>NC_135977.1:23983396-24287940 GCF_053455715.1 Rhinoraja longicauda | reverse complement strand
GCCAAAAGAATTCATGTTGTGGTCTGAGGTCACTGATTCCTGATTCCCCTTCTCTATTAATGAACCACCAAACGCACTGTAATCCAGGGCAGGCACCATATCTGGAGTCATGTTCAAGGCTGAGGGTGAACTTCTTAGTTTGTCACAATAGACAATAGACAATAGGTGCAGGAGAAGGCCATTCGGCCCTTCGAGCCAGCACCGCCATTCAATGTGATCATGGCTGATCATTCTCAATCAGTACCCCGTTCCTGCCTTCTCCCCATACCCCCTGACTCCGCTATCCTTAAGAGCTCTATCTAGCTCTCTTTTGAATGCATTCAGAGAATTGGCCTCCACTGCCTTCTGAGGCAGAGAATTCCACAGATTCACAACTCTGACTGAAAAAGTTTTTCCTAGTCTCCGTTCTAAATGGCCTACCCCTTATTCTTAAACCGTGGCCCCTTGTTCTGGACTCCCCCAACATCGGGAACATGTTTCCTGCCTCTAACGTGTCCAACCCCTAATAATCTTATACGTTTCTATAAGATTTCCTCTCATCCTTCTAAATTCCAGTGTATACAAGCCTAGTCGCACCCAGATCTCGTTGTACGTCCCCTGTTCCTAACTTGACACCTTTCAGATATTACTCTGCCTTCCTATTCTTACCACCAAAGTGGATAACCTCACACTTATCCACATTAAACTGCATCTGCCATGCATCCGCCCACCTTGGCAATCTACTTGACGCTTATGTGTTGCCAGTGACTAGGTATTGTGTGTATTATTGCACGGTGGCGCAGCGGTAGAGTTGCTGCCTTACAACGCCGGAGACACAGGTTCGATCCTGACCACGATTGCTGGAGTTTGTACGGAGTTTGCACGTTCTCCCCTTGACCGCGTGGGTTTTCTCCGGTCTCCTCCCACCCTCCAGGGACATGCAGGTTTGCTGGTTAATTGGCTTCAGTAAAAGTGTAAAGTGTCCCGAGTGTGTGTAGGATCGTGCTAGTGTACGGGGATCGCTGGTCAGCGCGGACTCGGTGGGCCGAAGGCCGTGATTCCGCGCTGTACCTCTAACTCAAGGAGCCCTGCTCTGCACGGCATGTAAGAGAATAACTGCAGATGCTGGTACAAATCGAAGGTATTTATTCTCAAAATGCTGGAGTAACTCAGCAGGTCAGGCAGCATCTCAGGAGAGAAGGAATGGGTGACGTTTCGGGTCCCGAAACGTCACCCATTCCTTCTCTCCTGAGATGCTGCCTGACCTGCTGAGTTACTCCAGAATTTTGTGAATAAATACCTGCTCTGCACGGCTATTCTTTTCATGTTATATTCATCAAAAAATTAAAAATAGATTATAGCTGATTTGTACCTTTTGCATTCCTTTCACTGTGAAACATTGGCGTGCTGATCAAGTTTTACTAAAGCTCTTTGTGCATTATTAACATCATTCTTACATGGCAAATTAACTATTAATCAGAACAAAAATGAGCATCATCCTCGGAGTCTTGCTATTGTCCAGTTTGATAACAGAGGATGTTATCACGGTAGCGCAGCGGTAGAGTTGCTGCTGTACAGCGAATGCAGCGCCGGAGACTCAGGTTCGATCCTGACTACGGGTGCTGCACTGTAAGGAGTTTGTACGTTCTCCCCGTGACCTGCGTGGGTTTTCTCCGAGATCTTCGGTTTCCTCCCACACTCCAAAGACGTACAGGTATGTAGGTTAATTGGCTGGGTAAATGTAAAAATTGTCCTTAGTGGGTGTAGGATAGTGTTAATGTACGGGGATCACTGGGCGGCACGGACTTGGTGGGCCGAAAAAGGCCTGTTTCCGGCTGTATATATATATGATATATGATATACATATATATATGATGTTCTGATCTTTGCCACAGGTCTTAGTCACAATGGTAGTCACAATCTGGGCAATGAAGAAAGGTGCCAATCCGAAACGTCGCCTGTCCATTCCCTCCACAGATGCTGCCGGACTCTCTGAGTTCTTCCTGCACTTTGCGGTTTGCTCAGGATTCCAGCACCTGCAGTTCCTGAATTGCACAAACAGGACATTATTAGTGACAGGGGACAGGAGCGAAGGCATTCCGGAAAAACGGACACGGCTTCAACCTTCGTAAGGTAGTTAGACACTTTCAGTGGTATCGTACTGTATCCCAGCTTATGGAAGGACCATTCAGAAGACCGATCACAGGGGGGAAGAAGCTGTTCCTGAGATGGGGAGCAAAAGCAGGTGGGTGACTGGTAGAAACAGACAAGGAAAAAAAGGGGCATTTTGAGCAGGGTGGGGAAGGGGAGGTTGAAGATGGAGGGTATCAGGCAGGGACCCCAGCCCTTCCAATGCTGGAAGCTGATATGTAAGGAAGGTGATGGAAAGACACAAAATGCTAGAGTAACCCAGCAGGTCAGGCAGCACCCCTGGAGAACATGGATAGGTGACGTTTCTGGTCAGGGTTCTTCTTCGGACTACAAGTAAGGAAGGTGATAACGGGAACCATTAAGGGAGAGGTGAAGGGCTGATGCAACCAGATAGGGGAGTGGATCTGATGGGTCAAGTGTGTGGGGAGTAGGCGGTGAAACCAGGGGAAGTATCTGGGTGAGAGAGGCCGGAGGGGAGCCAGAGAAAGGGAATGAAAATGGGGGGGGGGAGTGGAGGAGGTTGAGAATGAATGAATGAATGAATGAATGAATGAATGGATTAAAGAATGAATGGATTAAAGAATGAATGGATTAATGAATGAAAGAGAGAGTTGAGTTGGCAAGGCTTACCCTCATGGATTAAGTATGAGAAATACTACATTTGCCATTTCATCTTCAACTTAAAGTAACACTTAAACTTTAAAGATCATTTATTGAACGCAATGAATATCACCATGCCCTAGATGTGACAGAAACCGAACCAAAAAGGTGAAAAGTCTTAATGAACTGAGCTTTCCTGTAAAACCTTCAAAGTAATTTAAAAAATCACAGGAAGCTGTGCAAATGAGCTCCCACTTTTATCCATAAACTTGTAAACGGTGGTGAGATTGAATGTGATAATGTGTGCAGATTCCAGCGATGAGAGCATTGAGTCTTCTGAGCAGAATGGCCTATGAAAGCAATCTTTTGTAATGTGTTTAAGAAAATTAATTTCTCTGCAATTATTCCCCCTGCTATCCGCCTTCCTGAGGGCAGACTCATTGGGGGTAATATAAGAAAATAGCTGCAGATGCTGGTACAAATCGAAGGTATTTATTCACAAAATGCTGGAGTAACTCAGCAGGTCAGGCAGCATCTCAGGAGAGAAGGAATGGGCGACGTTTCGGGTCGAGACCCTTCTTCAGACTGATGTCAGGGGGGGGCAGGACAAAGGACATTGGGGGTGATGGTTACGAACCTGTACATTGCAAGTGTGAGTTCGGTGTGAACAGCGATACGTATATCATTGAGCAGCTTTAATTGTGATTATTTTTCAATGTTGATAGAAACATAGAAAAATAGGTGCAGGAGTAGGCCATTCGGCCCTTCGAGCCAGCACCGCCATTCAATATGATCATGGCTGATCATCTAAAATCAGTACCCTGTTACTGCTTTTTCCCCCTATCCCTCGATTCCTTTAGCCCCAGGAGCTATATCTAACTCTCTTTTGAAAACATCAATGAATTGGCCTCCACTGCCTTCTGTAGCAGAGAATTCCACAGATTCACAACTCTCTGGGTGAAAAATAATTTCCTCATCTCAGTCCTAAATGGCCTACCCCTTATTCTTAAACCGTGACCCTTGGTTCTGGACTCCTCCAAACATCGGGGACATTTTTCCTGCATCTAGCCTGTCCAATCCTTTAAGAATTTTGTATGTTTCTATAAGATCCCCTCTCATCCTTCTAAATTCCCGGTGAACACAATCCCAGTCGACCCATTCTTTCATCATGATAATTTACTGATACAAAGGTTCAAAAGCACAGGTGCTGAAGATCTGGAGCAGGGGCAGGGATGGTTGGCGATCCTCGCCAGACCAACAGCAGCGGTGAAAAGCGCAGGTGGGTGGGAGTAGCGGCTAAAATGTTGAGCGGTTCCTGTTCACACTTCATGTCATTCCCTCTTCTCCCGGCTCCAGTCGGCCAAAAGGTAC
Organism: Rhinoraja longicauda; assembly: GCF_053455715.1. NCBI lineage: Eukaryota > Metazoa > Chordata > Chondrichthyes > Rajiformes > Arhynchobatidae > Rhinoraja > Rhinoraja longicauda. The sequence goes on along the minus strand of NC_135977.1, from coordinate 24,283,839 downwards.
AGAAGCTTGAAAACCACAGCACCGGTCTTCCCCGCTGTCATCAGGCTTCCATAAGCTAGGGCACTGTCCGATTCACCTCGACCCCATTGCAGGCACTGGACTTTGTCTCTGGAACTGATGCGCTACAATGCTGAGAACTATATTCTGCACTCTGTATCTTCCCCTTACGTTCGAGTTTGGCTTGATTGTATTCATGTATGAGGTATCTGATCAGATTGGATAGCATGCAAAACAAAGCTTTTCGCTGTACCTCGGTACACGTGACAACAATATACCCAAACCTAACTCTATGCCCTCAGTGTTGAGCAGCAGACCATTGTGTAGGTGTGGGTGAGGGATTTCAATTGACTTTGAAGGTTTGAACAACTGGTTTGCTCACTGTCAATGGTGCCAAATGGTATCCATTTTGCTCACTGTCAATGGTGCCCAAACGTTACGATGGGCAACCCTTGCACCAGGCTAGATCAGATTGCACCTGAGCTTTCCTGCAACCTCCCTGCCCACGTTCCCCACGAGGGCAGCAAACTAACATTATCCTAAGTGGAGGATGTGCCGAGCTAACCCTCTATAACTGAAAACCCTCCTCTGGAAGCCATGAGGAGAGCCGGCTATAAGAAGGATGTTTTCAGGCTGGAGGGAGTGCAGAGGAGATTTACGAGGATGTTGCCAGTGGCACAACGTTAGAGTTGCTGCCTTACAGCGCCAGAGACCCGGGTTCAATCCTGACTACGGATGTTGTCTGTACGGAGTTTGTACATTCTCCCCGTGACCTGCGTGGGTTTTCTGTGGGACCTCGGGCTTCCTCGCACACTTCAAAGATGTACAGGTTTGTCGGTAGATGTTCTTGGTATAATTGTGAATTGTCCCTCGTGTGTGTAGGATAATGTAAACGTGCGAGGACCGCAGGTCAGCGTGGACTCTGTGGGCTGAAGGGCCTGTTTCTACACAGTATCTTTGAACTAAACTAAACTAGACTCAAGGGCCTGAGCTGGACAAGCTAGGACTTTGATCCTTGGAGCAAAAGAGACCATGGTGTAAATCAGTATCTGTCGTTCCTTGTTTCTAAAATCAACCTTGAGTTAATGTCCCTGTAAAGTTTTGACTCCAAGTGCAAAGTAAAATGTTTGGGACTTTCCCTTTGAATAAATTAGAAGACTTGTGCAAATTTAATCTCCCAGCAACTTAATCCAGAATTAATGGCAGAGTTAGTGGGGATTGGAGAGTTTAGTTAAATAAGCATTAAGTAACAGAAAGATGGCCTCTTGTTGTATAACAGTATAACAGTATAACAGAGCTTTATTTGTCATTCGGTACCAAGGTACCGAACGAAACTACATAGCAGTCACGTACAAAAAAGAACACAAGACACATGACCCCAACACAAACGTCCATCACAGTGACTCCAAACACCCCCTCACTGTGATGGAGGCAACAAAACTTCCACTCTCTTCCCCACGCCCACGGACAGACAGCTCGTCCCCGACCGACCCGCACAGTCGCCGCAAGGGGATGGAAGTCCCCGCGGCCGAGTCGCACCGGGCGCTGAAACGTCTCGCGGCCGAGCCGGGCAATGGAAGGCCCCGCGACCAAGCCTTGCGCCGTTAAGTCCCGTGGCCGAGCCGCACCGGGCGATGTTAAGTCCCGCGGCCGAGCCGCACCAGCGATGTAAAGCCCCGCGGCCAAGCCGCACCGGGTGATGAAAAGTCCCGTGGCCGAGCCGCACCGGGCGATGTTAAGTCCCGCGGCCGAGCCGCACCGAGCGATGTTAAGTCCCGCGGCCGAGCCGCACCGGGCGATGTTAGGCCCCGCGGCCGAGCTGCACCGGGCACTGTTAAGTCCAGCGGCTGAGCCGCACCAGCGATGTAAAGTCCCGCGGCCAAGCCGCACCGGGCGATGAAAAGTCCCGCGGCCGAGCCGCACCGGGCACTGTTAAGTCCAGCGGCCGAGCCGCACCAGGCGATGTAAAGTCCAGCGGCCGAGCCGCACCGGGCGATGTTAGGCCCCGCAGCTGAGCCGCACCCCGCGCCGTGAGGAAGAGACCTAAAAGAGAAAAGTTTCCCCCACCCACACCACCCACACCACCACCCCCCACACATACACAACCAAAAAAATACAAAAACCATCCCAACACCGACACACAACAACAAAAAAAGGAAAAAAGACGAACAGACTGCGAGCGAGCCGCAGCCGTTAGGCGCCGCCACTTCCGCGTAATAAGCTTCCTGCAGGATCAGCCCACAGGGAAGCACGTTGGAACATGGTTCATGCACACTTAGCTACAAATATTGTCACCGTAAATTTGTTCCAATTGAGCAAGGTAGTAAGCTGCTAAATTGAGCTGAATGCTGTTTCAGTTATGTTTAATTAGCATGTCATGCTGACTGTGAACATGACATGCTAATGTAATTCTACCCAGAAAGAATAACTTCTTTGTTTAAATACTGGGAGAGAATACTGGCTTAATCTTTGATCAAAGACTTGATCCTCCCCGATCATTACATCTTCTCACTGCTCCCGGCCGGCAGAAGGTACAGCAGCTTGAACGTTCACACCACTTGGTCACAGACAGCTTCTTCCCCCTGGTTACCTGGCCTCTGAACAGTCCGACCGTAAGCTCGGGGACTGTCTGATTCACCTGTACCCTATTGGAGACCATGACCACTGGACATCGCAGCAGAATGAAGCCATTTGGTGCATTGTGTCTATTCTGCCATTCAATTATGGTTCATCGATATTCCCCTCTCAATCCCGTTCTCCTGCCTTCACACCGTAACGCAGACATTGTTGTCTATGGTATTGATGCGCTACAATGCTGAGAACTATATGGTGTGCTCTGCCACTTCACCATTGCTCTATCTGTTGCTCTGGAGTTTGACCTTTTGTATCATATCATCATCATATCATATATATACAGCCGGAAACAGGCCTTTTCGGCCCACCAAGTCCGTGCCGCCCAGCGATCCCTGTACATTAACACTATCCTACACCCACTAGGGACAATTTTTACATTTACCCAGCCAATTAACCTACATACCTGTACGTCTTTGGAGTGTGGGAGGAAACCGAAGATCTCGGAGAAAACCCACGCAGGTCACGGGGAGAACGTACAAACTCCTTACAGTGCAGCACCCGTAGTCAGGATCGAACCTGAGTCTCCGGCGCTGCATTCGCTGTAAAGCAGCAACTCTACCGCTGCGCTACCGTGCCGTATCTATGTATTGTATCATCTGATTTGTTTGGATAGGATGCAGAACAAAGCATTTCACTGCACGGTCGGTGGTGCAGAGGGAGAGATCCTGCCTTACAGCGCCAGAGACTGATCCGTTCAATCCTGCCTATGGATGCTTGTCCGTACGGAGTTTGTACGTTCTCCGCACCACCTGTGTGGGGTTTCTCCGAGATCTTCAGTTTCCTCCCACACTCCAAAGACGTACAGGTTTGTAGATTAATAGGCTTGGTATAAATGTAAAAGAATTGTCCCTGGTGTGTGTAGTAGGGTGGTGTTACTGTGCGGAGATCACTGGTCGGTGCGAACTCGATGGGCTGAAGGGCCTGTTTCCCTGTATCTCTAAACTAAACTAAACCTGGGTACACGATACATTACGATAGAAGTTTATTTATCCCAGTGACAGTGTGATGATAATAAACCTAAACCTAAACCTAAAACCTAACCAGGGGATCAGGGTTGCTGGAACTGGAAGGAGACTCGTAGCAGGCCTTTAAGGCCTGTCCCACAGGCATTTTTTTAGGCGAATGCCGGCGACTGGACCCCCCCTATGACAATGTCTACGACAAGCTGCAAAAACCTATCACCTTTTTGACGTTAAGCTACGGCAAGCTACCGACAACCGGCGACCCAATCGTCGCGACTTAGGACGTCCACCTACGACCGCACCTGCGACAACCTACGACCACGCAGGCAACAACCTACCACATCCGAAGTCAACCCACGTCTACCCGCGACAAGCTACGACCGTGTCGGCGACAACTGATGACAATTCACGTCATTTTGGCCTCCGGTTTTGACGCCGGTTCCTGTCGCCGGTTGACGTAGGGAGTCGCCAATGGAATTCACCGAAGTCAGCACCGGCGACAACCTACGTCACCTGGCGACAACCTACGACAGCGCCCCCGTCAGGAGACGTCAAGCTACGATCATTGGCGTCAAACCAACAGTCGCCAAAATTTTTTAAACATTTCAACATTCAGCGGCGACCAGAAAAACGCTACGACTCTTTGGAGACGACTCACGACCGTACACGCGACACCCCGGCGACCGTGTGGCCACAGCCTAGGCGTCTGTAGTCGCCTAAAACATGGCCGAAGTGGGACAGGGGTTTGAAACGAACATCTCACCCCCGTCCTTTACAAACTCCACTGGCTCCCCATCCCCCAGAGAATCCAGTACAAAATCCTCCTCATGACCTACAAAGCCCTCCATAACCTGGCCCCATCCTACCTGACCGACCTCCTCCACAGGCACACTCCCACCTGCACCCTCCGCTCTGCTGCTGCCAATCTCCTATCCCCCCACATCCGGACCAAACTCAGATCCTGGGGGGACAGGGCTTTCTCCATCGCTGCTCCCACCCTATGGAACTCACTACCCCAAACCGTCAGAGACTCCTCCACACTCACCACATTCAAAACATCACTGAAGTCTCACCTGTTCAGTACTGCCTTCAACCACTGAAGGTCACCTCACCTTCTGTCTCCTTTCTCTGTTCGTTTACTTATTTATCTATTTATTCACTTCCTTATGTTCTCTAAATCCCTGTAAAGCGTCTTTGAGTATATGAAAAGCGCTATATAAATGTAATGCATTATTATTATTATTATCTAGTAAGTTAAGTGTTAAAAGGTTCACAATATCCTGCAAAAATATGGACACTATTCATCAATGGACAATTCAAAGAAACTCTTAAGAGTGGAATTGTATAAATGCTGGATCAAGATCTATAATAGTTGGAGTGAATCCCTTATTAAACCAGGGTGAGCCAGTGCCGACTGACTTTCACACAACGAGTTGCCCTCAGTGCCATTGATCAGATTAATTGACAAAACAGGCTGCTATTCTTTCCTGCATTTCCCCAGTACCTGGTGTGGGGAAACATTTTCATATGGAGCAGACCCTTTAAAGTCATTCATGCAATGCAGACCATTTGTTTCATGCATCAATAAGTATCCCATGACCTCAGACTGGTTTCCAATATCAAATGAATTAAAGCAAAATTTATGGCAAGAGTTTGCAATGAACCATAATGTGGGAACTCCAATTGATCCATGTAGGATTAGTCCCGTGGAAGGAAAATGTGGTGTGCCTCTTGCAATTTTTCACTGAATGTATGTTGAGTTAAATGCATGTCTATGGTTGTCCAGCTCATTATCTGATTTCATTATCCATTAGGCTATCGATAAAAATAAAATTAATGTGGACATTAGCCGGTGTGCAGTACCATTTCCTCACAGCCCAGCTGTCGAAGTCAAACGAGAAGATACTTATTAGCACTTGATTAAAAGCTATGGAGATTATCAATGACTCCAGCAATGATGTGGAGAGGATGTTTTCACTAGTGGGCGAGTCCAGGATCAGAGGGGTCAGCCACAGAATAAAAGGACGTACCTTTAGAATAGAGATGAGGAGGAATTTCTTTAGCCAGAAGGTGGTGAATCTGTGGAATTCATTGCCACCAACGGCGGTGGAGGCCAAGTCAATGGGTATTTTTAAAGTGGAGATTATTCACAAAATGCTGGAGTAACTCAGCAGGTCAGGCAGCATCTCAGGAGAGAAGGAATGGGTGATGTATCGGGTCGAGACCCTTCTTCAGTCTGAAGAAGGGTCTCGACCCGAAACGTCACCCATTCCTTCTCTCCTGAGATGCTGCCTGACCTGCTGAGTTACTCCAGCATTTTGTGAATAAATACCTTCGATTTGTACCAGCATCTGCAGTTATTTTCTTACTTTAAAGTGGAGATTGATAGGTTCTTGGTTAGTATGGGCATCAAAGGTAATGGGGAATGAGGTTGAGAGGGAAAAATAGATCAGCCATGATCAAATGGCACAGTAGACTTGATGGGTTAAATGGCCTAATTCTGCTCTTAATTCTTATGGTCTTAAAGTCCTATTAATAAAATCATGGTGTGGTATTCATTAGGTTTGACTGTATTGAAGTCCTCTTCAGCTGCCAGCAAAACAAGTGGGAAATCATCATCTAAGGTTGCGATATGCTCGGTTGAAAGATCTGTATTTATTGCCACAAGAAACTAAACAAAATTGTACACGTTTATCAAAGTTACCAGCTACAATGCAACACAAAAATTGCTGGAGGAACTCAGTGAGTCAGGTTGCATCTGTGGAAGGAATGGACGGACGGACGGCTTTTCAGGTCAGAACCCAGAAGGAAGTCTGTCCATACCTTCCGCAGATGCTGCCTGATCTGCTGAGTTACCCCAGCAATTTGTGTTTTGCTTTACATTCCAGCATCTGCAGTTCCTTGTGTCTCCAATATCAGGTGTCGTGTTGGCCCACTGAGTCCAAGATGACCAGCGATCCCCGTACACTAGCACTATCCTGCACACGAGAGACAAATTACAATTTTACCGAAGCCAATTAACTTACAAACCTACACGTCTTTGGAGTGTGGGAGAAACCTACAAACCTACACGTCTTTGGAGTGTGGGAGGAAACCGAAGCTACCGGTGAAAACCCACGCGGTCCCCGGGAGAACGTCCAAACTCCTACAGACAGCACTCGTAGTTAGGATCAAACCCGGGTCTCTGGCGCTGTAAGGCAGCAACTCAACTGCTGCGCCACCGAGCTGCCCAGGTTTCTCTCTCCCCAGATGCTGCCTGATCTGCGGCATTGCCAGCACTCGTTTATATGTCCGGTTTCCACGTCTGCAGGGTTTTGGCCACCATTCTTTCAAAGTGTGGTCACGGTTAGCATGGAAGAAACACTGGGAAAACGCAACTCCCTGGGGGGTGGCTGATATTTCAAATCCAGCAGCAATGTAAAGGGAATCTACTTATCATCATTAGTGGGGGTGTTCTGGCACCACTCACATGTGGGCAAGTGTGCGGTGTGAAACTTTGGGAGGTCCAATGTCAGGTGATGGCAGTGTATAGTTAATGACATGGCCTCAACAATAAGGAACGTTCAAACATCAGCGTGCTGCTAACCACCTCCTTTAAAGACCTTTGGGTGAAGTCCATCCGTTTATCCTTGCTGTCTTCCATTCCCTGTCTTATTGCCCATTAGGTAAATGTATTTCAAATTAAGTTAATTCCAATTTTGTATCAAGCATTGTTTTTCTTTTGTGGTCAAAATACCCCTATCATGGCAATTACAGTGATATATTAACGGTGCTAAATTCATGCTACATCAGACCATTAAGTTGCTCTTCGTTCTCCATGTTACTGCTTTTGAAGTCTCCTGTTGATATGGGAGGGTATTTTATGCTTTCATTCTTCTCTCTAATTGTGTTGAGTTTGGTCAGCTTGCTAAAGGAAGGATGCCATCAATCTGAAAAGAATCCAAAGAAGATATACGAGGATGTTGCCAGGACTCGAGAACCTGAACTGTACGGAGAAATTGGGCAGATTAGGACGTTATTCCTTGGAGCACAGGAGGCTGAGGGGTGACCTTATTGTGGTGTATGAAATCATGATGGGAACAGCTCGGGCAAATGCACAGTCTTTAACCGAGGTGTGGGGGAATCAAGAACCAGAGGGAAGACCCAAAATGCTGGAGTATCTCAGCGGGTCAGGCAGCATCCCTGGTCCAAATGGATAGGTGACGTTTCAGGTTCTGACCTGAAACATCGTCTATCCATGTCCTCCAGAGATGCTGCCTGACCCGCTGAGTTATTCCTGCACTTTGGGTTCTACGCACGATTCCAGCATCTGCGGTTTCTTAATTTCTCCATCCCTGCCGCATCTGATCCCAAAGTGAGGCTTTCCACTCTAGGTATTTATTTCACAAAATGCTGGAGTAACTCAGCAGGTCAGGCAGCATCTCAGGAGAGAAGGAATGGGTGACGTTTCAGGTCGAGACCCTTCTTCAGTCTTCTTCAGTCTGAAGAAGGGTCTGGACCTGAAACGTCACCCATTCCTTCTCTCCCGAGATGGTGCCTGACCTGCTGAGTTACTCCAGCATTTTGTGAAATAAATACCTTCGATTTGTATCAGCATCTGCAGTTATTTTCTTACACTTTCCACTCTAGGGCAGTTGAGATGTCCTCTTTCTTCATTCAACATGGTTTCCCCATTGCTGTCATGGGTGGAGCCCTCACTAGTATCTCCTCTGTGTCCCACAATACTGCTCTTGCTTCCCCCTCCCCCGAGACGGAACAAGGATAGTGTTCACCTGATCCTCACCTTCCACCCCCCCACCAGCTCCTTGAGATGGGTTTTTTTTCAAAATTAATTTCCCCGTGACCAAACCCAATCTCGCCGATTGGTCTTGGGCTCAAGTTAGACAAATTTAAGGCGTGGCAATAAATTACAGATGCCGGTTTCAAATGAAGATAGTCACAAAAAGCTGGAGCAACTCAGTGGATCAGACAGCAGCTTTGGAGAAAAGGAATAGGTGATGTCTCAAAGGAAGGGTCTTGTCCCGAAACGTAGCCTATTCCTTTTCTCCAGAGATGCTGTCTGACCCGCTGAGTTACCCCAGCATTTTATGCGTATCTTTGGACAAATTTAATGTTTAGCTTAGTTTATTGTCATGTGCAACCCAGGTACAGTGAAAAGCTTTTGTTGCGTGCTAACCAGACAGCAGAAAGACTAGACGTGATTACAATCGAGCCGTCCACAGTGTGTACATTAAAAACACAGTGTATTTAATGTCTCATAATTAATATCTGACTAGGATTGTTTCATGCTCTCTTTGTAACGTGATCATTAGCTTCTTTCACACTTCACAATTCGCCGAAAAAGCGCAAGTTAAAAATAGAACATGCTGGAAATTAAATATCCAGCACATCAGGCCAAAGAACTAGTTCATTTCATGCAAGGGATGTGCAACAAGGTCACATATAAGACTAATCTGCAAGACAATTATATGGACAATCAGATTGGAAGATGGTTGAAGCACTTTGAATCAACTACAATAAAAGACCGATGCACTTTTTCACAATATACAGCGAAAATACTTCTCATGTTTGGAAACAAAAATGTTCATTATAACGCATTTGGAAAACTTAAATTTGATCTCTGTAGTGATGTTGATCACCAAGGAAGTTATAAATGCTGAGAACTATATTCTGCACTCTGTATCTTCTCCTTTGCTCTATCTATTGTACTTGAGTTTGACGATTGTATTTATGTATGCTATATCTGATTTCATCGGTTAGCATGCAAAACCAAGCTTTTCACTGTACCTCAGTACATGTAACAATAATAAATCTGAACCCTAAAACTAAATCTTTCACATGCCATGAGATATTGGCAATTGAAGTTTAGATTTTAGGCTTTAGAGATACAATGCGGAAAAAAGCCCCTTCGGCCCACTGCCCGCCAACCAGCGATCACCCCGTACACTCGCGTTATCCCACACACTAGGGACAATTTACAATTTGTACCGATTGACCGACAAGCCTGTACGTCTTTGGAGTGTGGGAGAAGACGAAGGCACTCAAAGAAAACCCACGTGGTCACAGGGAGAACGTACAAACTCCGTACGGACAGCACCTGTAGTCAAGATTGGACAGGTCTCTGGCTCTGTCAGGCAGCAACTCTACTGCTGCAACTCTGTGCGTTTATTATGGGGCAGTTTTATTTTTGGGATTAGAGATACACCGTGGAAACAGACCCTTTGGCCACCGAGTCCATGCCGACCATTGATCAGCCGTTCACACTCGTTCTATGTTATCCCAATTTTTGGGGCAATTTTTACAGAGGAAAATTAACGTACAAAATCGCACACTTTGGGATTTAGGCGGAAACTGAAGGAAACCCAAGTTTAGCTGAGGGGAAGGTGACAACAATGGCAGCATACAATCAGTAATATTTAACCAGGAGGACAGTAGAACTAGTCGGAGAACTAGGATGGGGGAGGGACGGAGAAAGAGGGAAAGCAAGGGTTACTTGAAGTTAGAGAAGTCAATATTCATACCGCTGGGTTGTAAGCTGCCCAAGTGAAACATGAGGTGCTGTCCCTCCAATTTTGCGTTGGGCCTCACTCTGGCAATTTCCTAACCCTGGGTTTATTTACAGAATGTATGTATTCTTTCCTGGATTCACTGGAAGGGCATTTCCTGTAAATAATGTGACCCATGGAGTCAAGTCAAATTTATTTGTCACATACACATACACGATGTGCAGTGAAATGAAAGTGGCAATGCCTGCGGGTTGTGCACAAAAAGAATTACAGTTACAGCATATAAATAAAGTTAATAAGTTACTATTAGTGTCAACAAAAATTTAGTCTCTAGGGTTATAAAAGTTGACAGTCCTGATGGCCTGTGGGAAGAAGCTCCGTCTCATCCTCTCTGTTTTCACAGCGTGACAGCGGAGGCGTTTGCCTGATCATAGCATCTGGAACAGTCCGTTACTGGGGTGGCAGGGGTCCCTCATGATCTTGCTTGCTCTGGATCTGCACCTCCTGATGTATAGGTCCTGCAGGGGGACGAGTGTAGTTCCCATGGTGCGTTCTGCCGAACGCACTACTCTCTGCAGGGCCATCCTGTCCTGTCCTGGAACTGTGTGGGCTGCCAGAGCTGGAGAAACAAAACAACGCACTGCAGTAATTTCTTAAAGATCTATCCAGTAATAATTTGAGTTTGCAAGATCACTATATTTCTTTCTGTGTCAACCAATTACGTGCGACCAAAGTAATTTTCTCTCTGCCACCATTGCCAATAAACCTCCTTGACTGTTTATATAGCGTGTCACAGTTAATGCTTCCTGGGGCAGGTTGGTTTAATTTTGCGTCGTAGTTTAGCTACCCATTCTTCTACAGTCGGCCCTTGGGATATCCAGTTGTACATTAATCCTTTAGCCTTGGTCCAGGATCCCCCAGTTTAACTTTTTCGAATCGCACAGTGGAATTCAAAAAGCATCATTGTTGGGCCTCGAGGCAGAGTTATTTATTTAAACGCTGCACGGCTGAAAATGCTCCTTCATGACTGAGGTGAGAAGAAACTTTTTCACCCAGAGAGTTGTGAATTTGTGGAATTCTCTGCTACAGAGGGCAGTGGAGGCCAATTCACTGGATGAATTTAAAAGTGAGTTAGATAGAGCTCCAGGGGCTAGCGGAATCAAGGGATATGGGGAGAAGGCAGGCACGGGTTACAGATTGTGGATGATCAGCCATGATCACAATGCATGGCAGTGCTGGCTCGAGGGGCCAAATGGCCTCCTCCTGCACCTATTTTAAAAAAAATAACTAGGGATTAAACCAATGTGGATTGTGTGCCTGCATTTAATGCATTTTGTATGTCGGATGCGCATCAATTAACATCATTTCCCATGAAAGACTCTTTCTGGAATTCCGCAGAGAAAACAGATTGTCCTTAGTTTAGTTTAGATTTATTTTTAGAGATACAGCTGTTTAGTGCTCCAAGATATTTGGTCTCCTCTATTTTCTGGATTAATCTGGTTTGGTTTGGTTTAGTTTACTTTAGAGATGCCGCATGGAAACCAGCCCTAGGGCCCAATAAATCGTTATCCCACTTTCCTCCCACATGCAGGTTTGTCAGTTAATAGGTCTCTGTAAAATTGTCTCTGGCTTGTAGGGAGATGATGTGAAAGGGATAACATAGAACTAGTGGGGACGGGTGCTCGATGGTCAGCATGGATTTGCAGGGCAGCAGGGCCTGTTCCCATGCTGTATCTTTAATCATCTTTAATCATCATTGTTGATGGTGAAAGTCGGCAACCATGGTTTCAAGCCCCGTACCGACAGGGTGACACTTCAGAAGTGTCACAATTTACAATACAAAATAACATGAGTTTAGAAGTTACAGGAGCAGAATTAGGCCATTCGGCCCATCAAGTCTACTCCGCCACTCAATCATTCAATAAGGGCGGGGGTGAGGTAGGGGCATGGGGTGGGGGGGGGGAGAGAAGGGTCCTGACACATGGCATCCTAACACATGGCATCCCTGTGTGATACCTCAGCTGCACGGAGGCAGAAAGGAAAGCTCTTCAGCGGGTAGTCCATAGAGCTCAGAGGACCATCGGAACACAGCTACCAGCCTTGGAGGGCATCTACTACACACGATGCCTCAGAAAAGCCACCAGCATCCACAAAGACTCTTCACACCCCTGCAACAGTCTGTTCGAACTCCTTCCATCGGGCAGACGATACAAGGCCTTCTACGCCCGCACCTCCAGACTCAGGAACAGCTTCATCCCCAGGGCCATAGCTACTATGAACCGGTCCTGCTGAGCTGGATGGTCACATCGCGCAGTGAACCGGCACAGATCTACTTGCACTTTATTTTGTTTTAAACCTGTTACAATTTGTTTCGTTGGGTTGTTTAAATTAATACTGACTAGCTAATTAAATTATTGCATCGTATGGGAGGCGCATTCCCAATCTCGTTGTACCCCTGTACAATGACAATAAAGATATATTGTATTGTATTGTATTGATCTGAAACGTCATCTGTCCATTTTCTCCAGAGCTGCTGCCTGGCCCTCTGGGTTATGGGTTTACTCCTGCACTTATTGTCTTTCATTGAAAAGCAGCCTCTGCAGTTCCTGTGTCTATCTGAGGAAATGTCATTATTAGGAGGGATTGTATTTTGAGTTTAATGATGCCGTGACAGAGTCAGCTGATTTTCCAACTCAAGTCAAATTCAAGTCAAGTCAAATTCTCCTTGTGAAACCACTGCCACTTTAATTTGGTGAAAGGACAATAGCTTTTCTTGCAAGGATCAAGTGAAAGCAACTGACATGAGGCACTATCTGCCTCTTAGTGGAGGAAAATAACTGCAGATGCCGGTACAAATCGAAGGTATCACAAAATGCTAGAGTAACTCAGTAGGTCAGGCAGCATCTAGGAGAGAGGGAATGGGTGACGTTTCAGGTCGAGACCCTTCTTCAGACTGTCTATCTGCTTCTTCATGAGACACCCTTCTGAATGCCATCAGTAACTGCCCAGCCTGGGAGAAACGTCCACTTAGCATCACCCGCGTTCCTCGAGGCAACTTTCTATTGAGCAGCTTTAGCGGTATATGCAGACATTGCAGATTACCAACCTTGTTGATGGTAGAGGATTGATTTCTTGAAAATATCTGCAATGTAGTTTGTGTATGTGTGTGTGTCAACAGCAATGATCTCTGCGGGAGATAAGGAACTGTCTGAGTTTACAAAAGCAGTTTTGATGTATCGAGTTCCAATTGAAAGAATGAGCAGAAACCATGGCTCTGGCCGCATGTAACTCGTTGGCACAGCCCGCTGTATCATCTTTGCAATTATTTTGTTTCACGCCTCTGAAGAGGTTTCCGATCACCTTGAAGGCCATAGAACAAAATAAATCAGAAGCACATTCTGTCCTGGGCCTCCTCCATTGCCAGAGGGAGGCCACAAGTAAACTAGAGGAACAGCGCCTTGCGCTCTTTTTCAAGAGCGTACAGCCCGGGCAGTATAAACATTGAATTCTCCAATTTTAGTTTTAGATTTGGAGATACAGCGTGGAAACAGGCCCTTTGGCCCACTGAGGCCAGCGATCACCCGTGCACTAGTTCCATCTTACACACTCGGGACAATTGAACCGGGTCTCTGGCGCTGTAAGGCAGCAGCTCTACCATTGTGCCACTGTGCTGTAGATAACTAAACCTTGCTGTGGTTTAAACTTCATGCCTCTTCTCTCCTTAACTCCTTATTATGCACGGTGGCGCAGCGGTAGAGTTGCTGCCTTACAGCGAATGCAGCGCCGGAGACTCAGGTTCGATCCTGACTACGGGCGCCGTCTGTACGGAGTTTGTACGTTCTCCCCGTGACCTGCGTGGGTTTTCTCCGAGATCTTCGGTTTCCTCCCACACTCCAAAGACGTACAGGTACGTAGGTTAATTGGTTGGGCAAATGTAAAAAAATTGTCCCTAGTGGGTGTAGGATAGTGTTAATGTGCGGGGATCGCTGGGCGGCGTGGATTCGGTGGGCTGAAGGGCCTGTTTCCGCGCTGTATCTCTAAATCTAAAAAAAAATGTCATCACCATTTGTCTTTTCATCTCTGGCCTTTGTCCAGCTATTTGCCAAACCCTCCCCCCCCCCCCCCCCCCCCCCCCCTTACCTGCATCCACCTATTGGCTGCCAGAAAACGAAAGACACAAAGTGCTGGAGTAATTCAGCGAGTCATACAGTATTTCTGGAGGACATGGATAGGTGACGTTTTAGGTCGAGAACTTCTAACTGAAAGTTTCTGACCCAAAATGTCGCCTATCAATGTTCTCCTGAACTTCTGCCTGATCTGCCGAGTTCATGTTACAGTTAAAACAAGGCGTTGGTGAGGCTGCATTTAGGCCATTGTGTTCAGTTCTGGGCACCATCATGTTACAGGAAAGATGTTGTTAAGTTGGAAAGGGTGCAGAGAAAACTTACGTGGATGTTGCCAGGACATCGAGGGTCTGAGCTATAGAGAGAGGTTGAGCAGGCTGGAGCTCTATTCCCTGGAGCGCAAGAGGTTGATCGGTGATAGGTGGTACAAAGTCAGGAAAGGAATAGATCGGGTAGACGCACAGTCTCTTGCCCAGAGTGGGGGAATCAAGAACCAGAGGCCATAGGTATAAGGTGAAGGGGGAAACTTATTATAGGAACCTGATGGGTAACCTTTTCACGCAAAGGGTGGTGGGTGTATGGAATGAGCTGCCGGAGGAGGTAGTTGAGGCTGGGACTATTGCCATGTTTTAGAAGCAATTAGACAGGTACATGGATAGGACAGGTTCCAAAATGCAGGCAAGTGGGACTAGTGTAGATGGGATACGTTGGTCGATGTAGGCAAGTTGGACCGAAGGGTCTGTTTCCATGCTGTACGACTCTATGACTCCATGTAGAGGAGCTGGCTGGTTTATTATGGTATTCTTGGGAAAGCCAGTCTCAGACAGTGCCAAAAAAAATCTGATTGCATGATAGATAAATGCAGGTAAATGTAGAATTTGTTTTGCTACCACAGCCAAAGATTTGGTTTGAAACATAATCCTTTAATTTTGCAGTGGAAAGATGAATCCTAAATGAATCGTGTTATTCATAATGTTAAGTCCAATAGTGAGTAATTGCATAAGTTCTTGTCATATTAAGCCCTAATTTTAGATACGACGAAGTTCCCTCTGGATATACGTCTATTCGAGATTCTTCATGCTGATGGTTTAAATCTGAATCTATCAAGTGTGACATCTCGTGATGGATAACTAGTAGGCTTTGAGTCAGAACAACCGTTTAAAAAACAGAGCATGTTCTTACAATAGTTGCGGAAAATTCTGCTCCAATTTAAACAATGTAATAGTATCAGCATGATAACCAATCGGAAATGTTTGCCTAATTTGCCTACAATGGAACTAATTAGTTGCGTTGTTATTCATAACAATACTCCAATTTTCTGGTGTTCTGCATGTGTTTCACTTGCTCCTGCGCTAATTTTGTCAGCGATGTTCCTCCAAAACAATATATTCTCTGGACTAATTAGAGTGCATGGCTCAGTAGGTTTTAAACATGCGTTTAACAGAGCGATTTTTGTTGAACTCTCAATTATCTGATAGTGCCAGAGAGCTAGTTCAGGACCCGAAACGTTGCCTTTATCCATGTTCTCCAGGTTGAGAGGGAAAGATAGATCAGCCATGATTGAATGGCGGAGTAGAGCTGATGGGCCGAATGGCCCGATTCTGCTCCTCTCACTTGTGAAATGCTGACATTATAGAAACAAAGAGTTGCAGATGCTGGTTTATACCGAAGATAGACACAAAGTGCTGGAGTAACTCAGAGGGTCAGGCAGCATCTCTGGAGAAAAAGGATGGGTAACGTTTTGGGTTGGGACACTTCTTCAGACGAGGAGCAGGGGGTGGGGGAGGTGCGAATCTGAAACGTCACCCATTCCTTTTCTCCAGAGATGTTGGCTGACCCATTGAATTATTCAAGCACACTGTGTTCTTTTTGGCAAGCCAGTATCTGCAGTTCCTAGTGTCTATAACCAATTCAATCTGATGCTTTTCATATCATATCATATCATATATATACAGCCGGAAACAGGCCTTTTCGGCCCACCAAGTCCGTGCCGCCCAGTGATCCCCGTACATTAACACTATCCTACACCCACTAGGGACAATTTTTATATTTACCCAGCCAATTAACCTACATACCAGCACGTCTTTGGAGTGTGGGAGGAAACCGAAGATCTCGGAGAAAACCCACGCAGGTCACGGGGAGAACGTACAAACTCCTTACAGTGCAGCACCCGTAGTCAGGATCGAACCTGAGTCGACGGCGCTGCATTCGCTGTAAAGCAGCAACTCTACCGCTGCGCTACCGTAACCGGATGCTATGATCAATCCTTGATGTTGTCCTGAATTGGTCTCCTTCCTCCGTCGGATCATTGAGTGCCCATGTGAAAAATTCGCTCTGAATTGCATTCTTAATTTCTGCACCATTAATATAGATCCTGGTGTGTACCATTGATGCACGAGAGAAAACGTTGCCAATGCCCTGTCGAAAGCATACTGTCGGGTTGTATAACAATGGGTTGGAAACAGCTTTGCCCAAGAAATTACAGAGAGTTGTGAAAGTAGCCCAGTCCGTTGCAATAGAGCGGCAAGACCTGGGATCCTGCAGGCAGATCTGTGCACGAACCTACACACTCCTGGGACAATTTTTGCAACTTACCGAAGCCCCAAAAAACGTACAAACCTGTATGTCTTTGGAGCTTGGGAGGACACCGGAGAAAACTGTCACAGGAAGAGGGGGCAAGCTCCACACAGACAGCACCCGTAATCAGGATCGAACCCGGGTCACTGGCGCTGTGAAGCAGCAGCTCTATTGTTGCCCCACTGTGCCATCGAAACATAGAAAATAGGTGCAGGAGTAGGCCATTCGGCCCTTCGAACCAGCACCGCCATTCAATATGATCATGGCTGATCATCCAAAATCAGTACCCGGTTCCTGCTTTCTCCCCATATCCCTTTATTCTGTTAGCCCGAAGAGCTAAATCTAACTCTCTCTTGAAAACGTCCAGTGAATTGGCCTCCACTGCCTCTTGTGGCAGAGAATTCCACCCCATGCTGCCAAAGATGAATAACCTGGTGCTTCTTACAGATAGAGGATGTGCAATTTATCAGTTACTTTTGCTGCTGGGGCCCATGTGAAGAGCAATATTGCCTAAATCTCCTGGGATTTTGCTGTGGGCTTGCCTCTGAGGACGTGCCATGGGTCATTGTCAGTGCTGGACCCTGAAAGTTGTTGGTGGCGATTGTAAGACTGCGGATTAAGAACCAATCCTTCAATCCTCGTTGAGGTCTTTAATTTCGGGGGATGTTTAGTTTAACATTTGCCATTTTTAATTATCCACATGTTTCCAGTTAACACCTTTTACCTTTTGAACAATTCAAACTTTACGTTTTTTGTTTTAAATTGCTCGATTCAGTGTTAAGCGTTTAAATGTCAGAGGTTTTTGACGTTTGGAAATTACTCTCAGCTTTTACAGCTGGCTGCTTTGACAGCCGTGAAAGGTTTTAGGGGCATTTCAGCACAGGCCCATCACATTATGCTGCCTGAAGTCTCGCTGTTATTAGATTCCAGATACTTAGGGCTCAGCATGATGGCTGGGTAAGTACAATGCAAGCAGTGGGAAGAGCGGTGGGTTTAGTTTAGTTTAGAGATGCAGCGTGGAAACAGGCCCTTGGGCCCACTGAGTCCGCACCAACCAGCGATCCCCCCACACTAACACTGTCCTACACACACCAGGGATAATTTTACATTTATACCAAGCCAATTAACCTACAAACCTGTACGTCGTTGGAGTGTGGGAGGAAACCGAAGGTCTCAGAGAAAACCCACACGGTCACGGGGAGAACTTGCAAACTCCGCACAGGCAGCACCCGTGGTCGGGATCGAACCCGGGTCTTTGGCGCTGTTAGCGTTGTAAGGCAGCAACTCTACTGCTGTGCCACCGTGCCGGGTGTAGACTCCAACCACACTTCACGCTGCCTCGGCAAGGCCGCCAGCTTAATCCCGGGCCAGTCTCACCCCGGCCACTCTCTACTCTCCCCTCTCCCGTCAGGCAAAAGGAACAGAAGTGTGAAAACACACACCTCCAAGTTCAGGGACAGTTTCTTCCCAGCTGTAATCAGGCAACTGAACCATCCTCTCACCAACCGGAGAGTATGCTGACCTACCATCTACCTCATTGGAGACGCTCGGACTATCTTTAGTTACACTTTACTGGGCTTTATCTTGCACTAAACGTTATTCCCTTTATCCTTTGTCTGTACTCTGTGGACGGCTTCATTGTAATCATGTACAGTTTGTCCGCTGGCTGGACAGCACGCAACAAAAGCTTTTCACTGTACCCCAGTACACGTGACAATAAACCAAGCTAAAGTAAACGAAGAACATGAAGATGGTGGAAATGCCAGGGTGCGAAGAGTTGGATACGAAGGCTGGTGGGCTGAAAGGTGAGGGCAAGGAGAGCTTTATCCCTGTCTTTCCACCATCTTCAGGATTTGTAATGAAACAAAGATGTCAATGTGACTTGCTTTAATTCAGTCCTTTGCTTATTGCATTATAGAACTAGTCAATAACATTGGTATGTTTCATGTTTCCATGTGGAACGATAAACATTAATCTCAGATTGATAGATTGATATCAAAATCTTATCAGTTTGCAGTTATTAGACAGTATTCTGACGAATTGTTTTTTTTACAAAATCAATACTTCACTCATTGCAGGTGAGTTTACTGTCACAATCTTTATCCCAGAGTAGAAATACCAAAGACTAGAGGGCATAGCTTTAAGCTGAGAAGGACAACATTTAAAGGGGATGTGTGGGGGAAGTTTTTTCACACAGTGGGTGGTGGGTGTTTAGAACGCACTGCCGGGGGTGGTGGTGGAGGCAGATATCGTAGCGGCGTTAAGGAGGCTTTTAGATAAGCACATGGATATGTATGGGAAAGGAGGGATGTGGGTCACGTTCAGGCAGAGGAGATTAGCTTGACTCTGCCTCGTGTTCAGCATGGACATTGTGATCAGAAGGGCCAGTTCTTGTGCTGTTTTGCACTTCGTTCTATGACTGCGCTGTGAATGAGGATTGCATCTCGTGCAGCCTTTATCCTGCTGTCGAAAATATATTAACTCTTTTCAGTGAAGTGATCAATATTTGAAGGACAAAAAAAGTCGTGTAGAAAGCTCAGTGGGAGCACCAAGCAAACTCTGTTTTTGCTCATCTCTCTGCCTTTCTCAATGTGGCCTTGCTGTTGATAAGGCAAAGATTGTCTTTCAAACTACCAGAACCAGCAATGCATTTCTCCTGAAATGACCTCAATTATCCGTCTTAAGCCTTTAATGAGTGTTCAAACCAACAGATTTCAGAATAAAACGGGAAAATAACAGCTGAACCTATTAAGACCAAACTGTTTTTATTTGCCCGTTTATCCTCTTTTTTTTTACTGTTCAACACTGGCTTACAACCTACATCCTCCACCTGCTGCTCTGTTATTTATTGAATCCGTTTTCAATGGCCGAACTGAATTAACGCTAATACTGAGGAGCACACCGAAAAAAAGACATCAGGAGGGCAAAATGAGGACAGGAGATGGCTCTGGCAGATAATATGAAGGATAATCCCAAGAGATTTTAAAAGGACATTAAGGGAAAAAGGGTAAGGAGAGAGAGAGAATAGGACCCTCAGGATTCAAGGCGGTCGTCTCTGTGTGGAGCCACAGAAGATGGGCAAGGGCCTCAGTGTTTACTTTAGTTTAATTTCGTTTAGTTTAGTTTAATTTAGTTTAGCTTAGTTTAGTGTCATGTGCACCGAGTTACAGTGAAAATCTTTTGTTGCGTGCTAACCAGTCAGTGGAAAGACTATACCAGATTACAATTTAGCCATTCACAGTGTACAGATAAACGATAAAGGGAATAATGCTTGGTTGCAAAATAAAGTCCAGTAAAGTCCAATTAAAGATAGCTCAAGGGTCTCCAATGAGGTAGTTAATAGCGAAGGACCCCTCTCTAGTTGGTGTTAGGACAGTTTTGTTGTCTGGTAACAGCTGGGAAGAAACCGTCCCTGAATCTGGAGGTGTGCATTTTCACACTTCTGTACCTCTTGCCTGTTGAGAGAGGGGGGTGTCTGGGCTGAGACCGGTCCTTGATTGTGCTGGTGGCCTTGCCGAGGCAGCGTGAAGTGTAGATGGAGTCGATGGAAGGGAGGTTGGTTTGCGTGATGGTCCGGGCTGCGCCCACAATTCTCCTCAATGTCTTGCGGTCTTGGATGGAGCTGCTCCCAAACCGGCCTGCGATGCATCCCGATAAAATGATCTCCACGGCACATCTGGAGAGACAGGGGAGAGTTGTTTGGGACATGCCTAAAACATCGAAGCCTTCCAACCAAGGAAAGAATGAGTATTTCTCCTTTGTTTTTACCACGGGGAAGGACATGAGCACTGGGAAATGGGGCAGACAATGGAAATCAGTGTTACGATGAAGGAGGTGCTGTAGGCTCTCGTGCACATGAAGGTAGATAAATCTCCCAGGTCTGATCAGATATGTCCTTGGACACTGTGGGAAGCTAGAGAGGGAATTGCTAGTGTTCTGGCTGAGACTTACGAGGCATCATTAGATACGGGTGGGTGCTGGAAGGTTGGAGGTAGCCAAACATTGTGCTTCTAATTCAGAAGGGCCACAAGAGAAAAGCCTGGGAACTACAGGTCAGTGAGTTTAACATCTGTAGTCGGAAAGTTACCAGAGGTTATTTTGAGGGATAAGATATACATTGCATTTGGATAAACCATGGCTGATTAGGGATAGTCAACATGGTTGTGTACACAGGAGGCCATGACTCATGAATCTGATTGAGTTTTTTGAAGGTTGATGAGGACAATCAATGGTCGATGGTGCTTTGTTGTCACGCGTGCAAACGCACAGTGAAATTCTTTTGTACACACAGTTCAGTAAGGTATTGCCATACAACATGGCAAGATTGTTGTTTTGGCACCATGGGTGGCATGGTGGCACAGCGGTAGAGTTGCTGCCTTACGGCACTTACAGCCAGAGACCTGGGTTCGATCCTGGCTTCGGGTGCTGCCTGTACAGAGTTTGTACTTTCTCCCCGTAGACCTGCGTGGGTTTTCTCCGAGAACTTCGGTTTCCTCCCACACTCCAAAGGCGTACAGGTTTGTAGGTTGCTTGTAGGTACGGATGTCTGTGCCGACTGCGATCACCGCACATGATGCCAAAACCAACTCTGATCTGCCGACAGACACATCATCCTTATCCCCCCATTCCCTGCATATCCATGTGCCCACCCAAATGTCTCATAAAAGTCATTATTGTATCTGCCACCACCACGAGCCCCAGGAGTGTTCCAGGCACTCACCGCCCTCTGTGTGAGAAACCTGCCCCGCTCATCCCCTTTAAACTTAGCTCCTCTCACCTTAAAGCTGCGCCCTCTAGTATTTGACACTTCTGTGCTCTTACCAAGTTAAAACTTCAGCGCAGCTGAAAACGTAATTGTCCAAGTGAATGAGAGTGGCACGGTGGTGCAGCGGTATAGTCGCTGCTTTGCAGCACCAAAGACACAGGTTCGATGCTGGCCACGGGCGCTGTCTGTGCGGAGTCTGTCCGTTCACCCCGTGACCACGTGGGTTTTCTCCGGGTGCTCCGGTTTCCTCCCACCCGACAAAGACATGCAGGTTTGTAGGTTAATTGGCTTCGTTAAAATAGTAAGCAATTGTCCCCTGCATGTAGGACAGTGCTAGTGTACGGGGATCGCTGGTCGGCGCCGACTCAGTGGACTGAAGAGCCTGTTTCCGCGCTGTACCTCTAAACTAAATAAACTGAACCAAATACCAAATGCCATACCAAAAATCCTGTACTTAGCTGCAAAGATACGAACAAAACGTTAAATGGAGTAGAAGCCACTCATTTCAAAGCTTAATAGCATCTCAGCTGCATTCAAAAGTGTACTGCCCACATTATAGCTTAATGCATTGATATTTTGTTCTTACACTGCAAGTATATTTTGCAGTGAAGCACAACACTGGCTGTGAAGTGACTTGTTTCTACTCCACTTTATTGCATTCGGTGACCAGGAGAGCATATGAATGAGGTGAATGCAGGTTATGGACCTGAAAACTGAGCGAATTGAATAAAGCAGGCAGCTCCTGATGGAATAAATCGGACGCTGGGCTGGGAATGATTACCAAGCCAGAATTGAATTGAATGACGAGCTGCGTTTCTGTATTTATTTTTTGGTAGATTTAGTGGTTGGCATTTCTCCTGACAGAAGCATTTTTCAATAAATCATTCTGTTCAGACCATTAAACTGCGGGATGTTAGAAGATAAGCTTAAATCGCCTGAGATTATATTGTTTCCAACCTATCGAGGACTGAAGCAACACGGTGGGTGACAACATTTAGCCGCAACATTAAACCAAGGCACCACCTTACTGCACTGGTGCCTGTGGAACGTTGCATGCCTCTCCTCAACGCAGCACAGAACAATGGCCCTCGGTATCTCCAGAGATACAGGCACTTCAGCCCCACCAGTCCACGTCGACCAGCCAACACCCACTACACCAGAACTATCCTACACACCAGGGACAATTTTACAATTTTACCGAAGCCAATTAACCGACAAACCTGAACACCTTTGGAGTGTGGGGGGAAACCGGAGCGCCCTGAGAGAACCCACGCGGTCATGGGGAGAACGTAGAAATTCTGTACGGACAGCACCTGTAGTCAGGATGGAACCCGGGTCGATGGCTCTGTAAGGCAGGAACTCTACCACTGTGCCACTGTACCCTAGTATCTCGTCCAATGCTTTTTCTTTACCTCAGCTGACATCCGCAAGATATAAAAAGACACAAGGTGCTGGAGTAACTCAGCCGTTCAAGCAGCATCTGCGGAGAACTTGTATAGGTGACATTTCAGGTTGGGACCCTTCTTCAGTCGTGACCCGAAACGTCACCCGTCCATTTTCTCCAGAGATGTTGCCTGACCTGATGCTGCGTGGAATCAGGCCACTTCAGCGCACTAGAGATAGACACAAAGTGCTGGAATAATGCAGCAAGTCGGGCAGCATCTCTAGAGAAAAAGAATGGGTGACATTTTGGGTCGGATCTCTTCTTCAGTCCATCGAGTCCACGCTGACCATTGATCACACATTCACACTGTTTCAATGTTATCCCACTTTCCAATCCACTCCTTACACACTCGGGGCAATTTACAGAGGCCTATTAACCCACACACCCGCACGTCTTTGGGATGTGGATCGGGGAATACGTGCAAACTCCACATCGACAGCACCGAATCAGAATCGAACTGCCTCTGGTGCTGGGAGGCAGTGGGTCTGCCAGCGATGCCACTGGGCCCTGTTATAATCTCCTAGGAATGGCAATGCCTGTGATGTCGTTTTATATTTAACAGACTCAGTCTGAACTCATTTGTGTTTCTCACCTTACCCGGATCTTGTGATGCTGTAAGTTCACTAACCTGCCCACTCTTCCACTATCGTTCACTCCATCATTGTCACTCCACATCCTCCATGGCACCCTTGCACTCTCTTTGCTGTTAATATCTGCCAACCCTCCTGCCTGCCTGCTGCCTTATTCACAGCCTCCAGTCTCTGTAAGGTCACACTTCGATGCCCTTTAACTCGCTGCTGCGAGGAGCTGGCTGGTTGGGAGCTGACACCACGGGCCCTTCATTAATCAGGGGGATTGTGCACATCTCCCAAGGACCAGGCATCAAACAGCAAGCACTAAACTAGTACCTTGTTCTTCCACCCCAAAGCAGTTCAGTTTAGAAATACAGCGCGGAAACAGGCCCTTCGGCCCACCGAGTCCGCGCCGACCAACGATCTCCGCACATTAACACTGTCTTCCACACACTAGGGACAATTTACACTTATACAAATCCAATTAACCTACAAACCTGTATGCCTTTGGAGTGTGGGAGGAAACCGAAGATCTCTGAGAAAGCCCATGCGGTCACGGGGAGAACGTGCAAACTCCGTACAGACAGCACCCATAGTCGGGATTGAACCCGCCTCTCTGGCGCTGCAAGTGCTGTAAGGCAGCAACTCTGCCCTTTTTTACAGGCAAAAATCCAGCAAATGGATCAATTTGCAATGAAATGTCATCTTTGCTACCGTGAAAGTGTCCCAAAGATATGGCCCAGGAGAATCATAAGACAATCGAAGACGGAAATAAGACGACATTGCTCCCCAAGCCATTTAATTCAGCTGCCAAAGAGAAAGATTTTGGGTTCTGCAGCTTTTTACAGTGTCATGTTTCACATAATTAGTTTTTTAACAAATACATTCTGTATCTTGAACAGCAGTCAAATGAAGTCAATACTACTCAGTACTTCTGTCCAAATAGTCATGTCGATCAGGTAAACATGTCGATAGATCATGTCTCGATATGGAGATGGTCAAAACATTTTTCCTGGGTTGGGAATGTCGAAGATTAGAGGGCAAGATTAGAGTTTAAAGGAGATGTGGAAAGGACGTACCTTTAGAAAGGAGATGAGGGGAAATTTCTTTAATCAGAGGGTGGTGAATCTGTGGGATTCATTGCCACAGGCGGCTGTGGCGGCCAAATCCTTGGGTATTTTTAAGGTGGAGGTTGATAGATTTTTGATTAGTACGTGTGTCAAGGGTGATGGGAAGAAGGCAGGAGAATGGGGTTGGGAGGGAACAATATCAGCCATGATTGAATGGCAGAGTGGACTTGATGGGCCAAATGGCCTAATTCTGCTCTTATGACTTATGAACTTATGTGAAAGGCGAGTTGTTTTTAACGCAGAAGGTGATGGGTGCCTGGAACGGGCTGCCAGGGTTGGAGGCGGATACGATAGTGCCATTAGAGAGGCCTTTAGATTGGCACATGGATATACATGGAATGGATGAGGACAAGGTGCAATTTACAGAATTTGCCCTGCTGACCTACATTATTAGCCAATTGAAAAGATATGCCTGCTTGCAATCTTCCAAAACATTATGACCATCGCATTCTCCCGGAGAAATGGTGGCGCTGCCCTAGCAGCTGCGGCTTACCTGCAGTCCGTTTGTCTTTGTGTTTTTGTTGTTTTTTTTGTCTTAATTGTAGATGTGATGTCGTGTTTTTTTTTTGTGGTTGTGTACTATGTGTGTGGGGGGGGGGGACTGTAAAATTGTACATTTGTCCCTTCCGAACGGAGACCCGACCTTTGTTTTCTGGGTCGGGTCTCCGTTCCTGCTGCGGCTTACCATCGGCCAAACACCTGGAGCTGGCGGCCTCCAGGGCTCTGGTTCGCAGAGCCCGCGGACCGGACTCACCATCAGCGGAGCCAACCGGACTCACCATCACCGGAGCCGGCCGTCCTCGGAGGCTGCGGGAGCGGCTGCGACTCGCCTTCGGCTCGGGCCGAGTGGATGCCGATATCGGGAGCTCCGGCAGCGGCAGCGTCTTCGCCCGCCCCGGATCGCGGGGCTTGGGTCGGCCCACTGCAGACCTTTCACCGTCCGGCTCGGCCTGGAACGTGACAACGACATCAGCCTGACCGCGGGAGAAGACGGCAGGCAGGGGAAGAGAAAAGACATTCTGGCCTTCCATCACAGTGGGGAGGGGACTGGAGGAGACTCACTGTGATGGATGTTTTGTGTTGGTTGGGGTTGTGTAATTTGCTTATTTTATTGCTCTTATTGTTGGACTGTGGGTGACGACATCTCGTCCAAAAGACTTGTTTTTTGGATGACAAATAAAGATATCCTGAATCCTGAATCCTGAACTGGTATAAACTACTTCCTAACATGTGCTGGAAAAGGGACACAAAGTCACTGGGGGTAGCGGTAGAGTTGCTGCCTTACAGCGACAGAGACCTGAATTTGATCCTGACCACGGGTGTTATCTGTATGGATTTGTACGTTCTCCCTGAGACCACGTGGGTTTTCTCCGGGTGCTCTGGTTTCCTCCCACACTCCAAGGATGTACAGGTTTGTACGTCAATTGGATTCAGCAAAAAACGTAAATTGTCTGTAGTGTGTAGGATAGTAGTAGTGTACAGGGTGATCGATCGCACCCCTTTACGAGCAAAGCAGCAAATCCCTTGTATGAATACACAATTGGCTGATAAAAATAAATAAATTATTATTTATTATTATTATATTTAAAAATCGATATTAGTGCAAAAGTGCCCGAATTCCCAAGAGCCACCGGGTAGCTTGTATTTGCAGTTTAGTTGGAGTTTCTAATGTACAAGAGCCTGATGGTTGTGGGGAAGAAGTTGTTCCTGAACCGGAGGCCATGGTTTTCAGGCTCCTGCACCTTCTTCTTGGTGGCAGGGGTGAAATGCGAGCGTGGCCAGAGTGGTGTGGGTCGTTCAAGGTGCTGGCTGCCATTTTGAGGCAGCGCCTCCCGTAGATCCCTTCGAAGGTGGGGGGGGGGGGGGGGGGGGGTCCTCCATCACTTTGTGTTTCGCTACTCAGATTCCAGCATCTGCAGTTCCTTCCGTCTGCACTAAAACCTTGCCAGTCACAGGTGGAGGTTGCACTGCAGCAGCTGTGTGTCTCAAGATATTCCCCATCCTGCATCTTAGTGCCAGTGAACGGCAAGCCATTCTTAACCATCCTACTCAGTGCAATGGAATACAAAAAAACATGCTTTAAAGTAGATGGAATAAGAAACATCTGTAGTAAAAATTGTAGTAAAAAGACCAAGTGGACCCATTGGGCCCAAACCTCTCCTGCATTGGTGCAGCACCGTCTCCTCCCCCCCTCCCCTCTCTTCACCCCCTCCCCTCCCCCTCCCCTCCTCCCTTCCCCCTCCCTCCTCCCCTCCCCCACTCCCTCCATCCCCCTCCCCCTCCCCCTCCCCTCCCCCGCCACTCCATTCCCCTTATCCCTCCTTCTCCCTCCCTCCCTCCCCCTCCCTCCCTCCCTCCCTCCCTCCCTCCCTCCCTCCCTCCCTCCCTCCCTCCCTCCCTCCCTCCCTCCCTCCCTCCCTCCCTCCCTCCCTCCCTCCCTCCCTCCCTCCCTCCCTCCCTCCATCCCTCCCTCCCTCCCTCCCTCCCTCCACCTCCCTCCCTCCCTCTCCCCCTCCCTCCCTAGGAGATAGATTTATACTTTAAAATGTGAATAACTTTAAAAATATAACACCAATTTCAATGAAACTTCTTCCATTAGCACCAAAGGGATGACGGTGAGTAAGGTGGGCCTAAAATTGTCGCGCTATCGTGTACGGTTTTGGCTGTAGTTCAGGAACAAACAAACAAACAAACAAACAAACAAACAAACAAGAGTTTTAGTATATAGATTGCACAGAACGGAAAGTGGCTAACAACTGAAATAACACAGCGGTGTTGGAAACAGTGCTTGAATCTGAGCTCAGTATGTATCTGGCAGATTGCTCAGTACCATGAGCCCTCCCAAAGAATTAAACCCTGCGTTTTTCTCTCGGCAAATGTAATTGTGTATCAGTCACATTTTCTTGCCCTGATGTAGCGAATATGCATAATAATTGTAATACAAATACCGTGCAATTTTTACTACAGATGTTTCTTATTGCATCTACTTTAAAGCAATTTTTTTCTATTCCATTGGACTGAGTAGGTTTGTTAAGAATGGCTTGCCGTTGAATAGATGCTCAGATCAGTGGAGGGAAACATTGTAATCTGTTACATATGTTTTCTTCTTTGAATAGCTTTGTGAAATAACTTCTCCAAGGTTGGAGTTACAATAAGAAACGGTAACGTGAAAGATTAATGTTCTTTTATCCCACAGTAATGAGACCTAGAAATGCTGGTTATATTTAGCACGCAATACATATCTAGTTTGTCTCCTATGTTTTCCTTTTAATAAGCTCTGCATAATTGTGATTATGGACCCAGTTCTATTGCCACATTCTTCAGTGATCATGAATATTTCCCACAAACATCACCCATTCCTTCTCTCCTGAGATGCTGCCTGACCTGCTGAGTTACTCCAGCATTTTGTGAATAAATACCTTTGATTTGTACCAGCATCTGCAGTTATTTTCTTACACATGAATATTTCCCATATTGATATATCAGGTTCTAATACGGACCATCAGAATAAGTGACATGGTGCTTGTGCACTCTACATTAAGCTCCTCACACAACTGCCCAGTTCCTCGCACTTAGTTTAATTAGGTTTAGTTTAGAGATGCAGCATGGAAACGGGCCCTTCGGCCCACCAGGTCCATGCTGACCATCGATCACCCGTTCACACTCGTTCCATGTTATCCCACTTTCACATCCACTCCCTACATGCCAGTGGCAATTTTACAGCGGCCAATTAACCTACAAACCCGCACGTCTTTGGAATGTGGACGGAACCAGAGCAGCCGGAGGAAATCAATGTGGCCACAAGGAGAACGTGCAAACTCCACACAGACGGCACCCGAGGTCAGGATTGAACTTGGGTCTCTGGCGCTGTGAGGCAGCAGCTCTACCCGCTGTGCCAGTGGGTCGCCCTTATGGCGAGACTTATCGATGGTAAAAGCAGATACTGAAGAGATGGCGGCGCGCACGGACGCAGCGGCTCACAGCTCTCCCTTTCGGTGCGTTTTATGTGTGTTATCTGTGTTATGTCTGTTAGTCAATTTTAGTCATGCAAACCAGGAAAATCAGGCAAATCCTACCTACAACCGAAAGGACCTTCTGATCATCGGATTCCAGTGCAATCGGGACCTTGTGCGCGAATTTCCACACCCGCGAAATATACCGGAAGAGATAGCCAGGACACCGGGCGCTCCGTGGATAGTTGTCGGCGCGAACAGGCGTCGCAGGCGGAGGAGAAACAGGAAGCAAAAGCGAGGATGCCGGTCCGGTATACTTGCCAAGCTAAAGAGACAGCCACACAAACCACCGCTACCCAGCATGTTTCTCACCAACGCCAGATCCATCATCAACAAAATGGACGAACTAAAACTACAGATATCAGCAAACAAACTCGTGGAGGACTGTTGCATTCTCTTAGTAACAGAGACATGGCTTCATCCACTTATCCCAGACGGAGCCATTGAGCTAGCCGGGCGTACAGCGTTTCGTTGGGACAGAAACATCGACTCCGGTAAGAGCAAGGGGGGGGGGTTATGCATTTACGTGCACAACAGCTGGTGCACTAACATCCAAATCATAGATAGCCACTGTTCTCCTGATCTGCAGTCCCTAACAGTTAAATGCAGGCCTTTTTACCTTCCTCGCGAATTTACAGGGGTTATAGTAACAGCAGTCTACATCCCACCGAATGCTAACGCTAGCACAGCTTTAGGCTACCTGCTCGGTGCAATAAACTCACAACAGAGCACATATCCAGAAGCAGCCCACATCATAGCCGGGGACTTCAACCATGCAGACCTAAAGTCAGTTCTCCCGAAACTTGAACAACACATAAGATGTGCTACCAGGGGGAAAAACACACTAGACAAGGTTTACTCAAATATTAAGAAGGGTTTCAGGTCAGCACCACTACCACACCTGGGGCAGTCAGATCACCTGTCCATATTCCTAACTCCAGCATACACCCCACTCAGGAGGAAAGCTCCAGTCACCATAAAGACTGTTAAGACATGGCCTGAAGGAGCTTCCTCGCAGCTGCAGGATTGCTTCGAAAGGACCAACTGGGATATTTTTGAGGATCAGGACTTGGAGGAGTACACATCAACTGTACTTTGCTACATCCAAAACTGTGTTGACAATGTCACCGTCGACAAACGCATCCGGTTGTATCCCAATCAAAAACCCTGGATGACAAAGGATGTCAGGTCTCTCCTCAAGGACCGTAACACCGCCTTCAGGTCTAGTGATAGAGCTCTATACAGTGCTGCTAGAACCAACCTGAAGAGAGGCATCAAGGATGCCAAAGCGTCCTACAAGAGGAAGATTGAGGACCACTTTTCCAACAATGACCCACGGCGGGTATGGCAAGGCATCCAGCACATCACCAACTACAAGACCAGCAACCGCACGACTGCCGACGGCGACGCCTCGCTGGCTGAGGAACTTAACTGTTTCTTTGCTCGTTTCGAGGTGAAAGCTACAGTGGCAGATATTACACCCTCTCCAGCACCTGACAGCAACACCTTCACTGTGCAGGAGTATGATGTTAAGCGCGTGCTCAGAGCAGTGAATCCCAGGAAAGCTGCAGGCCCCGATGGTGTGACGGGCAGAGTGCTGAGGGAATGTGCAGACCAATTATCTGAGGTCTTCACAAAAATCTTCAACCTGTCCCTTTTAAAATCCACCATCCCTCCCTGCCTGAAGTCCGCCATAATCATCCCACTGCCGAAAAGGTCTGTCATCAGCGGTCTTAACGACTACCGTCCGGTAGCACTCACACCGGTCATCACAAAGTGCTTCGAGAGACTGGTCCTGCAGCACATCAAAGCCAGCCTCCCACCCACCTTCGACCCACACCAGTTTGCCTACAGAGCAAATAGGTCTACAGGGGATGCCATCGACACTGCTCTTCACACTGCACTGACCCACCTTGAACACCAGGGGAGCTATGTGAGGATGCTCTTCCTCGACTTCAGCTCTGCCTTTAACACGGTCATCCCGAGCAGACTGGTCACCAAACTTTCCGACCTTGGATTTTCCCAAACCATCTGCCAATGGATCAAGGACTTCCTGACCAACCGCCCCCAGACCGTCAAAATAGGCCCTCACCTCTCCTCCACCATTACACTGAGCACCGGCTCACCACAGGGCTGTGTGTTGAGCCCCATCCTTTACTCCCTCTACACTCACGACTGCGCCCCCACCCATCCAACCAACACCATCATCAAGTTCGCGGATGACACGACTGTGGTTGGACTCATCTCAGAAGGAGATGAGACAGCCTATAGGGATGAAATCCAAAGGCTGGCAGCATGGTGTTCAGTGAACAATCTGGTCCTGAACTCCTCCAAAACAAAGGAACTTATAATTGACTTTAGAAAAACCAGTGGAGATTACGACCCACTCTACATCAATGGGGTCTGTGTGGAAAGGGTACCAGCTTTCAGGTTCCTGGGTACGCACATCGCAGAGGATCTTACCTGGTCTACCAACACCATCACCACAGTAAAGAAGGCACAGCAGAGACTCCACTTCCTGAGGATCCTCAGGAAAACCAACCTGCAGGAGAAGCTCATGTTGTCCTTCTATCGCTGCTCCATCGAGAGTGTGCTGGCATACTGTATAACCACATGGTATGCCAGCTGCTCAGAAAAGGACAGGAAGGCCCTTCAGAGGGTCATCACGACGGCCCAGAAGATCATCGGCTGCTCACTGCCCTCCCTGGAGCACCTGTTCAGCCTACGCTGCCTCAGTAGAGCAGGCAAAATAATAAAAGATCCATCCCACCCCGGCCACCGTCTGTTTGTTCATCTGCCCTCTGGTCGACGTTTCAGGTCGATCAAATCCCGAACAAACAGACTTAAGAACAGTTTTTACCCCAGGGCCATACGAGAACTGAACACTACCTTTGCACTAGGCAACACCGTTAAAAAATCTTGTACCTAATATAATTGTATTTAATTGTATTTATGTATTTATTTGTTTTTGCATTTATTGCTATATGTTTGTACGCACCGTCAGGATTGCCTATTTTTTTAATTTCGTTGTACTCGTTGCAATGACAATAAATGAATATTATTATTATTATTATTATTAATCATCGGAGGTGGGTGACTTTAATGAGCTAACAAACTAAATTGCTTTAACTATCTAAACATTAGCTGTTAAAATCCAAATATGCTTTGCAGTATCAACACCAATAAGTCCCTCAGACTATAGACAATAGACAATAAGTGCAGGAGGAGGCCCTTCGGCCCTTCGAGCCACCACCGCCATTCAATGTGATCATGCCTGATCATTCTCAATCAGTACCCCGTTCCTGCCTTCTCCCCATACCCCCTGACTCCGCTATCCTTAAGAGCTCTATCTAGCTCTCGCTTGACTAATAACATACACAGCTGCACCCAGTTATTTGAACCATTTCTCCAGAGTTTTCTGTAAGTTATGATTTGTAGAATCCCTGTGGAAGTGTAGGTTACCATTGATGAGAAACACCTTGTGACTTGGTGTATTTGCACTCTGAATGAAAGAACAGTTGCACATACATTCCTGTACATGCTGAACCCCTGCAGAGGAGGGAACAGAGGGATTAACGTAGGGCTCTAAGTTATATTTGGACAGCGCTTAGAGTCATCGAGTCATACAGGCCCTTCAGCCCAATTTGTCCATGCTGACCACGATGCCCCATTTACACGAGTCCCACCTGCACACATTAGGCCCATGTCCCTATTAGCCTTCCTATTCTTGTACCTGTCTAAGAGTCTTGTAAACGTTATTATTGTACCTCTACTGGCCGCTCATTCCATATTCCCACCGCCCTCTGAGTGGAAAGGTTGCCCCTCAGCTTCCTATTAAATCTTGCCACTCTGACCTTAAACCTATGTTCTCAAGAAAGTGTCCTCTAGTTTCCCTCTCCCATGACTCTCAGACTGAAGAACGGTCTCGCCCCAAAACATCACCCGTTCTTTCTCTCCAGAGATGCTGCCTGACCCGCTGAGATACTCCAGCATTTTGTGTCTGTCTTCGGTGTAAACCAGCATTTACAGTTCCTTCCTACGCATATAAAGCACACATATGCACACCTCACGATCCTCAGCAAATACATACAAAGACGTGCACACACGCATGTCCACACACGCCATACACACACGCACACATAAGAATAAGGGCTAGGGCATTTAAGACTGAGATGAGAAAAAGCGTTTTCACCCAGAGTGTTGTGAATCTGTGGGAGTTTCTGCCACAGAAGGCAGTGGAGGCCAATTCACTGGATGTTTTCAAGAGAGAGTTAGATTTAACTCTTGGGGCTAAAGGAATAAAGGGATATGGGGCAAAAAGCAGGAACGGGGATACTGATTTTAGATGATCAGCCATGATCATATTGAATGGCGGTGCTGGCTCGATGGGACGAATGGCCTACTCCTGCACCTATTTTTCTATGTTGTGTTTTCTATGTTCCATACATAGATGCATACACACACTCATGCACGCACATTCACACAGATGCACACATGCACTCACACAAACTCACATACACACACACGCAACACACACACGCGCACACACACACACACACACGCACACACACACGCACACACACACACACACACACACACACACATACACACAATCTTTTACCGTGGCTTCCAGTATTATATGAAAATTACCCACTGTATTGGGGATGTAGATTATCAGAAATATCATAAATGGCGGTCCATGATTTCAGTGGAAGAATGTTGCATTTACACCCCCGCTTCCCCCCCCCCTCCCCTCCCCCACAACCTGGCTTATGCTAGAGACCCACAACATGTACAGTGCCTGGTACTCTGACTCACACAGGCACACATGCACATCACATCACTGAATGTTATATTATTTATCCCTCCCTTTTGATCGTGTTATTTATTTTTCCTCTTCTCTTTGGCACCTGGTGGCAGTGTCTCCTGCAAGCATAATTCCATATGAAATCTGAATAAGGTTCCCAGCCCGAAATGTCACCGATCTATGCTCCCCTGCAACGCTGCCTGACCCGCTGAGTTACCCCAGCACTTTGTGTTTGTTTTGTGTAAACCGGCATCTGCAGCTCCTTGCATGCACATAATTGCGACCCTCTTACATAGAAACATAGAAATATGGGTGCAGGAGGAGGCCATTTGTCCCTTCCGGCCAGCACCGCCATTCATTGTGACCATGGCTGATCATCCACAATCAGTAAGCTGTGCTTACGGCGGTAATTCTGTGCAGAGGCCAGCAGGTGAGATAAGGTAAGGCATTGCATTAGAGCGATGCATCACATCTGCTCTCATTATTCCCAGCCAAACGATTGTCATGCAAGGACCAATTCCAGTCCGGGTGGAGCTCAGCTGAATCTCTGAGAGAAAGAGACTCCTTGCTGGAGCTGTTATTCTTTTGATGAAATGTTAAAATGAACAGATCATATGAGGAGACTACTGGCGAAGAGCAAGAACACTTTGATCAGGATCCTGTTCAGCATTCTTCCTTGAAGCAGCACCATCCAGAGAAACGAAACGGGGTCACTGGCTTTAACGGTGGATGCCCTCCATTCCAATGGCAACCGTAGGCATCTACACTTAACCACTGCCTGGACTTACAAAGACACACATTAAGTCCAGGCTGTGCTCAGTGACGGATGTTGGGCACTTCACTGCTCTCCCCGTGTGGAGTTTAAATGTGATAGAAATCCCTGGCATTATACATATCAAATCATATCATATCATATATATACAGCCGGAAACAGGCCTTTTCGGCCCACCAAGTCCGTGCCGCCCAGCGATCCCCGTACATTAACACTATCCTACACCCACTAGGGACAATTTTTACATTTACCCAGCCAATTAACCTACATACTTGTACGTCTTTGGAGTGTGGGAGGAAACCGAAGATCTCGGAGAAAACCCACGCAGGTCACGGGGAGAACGTACAAACTCCTTACAGTGCAGCACCCGTAGTCAGGATCGAACCTGAGTCTCCGGCGCTGCATTCGCTGTAAAGCAGCAACTCTACCGCTGCGCTACCATGCTGAATCTACTTGCTAATAACACACTGAGCAGAGAGCACTGAAGACAAGGATTAGCAAACAGCTAACATCGGGGTGGCACAGCGGCAGAGGTGCTGCCTTACAGCGCCAGAGACCTGGGTTTGATCCTGACTGTGGGTGCCTTCTGTATGGAGTTTGCACGTTCTCTCTGTGACTGCGTGGGTTTTCTCCAGGCGATCCGGTTTCCTCCAAAGACATGCAGGGTTGTAGGTTAATTGGCATAGGTAATAGATGCAAATTGTCCCTAGTGTGTAGGATAGTGCTGGTGTGTGGGGATTGCTGGGCGCAGCAGAGTCAGTGGGCTGTATCTCTAAACTAAAGTAAACTAAGCTGGGAAATACAAACTTTGCTTACAAGTGTAACAATGTCAAGTGATGGATCCTACTCCCAGTTGGACATGTTGGGCGGCACGGTGGCACAGCGGTCGAGCTGCTGCCCCACGGCGCCAGAGACCCGGGTTCAATCCCAACCTCTGGTGCAGTCTGTGTAGAGTTTGGACATTCTCCCTGTGAATGCGTGGCTTTCCTCTGTGCGCTCCGGTTTCGTGCAGGTTTGTAGGTCAGTTGGGCCTCCGTACATTGCCCCTAAAGTGTGGGGAGACGGTGCAAAAGTGGGAAAACGGAACGGGCGATCGATGGTCGGCGTGGACTCGGTGGGTAGAAGGGTCTGTTTCCACGCTGTGTCTCTAAACTAAGCTCTCTGAACCCTGAACCCTGACGTCTGAAGGGTCCCAATCTCAAACATCACCATTCCTTGTTCTCCAGTGATGCTGCCTGACCCACTGAGTTACTCCAGCATTTATGTGTGCTTTTCTCTCTCTCTAAACTAAAACTACGAGTGCATCAGAATCTCAATTTATTTTTGAGTGAGATTCCTGACTTGGAGATTAGAATGTCGAGGGTTGGTTAAGTCAAATTTTACTTTATTGTATTAAACTTAGCATTGTGTAATGTGGGGTAGGTGTGGACCGATTCAGTGGCAGAGATAGAGAGGGCACTCCCAGGTGTCTGTGCATGTTCAGCACATACATAACTCACAGCACATAACTATAACACAAAGTGCTGGAAGAACTCGGCGGGTCAGGCAGCATCTGTGAAGGGAATTAGCAGACGATTGTAGGAAGGGACTGCAGATGCTGGTTTGCACTGTAGACAGACACAAAATGCTGGAGTAACTCAGCGGGACAGGCAGCATCTCTGGATGGAAGGAATGGGTGACGTTTTGGGTCGAGAGCCTTCTTCAGACTGAAACATCACCCATCTCTGACCTCTTCACAGGAATAAAAACTGCCACCTGCTCTCTGGACCCCATCCCCTCCAGCTTTGTCAAGGCCTGCCTTCCTGCTCTCTCTCCACTTATCACTGCAACAATAAACTCCTCCCTGTCCACTGGCATCGTCCCGCCATCCCTCAAAATCGCTGCTGTCACCCCCATTCTGAAAAAACCTGGTCTAAACCCTGACACCCCAAACAACTTCAGACCTCCTCCACAGGCACACTCCCACCTGCACCCTCCGCTCTGCCGCTGCCAATCTCCTATCCCCCCCACATCCGGACCAAACTCAGATCCTGGGGGGACAGGGCTTTCTCCATCGCTGCTCCCACCCTATGGAACTCACTACCCCAAACCGTTAGAGACTCCTCCACACTCACCACATTCAAAACATCGCTGAAGTCTCACCTGTTCAGTACTGCCTTCAACCACTGAAGGTCACCTCACCTTCTGTCTCCTTTCTCTGTTCATTTATTTATTTACTTATTTATCTATTTATTAATTTCCCTATGTTCTCAAAATCTCTGTAAAGCGTCTTTGAGTATATGAAAAGCGCTATATAAATAAAATGCATTATTATTATTATTATTATCTCCAGAGATGCTGCCTGTCCTGCTGAGTTACTCCAGCATTTTCTGTCTGTCTACTGTGCAAACCAGCATCTGCAGTTCCTTCCTACACAAACTATAACATAACCCCCACCGCCATAATACAAAATGGCCAAGTATTACCTTACTATTGAACGTCGAATGACCGTAGACACAAAATGTTAGAGTAACTCAATGGGTCAGGCAGCATCTCTGGAGGGAAGGAATGGGTGACGTTTCGGGTCGAGACCGTTCTTCAAATGACGGTATTACAATGCTGATCCAGGGTACAGTCGATGCCCGCTGTGCCCGCCATCCCGGGACTCCTCCGTGGTGCCCACAGACACCGCTTGTTCTTTTTCAAGGGACACCCCTGCACGGATATAACCCCAGAATGTCGTGGGGCAAGCAGTCAGCTCTGGTGTCTTTCAAAACACCTCACTGGTGAACAATTCGCTTGGCAAGTAACTCCAAGTGGGAATCAGGCGAAATCCAGCTCAGCTCGGCCCAGGGTTCTTGTTTATCGTAGCGTAACTCGATGTTGTTCTCCATCAGTTGTTTAAATGTCATGTGTACTAACGACAGAACAATGAGATTCTTACTTGCTGCAGCTTAACAGGTCCGTAAACGCAATACAATCCATCCATCACACCAAGTAGTGCAACACAATGTAGTAAAGTAGACTCTGAGATATTTCTCTGGGAGATTGATAATGCAATATGGGTCTTCCTTTCTCTCTTAAATAAAATTGTTAGACAGGACATCCGCCCTTGGCCTCTGCCAGTTTAGCTCTTGACACATGACTATTTTCCACATGAAATTGGCCAAAGTTTGCGTGCAGTGAAGGACTGAATAGATGCTATATTTTTTAGCTCTGGGGCAGCACGGTGGCGCTGCCTCACAGCGCCAGAGACCTGGGTTCCATCCTGACTATGAGTCCTGTGAAAAATGATTTTTTTCCCTATGGAGTTTTTACTTTCTCCCCATGACCGCATGGTTTTCTCCAGGTTCTCCGGTTTCCTCCCACATACTAAAGACGTACAGGTTTATAGGCTTACTGGCTTAATTGTAAACTGTCCCTAATGTGTAGGAGAGTGCCAGTGTGCAAGGTGATCGCTGGTCGGCGCAGACTCAGTAGGCCGAAGGGTCTGTTTCTAAGCTGTATCTCTAAAGTATAGTCTTAAAGGTAAAAACTGTTTGTCACAGATGTATCCATAGCTTTAAGATGGTGAGACCGCACCTGGAGTATTGTGTGCAGTTTTGGTCTCCTAACCTGAGGAAAGACGTTCTTGCCTTAGAGGGAGTACAGAGAAGGTTCACCAGATTGATCCCTGGGATGGCGGGACTTGCATATGAGGAAAGACTGGATAGACTGGGCTTGTACTCGCTGGAATTTAGAAGACTGAGGGGGGATCTTATAGAAACATATAAAATTCTTAAGGGGTTGGAGAGGCTAGATGCGGGAAGATTGTTCCCGATGTTGGGGGAGTCCAGAACCAGGGGTCACAGCTTAAGGATAAGGGGGAAGTCTTTTAGGACCGAGATGAGAAAACATTTCTTCACACAGAGAGTGGTGAGTCTGTGGAATTCTCTGCCACAGAAGGTAGTTGAGGCCAGTTCATTGGCTGTATTTAAGAGGGAGTTAGATGTGGCCCTTTTTGCTAAAGGGATCAGGGGGTATGGCGAGAAGGCAGGTACAGGCTACTGAGCTGAATGATCAGCCATGATCATATTGAATGGCGGTGCAGGCTCGAAGGGCCGAATGGCCTACTCCTGCACCTATTTTCTATGTTTCTATGTTTCTATGTTTCTATCACACTCATAACATTTGGGATGAGGGATACTTATTAAAATGTAATATGAAGATTATTCTAGTTTGTAGCTCACGCCAATGGTTAAACATTTACTTGGCTGGATTTCATTTGCTTTAAGATTTAGTTAAACAGATGTCATTGCACTCACTAATACAACTCCGATTTGATGCTGAATTAGGCTTGAAACTCAATGCTCTTGGCTGACAAGTGTCTTCTAGTATGTGTGTGGGAGTTTATGATCATAGAATGGAAATCTGCCACCCAGGACAATCAAATATTGTCTCCAATTGTTGCTGGATACTTCACGGATATATCCTTCTCGCGGTTGTCTTTGGTATGGAAAACCTGTAAAGCACCTTATAATCCTTATTGGAAAACGTGCTGTCACTTTGCCCTATTTTGAATGCCAGAAAATGGTCTCAAATCCAGTGCTCAGGCTGCATGCTAATCATTGGATTGAACAGCAAGCAGCATTGGTGAGGATTATCAGCAGCGGGTTTAGTTTACAAATTAAAGCAAAGGGCTTCCTCAGGTAAATTTGAGTAGATTTCATAAGTACGTTTTACTCAAAACCTCTGACGTGTCTCATTTGATTGCAAATGTTTAGTTTAATTTGATTTAGACGTACAGTGTGCAGACAAGCCCTTTGGTCCACCTAGTCCACTCTGACAATTGATCACCTGTACACAGGTTCTATCCTACACACACTAGAGCCAATTTGCAGAAGCCAATTAACGTACAAACCTGCACGTCATAGTCTGGTAATAGAGGGGAAGAATGTTTACTTTAGACTTTAGAGATACAGCCTGATAGCAGGCCTTTTGGCCCACCGAGTCCGTGCCGACCAGCCATCACCCCATACACTAACACTGTCACACGCAAGGGACAATTTACAACTTACAATTTTACAGAAGGCTTTTAACCTGCACACTTGTTTGTCTTTAGGATGTGGGGGGAAACTGGAACACCTGGAGAAAACCCACACGGTCACAGGGAGAATGGACAAACTCTACGATAAGGGAAAGCAGGCTGGATATTTCAATTACTTTTGTTTTAATCACAGTGTCGACCATTTTATGATAAACACTGATCATAAAGTTATATTCCTGACTTTTCAACAGTGTCTGTGAGCAATGTACATCAGAAATTCATGGTACATACAGTTCAATATAATACATCACCAAAAGAGCATCGTTTAACAAGTATATTTGTAAATGTCACCATTAATTTCACTGCAATCTTTGCTCAGTGTGGGTTTTGGGAAATATTAACTTTATCTGTCCACCATAATGAGACTAATCAATAAAGAATGTCATATTAAACACGGAAAACATAAATAATATAAAATTAAATCTATGTCGTATGATAGATTTCTGCTGGAAATCTATGAATTACATTCACGGTCACAGTGGCACGCTGCCTCACAACGCTGGAGACCCGGGTTCGAACCTGACCACGGGTGCTGTCTGGACGGAGTTTGTACGTTCTCCCTGTGACCGCATGGGGTTTCTCCGGTGCTCCAGTTTCCTCCCACAATCCAAAGACGTGCAGGTTAATTGGCTTCGGTAAATTCCCTCTTGGTGTGTCGGGTGCGAAACTAGGATAAGGTAGAACCAGTGTATGGGTGATCGTAGATCGGCACAGACTCAGTTGGCCGAAGGGTCTGTTTCCATGCTATATCTCTAAAGTCTAAAAGTCTAAAGTCTGTTGAACTTTCTAATGTAATGCCATTTCATTATTTCCAACCTACATGTGTTTGCCTTTCTAAAAAAAAATCGTTGAGGACATTAGCGAGGCAGTGGTGCTAATTTCCGACGGGCACGGTGATGGACGCCCCACACATCTCTGTCCTCCACACAGCTGGCAAGCTCCTCTTTTGTCTCTACATATGCGTCTCCCCTCTGCTTTAATTCATGAATCTAATTAATTCCAGTCCCAGGGCACTAAGAGTGTGTGGACACGTTTTGTCAGTAAGCAGATAACTGGATGTAAATGCTGCTGGATGTGCATCTTGCAGTGTGGGGATTCCCAGAGGGTTCTCATGTCCTTTACAAACAGGGAGGCACGGTGGTGCAGTGGTAGAGTTGCTGCCTCACGGCGCCAGACACCCGGATTCCATCCTGACTACCGGTGCTGTCTGTACGGACTTTGTATGTTCACTCTGTGACCTGCGTGAGTTTTTTACCACACTCCAAAGAGGTACAGGTTTGTTGGGTAATTGGTGGCCCAAATCCAGGTGCGGCCCTTTACAACTGCAGTAGGACCTGCTTGCTCCTCAACTCAAATCCTCTTGCAATGAAGGCCAACATGCCATTAGCGTTCTTGAAGGCCAACATGCCATCAGTTTTCTTTCCCCTCTCACCTTAAACGTAGTCCTCTGGTTCTTGGTTACACTTCCCTGGAAAATAGACTGCACGCATTCATCATCTTTCCACTTCACACTGCCCCGCAAGGCCGCCAGCATAATCAAGGACCAGGCTCACCCCATCACTACCCCTTCTTCCCCCTCCTATCACGCAGGGGGTCCAGAAGTTTGACAACACATACGTCCAGATCCAGGGACAGTTTAAGCCCATTGTTTCCTTGCCGACCAGTGATCACCCATACCTAGTTCTATCCCACACACCAGGGACAATTTACAGAAGCCAGATAACCTACAAACCTGCACGTCTTAGAGGAAACTGGAGCATCTGGAGAAAACCCACACGGTCACAGGGAGAACATGCAAACTCCGCACAGACAGCACCCATAATCAGGATCGAACCTGGGTCTTTGGCGTTGTAAGGCAGCAACTCTACCACTGTGCCACCGTGTCACCCCTCATGATTTTGTACATCTCTATAAGATCACCCCTCAGCCTCTTGCGCTCCAAGGAGTAAAGTCCTAGCCTGCTCAACCTCTCCCTGTAGCTCAGGCCCTTGTGCACTGGCAGTATCCTCGTAAAAACCTCTAATGCTGCCTTCAGTTGTCCATCAGTTATTCCAGTTTGCATTTTGAAGGTTGCCCTCTTTAAGATGGACATGTATCCTTAGCATGGACGGTGCTCCTTAAAGCCTCATTCCTTCCCCTCAGCCACATGGAACCGTCCCCGTTTTCTGCAATACCTCTCTCTGAAGTACAGTGCATCTCTTCAGTATTTAGGCACTGCGAGATGAATTACAAGCCTTGACAGTTTCTTTTCCAGGGTCATGCATCTTCAGCTTTGCCAAACAGAAAGCTTTGAATCCTTCAGCGTGACGCTGAGCAAGACAAATCTGAAGACGCTGCAGTAATGGAAGATCATTTGCAAATTCATTTAAGGGATTATTTATGTCATAGCTGAATAAATTATTTTAACGTGGCTCGACAATGATTACAGTTGGTTTATCAAGAGAGGTAAACAATCAGAGTTTAGTGATACAGCTTGGAGACAGGCCCTTCAGCCCACTGAGTCCGTGCCGAACATCCATCAACCCTTCGCACTAGTTCCATGTTACCTCACTTTCCCATCCACATTAGGGGCAATTTACAGAGGTTAATTAACCTACAAACCCACGCATCTTTGCTATGTGGGAGAAAATCAGGGACCTGGGATAGAGTTACAGGGAAAAGTTGGGCAGACTCGGACTTTATTCCTTTATTCCACAGATACACCCACTGCGCGTTGGTACACGTGACAATAAACTAAACTATAATAAGCTATGTTAAGCTAAACTAAAGGTGTAGGAAGGAACTGCAGATGCTGGTTTACACCAAAGATAGACACAAAACGCTGGAGTAACTCAGCGGGACAGGCAGCATCTCTGGAGAAAAGGAATAGGTGACGTTTCGGGTCGAGACCCTTCTGCAGACTGGAGCATCTGAAGAAGGGTCTCGACCCAAAACATCACCTATTCCTTTTCTCCGAAGATAGACACAGAATACTGGAATTACTCAGCGGGACAGGCAGCATCTCTGGAGAGAAGGAATGGGTGACGTTTCGGGTCGAGACCCTTCTTCAGACCTGACACGTCATCCATTCCCTGCAGAGATGCTGCCTGTCCCGCTGAGTTACTCCAGCATTTTGTGTCTATCTTCGGTGTAAATCAGCATCTGCTGTTCCTTTCTACACCCATTCATTCTCTCCAGAGATGCTGCCTGACCCGCTGAGTTACTCCAGCATTTTGTGTCTGTCTAAACTAAACTCGAGTTATACAGGTGAAGAACAGGCCCTTCGGCCCACACCAACTAAGATTGCAATTGTGCTAATTGTAATTAATTTATGAGCCAAGTATGTGAAGAGGAAAAAAATAGTCAAGGCAAATGTGGGTCCCTTGAAGACAGAAGCAGGGGAATTTATTATGGGGAACAAAGAAATGGCAGACGAGTTAAACCGTTACTTTGGATCTGTCTTCACTGAGGAAGATACACACAATCTCCCAAATGTTCTAGGGGCCGGAGAACCTAGGGTGATGGAGGAACTGAAGGAAATCCACATTAGGCAGGAAATGGTTTTGGGTAGACTGATGGGACTGAAGGCTGATAAATCCCCAGGGCTTGATGGTCTGCATCCCAGAGTACTTAAGGAGGTGGCTCTAGAAATAGTGGAAGCATTGGAGATCATTTTTCAATGTTCCATAGATTCAGGATCAGTTCCTGTGGATTGGAGGATAGCAAATGTTATCCCACTTTTTAAGAAAGGAGGGAGAGAGAAAACGGGTAATTATAGACCAGTTAGCCTGACATCAGTGGAGGGGAAGATGCTGGAGTCAATTATAAAAGACGAAATTGCTGAGCATTTGGATAGCAGTAACGGGATCATTCCGAGTCAGCATGGATTTACGAAGGGGAAATCATGCTTGACAAATCTACTGGAATTTTTTGAGGATGTAACTAGGAAAATTGACAAGGGAGAGTCAGTGGATGTGGTGTACCTCGACTTTCAGAAAGCCTTCGACAAGGTCCCACATAGGAGATTAGTGGGCAAAATTAGGGCACATGGTATTGGGGGTAGGGTACTGACATGGATAGAAAATTGGTTGACAGACAGAAAGCAAAGAGTGGGGATAAATGGGTCCCTTTCGGAATGGCAGGCAGTGACCAGTGGGGTACCGCAAGGTTCGGTGCTGGGACCCCAGCTATTTACGATATACATTAATGACTTAGACGAAGGGATTAAAAGTACCATTAGCAAATTTGCAGATGATACTAAGTTGGGGGGTAGTGTGAATTGTGAGGAAGATGCAATAAGGCTGCAGGGTGACTTGGACAGGTTGTGTGAGTGGGCGGATACATGGCAGATGCAGTTTAATGTAGATAAGTGTGAGGTTATTCACTTTGGAAGCAAGAATAGAAAGGCAGATTAATATCTGAATGGTGTCAAGTTAGGAGGAGGGGGAGTTCAACGAGATCTGGGTGTCCTAGTGCATCAGTCAATGAAAGGAAGCATGCAGGTACAGCAGGCAGGGAAGAAAGCCAATGGAATGTTGGCCTTCGTAACAAGAGGAGTTGAGTATAGGAGCAAAGAGGTCCTTCTACAGTTGTACCGGGCCCTGGTGAGAACGCACCTGGAGTACTGTGTGCAGTTTTGGTCTCCAAATTTGAGGAAGGATATTCTTGCTATGGAGGGCGTGCAGCGTAGGTTCACTAGGTTAATTCCCGGAATGGCGGGACTGTCATATGTTGAAAGGCTGGAGCGATTGGGCTTGTATACACTGGAATTTAGAAGGATGAGGGGGGATCTTATTGAAACATATAAGATAATTAGGGGATTGGACACATTAGAGGCAGATAACATGTTCCCAATGTTGGGGGAGTCCAGAACAAGGGGCCACAGTTTAAGAATAAGGGGTAGGCCATTTAGA
Source organism: Rhinoraja longicauda (assembly GCF_053455715.1). Lineage (NCBI taxonomy): Eukaryota > Metazoa > Chordata > Chondrichthyes > Rajiformes > Arhynchobatidae > Rhinoraja > Rhinoraja longicauda. Next base: position 24,239,579 of record NC_135977.1, on the reverse strand, counting down.
ACGGAGATGAGGAAGAACTTTTTCAGTCAGAGGGTGGTGAAGGTGTGGAATTCTCTGCCTCAGAAGGCAGTGGAGGCCAGTTCGTTGGATGCTTTCAAGAGAGAGTTGGATAGAGCTCTTAAGGATAGCGGAGTTAGGGGGTATGGGGAGAAGGCAGGAACGGGGTACTGATTGAGAGTGATCAGCCATGATCGCATTGAATGGCGGTGCTGGCTCGAAGGGCTGAATGGCCTACTCCTGCACCTATTGTCTATTGTCTATTGTCTATTGTCTATTGAATGTGATTTACCAGACCGTCATACCAAAAAAGCAACAAGACACACAACTACATAAAAATTAACATGAACATCCTCCACAGTGCAGTGTGATGGAAGGCAGTAACCTATTATCTTCTTCCCTCCTTTTCTCCCGCGGTCGGGGGAGTCGAACCATCCGCAGTCAGGGAGTTCGAAGCTCCCGCGTCAGGGCGATCGAAGCTCCCACGATCGGGGCGATCGAAGCTCCCACGATCAGGGCGGTCGAAGCTCCCGCGATCGGGGCGGTCGAAGTTGCTGCGGCTTCGAGCTCCACGATGTTAAGTCCACAGGCTCCCACGGTCGAAGCTCCCGAAGCCGATCCCTGACAAAGGGATCGCAAGCTCCACGATGGCTTCAGAACGAGATCCATTTGCTTGCGTTTGGCTCATGAACCTTTCACGTCCATACACCTGCCCAATTGCTTTTCAGACCACACATGGCACCTCTCAGAAGTTGCCAAAGTGCGGAAGGTTGAAGCCCTTTTAAAGTATGTCACTGTTGTACTGTATGGAATGGAGCAGTCAATTTGTGCACCGCAGGTGTCCTGAAAACCTGCTACAGAACTGTGGTTTGAAGGATAATTACTGATAAGGATGCTGAGGAGAACCTCTTTAGAAGATTGCAATATTGATTTGAAACAACAAAAGCACTGCTGGAATTCAGCGGAGCTTCGTTATATAAAATACTGTGAATCTGAGGCATTGTTTGCCTTTATCAGCCTCTAAGTGCTGCAAAGTCGCCTGACCCACTGTCTAGGTGTCACTGTCAAGATGCTGCCTGACCCGTTGGGTTCCTCAAGCACTTTGTGTCTTGCACAAGATTCCACCATCTGCACTTTCTTGTGTCTTTCATATTACAAATGACTGTATTTCGAAATCCAGGTTGAAAGTGTGTCATAGGGTGATGGAGTCATAGAGCACGGAAACAGCCCCTTCAGTCTAACTTGCCCACTCCGAACAAGTTGCCCCAACCACGCTAGTCCCACCTGCCCGTGTTTGGCCTTTATCCCTCTGAACCTGTCCTATCCGTGTACCTGTCCAGGCTGTTCCCTTTTTTGCTGGGGAAGGATTTGCAATCCCCTGCACTGTGAATTGGTGCTAATCACTTTTAACTGAGAACAGCTTCTCATCTGTAATCCTACCACAATTTCTGCCTTTGGTCTTTGTCCAACCATCTGCCTATCTAAACACCTCCACCTCACCTGTATCCACCTATCACTTGTGTACGAAGGACCTGCAGATGCTGGTTTAAATCAAAGATAGACACACAATGCTGGAATAACAGAACGGGACAGGCAGCATCTCTGGAGAAAAGGAATGATACGAATTGCTGGAGTAAAACCCATGTCCCACTTAGGCCATTTTTTAGGCAACTACAGGTGACTAGGCTGTGGCCACACGGTCGCCGGGGTGTCACGTGTACGGTCGTGAGTCGTCTCCAAAGAGTCATAGCGTTTTTCTGGTCGCCGCTGGATTCTGAAATGTTTAAACATTTTCGGCAGCTGTTGGTTTGACGCCAATGATCGTAGCGTGACGTCTCCTGACGGGGGCGCTGTCGTAGGTTGTCACCAGGTGACGTAGGTTGTCGCCGGTGCTGACTTCATTGAATTCCATTGGCGACTACCTACGTCAACCGGCGACAGGAACCGGCGTCAAAACTGGAGGCCAAAATGACGTGAATTGTCTTCAGTTGTAGCTTGTTGCAGGTAGACCTAGGTTGACTTCGGTTGTCGTAGGTTGCCACCTGTGTGGTCGTAGGTTGTCGTAGGCGCGATCGTAGGTGGACGTCCTTAGTCGCAACGATTGGGTCGCCGGTCGTTGGTAGCTTGCTGTAGCTTAACGTCGACTAGGTGGTGGGTTGTTGTAGCTTGTTGTAGACATTGTCGTACAATGTCCAGGGGGTCCAGTCATCGGTTTTTCGTCGAACTGCTACGACTATGACAGTCGCCGGCAGTCGCCTAAGTGGGACAGGCCCCTAACTCAGCGGGAGTCTGAAGAAGGGTTCCAACCCGAAACGTCGCCTCTTCTTTTTCTCCAGAGATGCTGCCTGACCCGATGAGTTACTCCGGCATTTTGTGTCCACCTGTCACTTGCCAGGCTCTGTCCTGCTCCCTCCTCTCTCCAGCTTTCTCCCCCATCCTCTCCCCCACCACAGTCATTATGAAGAAGGGACCCGTCCCGAAACGTCACCTTTCCAAGTTTGCCAGAGAAGCTGTCTGATGGGCATGAGTTACTCCAGCGCTTTGTGCTTTTTAAAAATGTAAGCCAGCATCAGCAGTCCCTTGTGTCTCGACACTGAGTCAAGCTCCCAAGCACTGTGTGGATAGCTCACCAGGGTCACAGCTGGAGATTTGGTCTCCCCCTGCTGGAACTTAGAAAAACTTGTGTTATTGTCACAAGTTAATGTCACACCATGGTTGAATGCAAGTTGGTTGTTGAGATCCAAGCTGTTTACAAGTGATTTTCCATCTGCTTTGTTGAACTGCCGCTTCAGGCTTGCATCCATTTATTGCTATCATTAACGTGCCATCTGAAACCCTGCTGCTGTGGCCAAATAATACTAGGATAGTACACATTTTATTATGTATTTATTGCAAAATTTATAACTCCGTGAAGCTTGGATAAAAAATGTTTATTTCCACTTTGCCTTCATTGGTCAGGGTATTGTATGCATGCCTTCATTCATCGTGGTGTAGACTACAACAGCCAGGAAGTCCATGCTGCAGATTTATAAGACTTCGGTTTGGTCGCATTTAAAGTATTGCATGCAGTTCTGGTCGCCCCACTGCAGCAAAGATGTGGATGGATTGGAGAGGGTGCAGGAGAGGTTTACCAGGATGCTGCCTGCACTGGACGGTATTAGACGGATTAGGCAATCCAAGAGGTTGGACAAACTTGGATTGTTGCCTCTGGAACGTCGGAGGTTGAGGGGAGACCTGATAGAAATATATAAAAATGATGAGCGCCGTACATGGGATGGGCATTCATAACCTTTACCCAGGGTGCAAATGTCACCATTCTCCAAATCTGTCTCCACCCCATTCTTTCTGAGTATCTTAATTGACATATATATGTTAATAATGTCACAAATTCGTGCCAATTTACAATATGATTCTGAAAACTCCTGAGCACAAATGTGACCTTCTCACACTTGATTGATTGAAAGATACAGGCCCTTCAGTATCTGTACCAAAGTGGAAACAGGCCCTTCCGCCCATCGAGTCGGCACTAACCAGCAATCCACGCATATTAACACTATCCCTACACACGCTAGGGACAATTTAACATTTGTACCAAGCCAATTAACCTACAAACCTGCACGTCTTTGGAGTGTGGGAGGAAACTGAAGATCCCGGAGAAAACCCACGGGGTCACGGGGAGAACGTGCAAACTCCATACAGACAGCACCGGCGGTCAGGATTGAACCCGGGTTTCTGGCGCTGTAAGGCAGCAACTCTACCGCTGCACCACCGTGCCGTCCTTCATTAAGAAATGATAACATGTTCTATCTTAGTCACAGCTGGTTATTCAAATTTGTAATCACAGTTAAAGGAACAGTATTTAATTCGTCAGTCGTATTTAATTGTCAAATGTACCTAAAACACAGCAATGGAATTCTTACTTGCAGCAATACAACAGCTCTGCAAACACAGTACTCATAGATAACATAATAAATAAACTTTTCAACAAATTTTTTTAAAACCCCAATATTTTTGCAAAAAGCCGAAAGTCCTTGGTGCGACCAAGCCAGTTTGTGGTTCATAGTTTAGTTAGTGTTTGTCGTGTTCAAGAGCCAGATGGTTGTTAGGAAGAAGCTGTTCCTGAACCTGGAGGTCACGGTTTTCACATGCAATGCAATCTGCATCTGCATTAGTGCAATCTGCATTTGATGTTGAGGCATAGAAATTAATACGATTAATTGCAGTATGATTACACGACCATTTTCAAACCCTATCTGTTCAAAAATGGCCACAACACTCAAGCGAAGCCAACAAAGGTATAAGAAGATAACTGCAGATGCTGGTACAAATTCTCCAGCATTTTGTGAATAAAAACCTTCGATTTGTACCAGCATCTGCAGTTATCTTCTTATACTACTTGTTGCTCCACTGCGATTTCTCCTCAAGGTATGTCCACTTTGAAGAAGTTCTCCTCCTCTCTGAACAAATGCTGCCTGACCTGCTGAGTTACTCCAGCATTTTGTGAATAGAAGCCAACAAAGGCATTTCTTAATGATCGAAAGTTTAAAGGAAAGTTCTCGTTTGCGTTCCTCTATCTTCTTCCCGATGGCAGGAGTGAGATGGGAGCGTGGTCAGGGTGGTGCGGATCGGTGACGACCCTGGCTGCCTTTTTGAGGCAGCGACTCCTGTAGATCCCTTCAGTGGTGGCGAAATCAGTACCCATGATTATCCATCATTTGTTTGTAACTCCTTCGTTCCTGGGAGTTTGAATTGCCAGACCAGGCAACCAGTCAATACGCGCAGGAAAATAACTGCAGATGCTGGTATAAATCGAAGGTAGACACAAAATGCTGGAGCAACTCAGCGGGACAACCTGCCCTCCTCCCCTGACATCAGTCCGAAGAAGGGTCTCGACCCGAAACATCTCCCATTCCTTCTCCCCTGAGATGCTGCCTGACCCGCTGAGTTACTCCAGCATTTTGTGATACCTTCAACATGCTCAGTAAATGGCGTCAGGTGCTTTGAATCCAATTTCGTCCAAAGCTCCCGTTATTTATCTGATGTTTATTAATATCACGCAAACGAGAACTTTTCTTTAAACTTTCAATCATTAAGAAATGCCTTTGTTGGCTTCGTTTGAAAGATGAGTGTTGTGGCCATTTTTGAACAGATAGGGTTTGAAAAAGGTCGTGTAATGGTCCTGCGATTAATCATATTAATTTCTATGCCTTAACATCAAATGCAGATTGCCTTAATGGATTCATTAAAGCATCATCTGACAATTTGGCAAGGAGAGAGAAGAAAAACTCAAATCATCCTAATTGCAACCAAAAAAGGCTCAACACAATATTTATGCCTTAAGTGTCTTGTGAAGGTCATTTGGAAAGCTTCACGTTCCGGTAACCTTTTGTTTCGGGTGATTTATGTCATTCTCGCTCATGCATCATAGCTAACCGCTGTCATCCGTAAGGGACTGGAACTGTGCAACGGGATCTGGCTTCCTGCCAAGCCCTCTACAACTTGAGGATTTTAAACCTTTGCTGCGTAATACTAAATACCACGAAGGGAGATAGCGAGTCCCATCGCATTCAGTCTCCCCAATTACTCACCTGAACTTTGCAAAGCATGTTTACTTTGACAGGCTTTGTTTAATGGTCGGACAAATCAAACATTCATTTGGTCTCCAAAAATAAAATAAAATATTAGATTGCCATTCACGATGAAAGAACTTGCAATTATATGGTGCCTTGCAGCGTGCAACCTGGCCCGTATCCAACACATCTCTCACTTCTGGAGCAGCACCCGCTGTTAAAGACAGATACTTGTACCCATTTCCACCGCCAGGTCCCCAGGGCAAGGAACACAATGAACAACTAATTCATTTGTGTCGGATGTACTGTTTGAGGGATTATTGCAGGCCAGACCTTCAGAAATAATCCCTTTAAAGGTGCCGGTAAGCCCTTGAACATCCAGGGGAGGGGGGGAGATTTTACGGCGGCACTGTGGCGCGGCGGGTAGAGCTGCTGCCTCACAGCGCCGGAGACCCGGGTTCGACCCTGACCTCGGCGGAACTTGGACGTTCTCGCTGTGGCCGCGGGGGTTTCCTCCGGGTGCTCCGGTTTCCTCCCGCATCCCAAAGGCGTGCGGGTTAGTTGGTGAATTCGCCCTCTATAAATTGTTCCTAATGTGTAGGGAGTGGATGCAAGAGTGGGAGAACGGAGAACTATCGTGAGCGCATGATCGATGGTCAGTGCGGTCTCGGCGGGTTGGGCCGAAGGGCCTGCTTACCAGCTGTATCTCTAAAACTCAAAAATTTCAAAAAAATCATTCTTCAAATGGTACAATGTGATCTTTTATACTTATCTTAGCAATATCTCCAACCATCTAACATTCTTAATTGTTAACTGTATGTTTGTGTTGTCATTTGTGAGCGGAGCACCAAGGCACATTCCTTGTATATGCACATACTTGGCCAATAAACTTATTCATTCATTTATTCATTCATTCATTTATTCATTCATTCATTCATTCATTCATTCATTCATTCCATCCATCTATCCACCACTCACATATCAGCAAAGTTATAAGTTGGAGAAGGGGTTGACTTTTTTTAATTATTTTTTTCTATTATCACATTTACCGAGGTGCAGTGAAAAGCTTTGTATTGCACGCTAACCAAACAGATCGATCTCTGTACCTTGATTGTACATAGATACAATCAAGTCAAACTCAAGTACAATAGATAGAGCAAAGGGAAAGATACAGAGTGCAGAATACAGTTCTCAGCATTGTGGAGCACCGGTTTCAGTGACAAAGTCCAATGTCCGCAATGAGGTAAAGGTGAATCAGACTGTACCCTGACTTATGAAAGAACCGTTCAGAAGCCTGATAACAGGTGAGAGCAGCACAGTGGCGCAGCGGTAGAGTTGCTGCCTTACGGTAGAGTTGCTGCCAGAGACCGGGGTTCGATCCTGACTATGAGTGCTGTCTGTACAGAATGCTGTTTATACATTCCCCCTGTCTCAGTGTGGGTTTTCCTCCGTTTTTTTCCCACATTCCAAAGACGTGCAGGTTTGTAGGTTAATTGGCTTCTGTAAATTGTCCTTGGTGTGTAGGATAGAACTAGCATGCGGGTGATTGCCGGTCAGCGTGGACTCGGTGGGCTGAAGTGTCCGTTTCCACGCTGTATCTCTAAAGCTATAACGAGAAACTAACAGCGGGGACGAAGCTGTTCCTGAATCTGCTGGTTTGTGCTTTCAACCTCCACATTTCTGACGTAGATGTGTGAGTGTTCCTGATGAAGTCTGACTTGTTTATTGCCGGAACTACAGAGAGGATATTTGGAAAAAAATATTCACGAGAAAACAGATGCTGTTCAGCTTAAACACGCTCTGCATTAGAACGCTCTGATAAAACGTGCAAGGGAAACGCTGCCCTCTACAAGGTCAAGTTTCCAACGCCATTCAGTGCATTAACACCAACACAACAGTACTGAATTCCTAATTGTCATCTGTTTCCCACCTCTATTTGTCTCTGTGCCTTGATTTATCTCACTCTCTTTCCCCCATGTACGTGTTTATATACTTGCTGTCAATCTTTTAAGAAAGCAAACTAAAGCTGCTGTGTCTGATAATGGTTTCTGTAAGACCCTTTGCAGTCTCTCCTGGGGACTGTGCATTCTACAAAACACTGAATAAACTTCATTCCCCGAACACTGCTCCAGAAACAGACTTGCTGAGATAAACGTGCACTCCACGTTTTGTTTTTTGTTTTCGCCATTAATTCTTATTTTAGGCCAACAGCAGAATATTTACCGATCTGCTTTTAAGCCCCTACTTCTGCGGCTCGGTTGACGTTTCGAAAATATGATGAGACACGCATAAACAGTAAATTACAGCTAATTAAAAGTGCATATTCAAAGCCGGAGACCCATTTGGAAGGATTATTTCATAAGTGATCTAATTGAATGCTCACCTCAAAACTAAATCCCTTATGTACCACTAATTAAATGAGATAATAATAATAATGGATTTGTTCTCTACAGGAAGTTTGCATAAACAGGGTCTAGTTTGCTTAAGGTTTTCTTCGCTTGAAGGAACAACACGACAAAACACCTTCGCTCAGTCCGCCTTGGCCTCCGTGATCTCCCAGTTGCCAAACATTCCAATTCCCCTTCCCATTCCCACACTGACCTACTGGAGTGGATGTGGAGAGGATGTTTTCACTAGTGGGAGAGTCTAGGACTAGAGGTCACAGCCTCAAAATTTAAAGGACGTTCTTTTAGGAAGAAGATGAGGAGAATCAGAGGGTTTTAGTCAGAGGGTGGTGAATCTGTGGAGTTCTTTGTCTTCCCCCAACCCTAGTTCCACTGTTTGCATCCCTGTATCCCTTTGTTATCACCTCTTCTCAGCCAACAATGAACCATTATGGGCTCCATCCTTGGTCATTTGTTGCTGGCTCAGACTTGTTCTGGCCTTTTTGTACCTCCAGTTTCTACCCCCTCCCCCTATTTAATCTGAAGAAGGGTCTCGACCCGAAACGTCACCCATTCCTTCTTTCCTGAGATGCTGCCTGACCCGCTGAGTTACTCCAGCACTTTGTGTCTATCTTCAGTGTAAACCAGCATCTGCAGTTCCTTCCTACAGCATTACAGTGGCCCAGGTGGAAGGCTTGTTTGCATCCTTGATCATCACAGGCGGTTTCTGATTGTGTTCCTACGACTTATCAACGTATGAACTACCCGTTAGCTGTCCTTAAAGGTTGAGAGGCACTGCCTCCACAAACCCCTCGGAGTATTGAATGATGAAAATTGTTGGCAGGATAGGTAATGGGGACATCATGAACTAAACAGTGAGTGAAGGCACTCACTGACACCTCATGTGGATCATTGATAGAATCATAGAGTGTTACAGTGTGGAAACAGGCCCTTTGGTCCAACCTGTCCACACAGGCCAACATGTCCCAGCTACACTAGTCCCACCTGCCTGTGCTTGGTCCAAATCCCTCCAACCCTGTCCTATCCATGTACCTATGTAACTGATTCTCAAACGTTGGGATAGTCCCAGCCTCAACCACATCCTCTGGCAGCTCGTTCCATACACCCACCACCATTTGTGTGATCTTTCTCCATTACTTCCGATTCTATATCTGCAGATGCTGGTTTACACTGATTCTATATGTGGGCTTCTGCCACAGATTTCTTCCATCTCCAGAAGACATATCTGGAAGGCTATCTGCTTTCACTTCAAACATATGGTTTCCATTTTTGTTCCCACCTCCTCTTCAAAGGCCACCAATGCATTACCAGAAGGTGCTGGCGTTGTCTTTCATACGCTCAACCATTCCTCAGTCTTCCAAAACTTCAGCCCAGTTTACACTTGCTGTGCCTGAACCTCCCTCACTTCTGTGAACTGCAAAGAATCACGAGTTTTTCTTAAAGACCACAAAGTGCTGGAGTCATTCAGTAGTTTAGGCATCATCTCTGGGGACCATGGATAGGTGATGCTTTGGGCTGGGACCCTTCCTCGCACTGACGTTTCGGCTTTTGGCCATTCTTTAAAAGAAAGATCCCGACCCGAAACGTCACCGATCCGTTTTCCCAGCGATGTTGCCCGACCCACTGAGTTACTCCAGCACTTTGTGTCCTTTTTCACGTTGAATATGGGAACGTGAATATCAGAATATGTTAACAAGTAGCACTCTGCTTTGAAAGGCCGAACCATCCGCAGAACAGCTTTTTCAAAGTCTTTAATAGCATTTGCAGCACATACAACAGTTTACTAGGTTATAATTCTGACACATGTTTGACTTAAAGAGATAGTATTTTGTACAGTTGCACAGTGTTGCCTTGGGCTTGAGAATATTCAATTAGCTGTGAAGTCTGATCTTTGCTGAACGTGGAAAGCAAGCCCCACCTTCTGCCCAAGATTCCTTCTTCAACTTGCAAGCTTTCTTCAGTCGTTGTTGATAGTTTTTAATTGTAGAGGTGTAGCATGGAAATGGGTCATTCGGCCCACTCAGCCCATGCTATCCTAGTATGTGACCGCTTCATACTGTCACAGTCATGGCAACGCAGTGCGATGGAATGTGACCTTCAATGCATTTTCAGTAACAGGGCACCTGCAGAAGTGTACTACCAAAGTGCGGCCTAGCGATTTGGTGGTAAGGAAATCAGTCTCCACATTTTCCTGCTTGCACTGACTGCCCACTCCCATTCCCACACTGACCTTTTCTGTCCTGGGCCTCCTCCATTGTCAGAGTGAGGCCACATGCCAATTGGAGGAACAGCACCTCATATTTATTTGGGGTAGCTTACAACCCAGCGGTACGACTATTGATTTCTCTAATTTCAAGTAACCCTTGCTTTCCATCTCTCTCCATTCCTATCGCCATCCTAGATGTTTCACCGTTTGTATCTCTTCGTAATCACCTCTTCCACAGCCAACAATGGACCATTGTGGCCTCTTTGACTGTTGGTGCCCGGCTCTGATTTGTTCTGCACCTTTTCGTGCCTCTAGTGTCCCTCTCCCCTGACCCTCAGTCTGAAGAAGGGTCTCGACACGAAACGTCACCTGTTCCTTTTCTCTCGAGGTGTGTCCTGACCCGCTGCGATACTCCAGCATTTCGTGGCTACCTCCAGCAATAATCTTGCTCCCTTTGCTCTGTGTCCACGACAGCATTTTCATTCCTATTGTAAATAATTCCGCACACCACGCGCAGGGGAATGCAATATAAATGCATGAAGTTGCAAGCTCTCACCCCTTGAACTCTTTCTGGCGTAAAATATCAAGCCTTGCCCGTCAAAAGCATTTAAAAGTCAAGTCAGCAGCTGGTTTTGCAATCATCTGGAGAACAAATAATGTCACTGACTGTGGAAACAGATTTTGTACGGCATTAGAAAAATAATAGGATATTTAGCTTAGTTCAGTTTAGTTTAGTTTCTAGATACAGTGCGGAAACAGGCCCTTCAGCCCACCGGGTCTGTGCCGACCACCGATCCCCATATTCTAGCACTATCCTACACACGAGACAATTTACAATCTTTACCAAAAGTCAATTAGCCTGCAAACCTGCACGTCTTTGGAGTGTGGGAGGAGACCGTAGGACCCGGAGAAAACCCACGCGGTCACAGGGAGAACGTACAGACTGCGTGCAGGCAGCACTTGTAGTCAGGATCCAACCCGGGACTCTGGCGCTGTGAATCAGCAACTCTACCGCTGCACCTGTGTCAGACAGTATGTTTTCTGAGAAATTTAGAATACTGTGCATCATCAGACTGAAGGATGTAGAACCTCGAGGCACAACGAAACAAGTGCACTTTACGCACAAAATCAGCATTAGTAATTCTGAGAATAGAAGTCCCACGGAAAGCCATTAGTAAACATGTAGAAAGAGAAAATATGTTTCATTATATTAGGAGATGAGTGTAGCGGCCAGCTTCTCGTCTATATCAAATAGCTCCCAAGCTGCCACTTGCATAGACTGGGTCAGCGATAAGCGTAATGACTCGAACAAATAATAACAGAGATCCTCCCAGACATATAATAGTTAGTCTTCTTTATTTGAAGGTGCAATAAACATATTGGCATATCTCTTGTCATCGACTGGTTATTAATTGCTAGGTAAAATTCCATATCTTACCACAGTCGATGCGATCGATACTGGTTGCCAGATATTACTTCGACACAGTTTGTATTAATCTTCTTGTTAATAAAACAGGCGATTACGTCTTGGCTAATATATCTTTTGGTGGAGCCTCTGGCTGACCCTCTGTTAGCACCTCCTTGGCTCACACCCCTCTCTCTCTGCCAGCACGTACCCAACTGCCCCCACTCTAGCTCCACCCAGCCCCTACGTAAGCATTGCCTTAACTATAGTGTCCAAACTACAGCAGGATACAAGGTAATAATATCAATAAGCAAAAATAACTAATAACTGCAAAATAGCTCCTACAATGAGTAATTTAAAAAGTCTTAATTTTGACTGGCAGCCTGAGGGAGAAATTGGTGACGAAGCAATTTTTATTAAAGCAAAATTGAGTCTGTCTCCACCCTTTTTCCTTCATTGTAAAGTTACCCAGCATTGAATATAGATGCAAGGAACTGCAGATGCCGGTTTACAAAAAAAACACATATCAAGTGCTGGAGTAACTCAGCAGTTCAGGCAGCGTCTCTGGAGGACATTGATAGGTGACATTTTGGATTGGGACCCTTCTTCAGATGGACCCTGACCTGAAACATCATCTATCCTTGTCCTCCAGAGATGCTACCTGACCCGCGAAGTTACCCCATCACTTTGTGTGTGTTTTTTTTTTTACTTAGCATTGATACTCAGCATATGGGGCGCCACAACGTCGCACTGGTAGAGTCTCTGCCTTGACCCGGGTTCAATCCTGTTTACGGACGCTGTCTGCATGGCGTTTGGACATTCTCCCTGTGACCTCGTGGGTTTCCTCCGGGTCCTCGGGTTTCCTCCCGCATTCCAAAAGATGTGCAGGTTTGTTGGTTAATTAACTTCTGTAAATTGTCCGTAGTGTGTAGGATAGAACTGGTGTACGGAGATTACTAGTATGCATGGACTGAGTGGGCCGAATGGCCTGTTTCCATGCTACATCTCTAAAACTAAAACCTAAAACACTGACTAGTCTCTTAAGTCATTGTTTCCTTTAATTAATACTAGCTCACACATGCTCAATCTTCAATCATTTTGGCTTTACGCTCCCTCAGCAATATGTGTCTGTTTTTAATACTTTTAACACTTTTAGTAAAGCAATGCTTTTTTTTGTGATGGTACGGCACCATTACAGCAGTTTGGCACCTCAAGTAAGTTAAACTCGTTTTGGTGAATTTTTTAGTGTATAATTATTTTAATAATATATTTCATTTTTAACATGCGTTGATTTATTACTTTTTTGTTATTAGTTTATTAACCTGGAGGTTGATTTGTAACAAAATCAAAAATCAGAGGGTGGGCATATTGATTGAAACCAGAAATGAATCTGAATTTTGTTTAGTGGGTAAACTGGCATAAGGAGCAGACAGTTGAATCTTGTATTCAGCATTATTGCCAATAATGTGTCCTCCTGACCTATTCAACACCTAAAGCAGAGTTTTCTGTAAATTCGCTTTGTTGATAAATACAGTTTAATATTTAATTGACATGTGTACTGGCACATTTTTTCTACAAATAAAGCACTGCTTAGAACAGAAACTGCTATTAGAAAAGAGACAAAATCATGTTAACCATACAGTCCAAGTTGTACTTTCATGCACGTTTTAGATTAGAGACGCAGCATGGACATGGGCCCTTCGGCCCACCGAATCCACGTCGAACATCGATCACCCGTTCACACGAGTTCCAGGTTATCCCGCTGTCCCATTCACTCCCTGCACATTAGGAGCGATTTAAGAGAGGCCAACTAACCTACAAACCAGCACGTCATGGGGATCTGGGAGGAAACCCACACAATCACAGGTAGAATATACAAACTCCACACAGACAGTACCCAAGGTCAGGATTTTTAGATTTAGAGATACAGCGCGGAAACAGGCCCTTCGGCCCACCGAGTCTGCGCCGCCCAGCGATCTCCGCACATTAACACTATCCTACACACACTAGGGACAATTTTTACATTTACCCAGTCAATTAACCTACATACCTGTACGTCTTTGGAGTGTGGGAGGAAACCGAAGATCTCGGAGAACGTACAAACTCAGTACAGACGGCGCCCGTAGTCAGGATCGAACCTGGGTCTCTGGCGCTGTGAAGCAGAGGCTCTACCGTCTGCACCACCCTTATTTTACTTAATTCTAACTACAACTAAGAGCAATGCAAATTGAGAATCTGGAAAGATTTTGCTGTGATGTTGCACTCTTAATTTTAGGCAATAACAGAGCACTCCTCTGATGAAAAAAATGAGCATTTTTTAGTTTAGTTTAGAGACACAGCGCGGAAACAGACACTTCGGCCCACCGAGTCCGCGCTGACCAGCGATTCTCGCACACTAACACTATCCTACACACACCAGGGACAATTTACAATTTTACCGAAGCCAATTAACCTGTACGTCTTTGGAGTGTGGGATGAAACTGGACCTCCCGGACGAAAACCCATGCAGGCCACAGGGAGAACATACAAACACCATGCAGCCAAGCACCCGTGGTGAGGATCGAACCCGGGTCTCTGGCACTGCAAGGCAGCAACTCTACTGCAGCGCCACCGTGCTGCCCGTTGTGCCACAGCATGCTGCCACTGCTTGCGACACAATAGATACTTACCTGCTTCCTGACGGAAAGAAAATAACTATGTTCACCTCATGAGTCCCTTCCTTAAATCCCAAACTCCATTTGATTGAATGTTCGACATCAATAGCAAAATTGAAAAGTTCGTTCCTCATTATGGACTTGCAAAGTTTTGTTCTTGTGGATTGAATTATTCACACATTGAAATGAAAGAGTTGTAGAAAATCACTGAGGTGTAACTGAACAGCAGAGCTTGAAACATTGCTGCCATAAAATAATTAATATGGGATTTAGTACAACTCCTTCCTGGGCCATTAGCATCCCAAGTGAAACAAATCAGTGAAAATATTAATAGCATCTAACTGAATAAGTTATCTCTGCCCTTCTGTTGGATTAAAGTGAAATACCTGCAGTCATTCTTATTTGAATAAATGAAAAGTCTGTTGGGGTTTAGCCTTTTTATTACAATATTTTATCTTGATACCTTTCGTTGACTCCTTTTAGAAAGCTTATGTATTTTAATAGTGATTTAAACATTACCGTAAAATCAAAATCACGAGTGTTATTGAAAGTTATCAACTTAGAAACCAAGGTGTTTGATCGCATTGTACAAAAGCTTGTATTGTATGACATTCCCTTTTCAGCTGTCCCAAAAGGACACCAATCTATTTACTTTTAATGGGTTACTGCCTCGTTTAAAATGGCAAGCGGACAGCATGTGACAAAGACATGGATATAAAGTACTGGAGTATCTCAGCAGGCAGGCAGCATCTCTGGAGAAAAAGGGTGGATGGATGACGTTGCGGGTCGGGACCCTTCCTCAGAACCAGAGTCTGAAGAAGGGTCCCGATCCAAATCTTCTGAGTTACTCCAGCACTCTGTGTCTATCTTTGGTATAAACCAGCATCTGCAGTTCCTTTCTGCACATCACTGGCATTTGATAACATTCTACTTTATTTCAAGGCAGTCGTTTCTGGAGACTGTTAGTTTTTCTATGAAGCCAAGAGTGTTTTGTTGTCAAATGTCTTGAAAGAAAACAATTAAATTCTGAAATTCTTACTTGCAGCAGTACAACACAACACCACCCATTTTATTTTTAATAGGTATATATAGTGCCTTGTTGAAAATGACAAACACCCCACACGTTACAAAGGCATTTGTGGTATATGCTAACATTTTACATTATTTCAAGCCAGTCATTTTTAGAGTTGGTGCTCAGGTAAACCTGATCGTGTTTTACTCAGGCAAGAGTGGTTTAATGTTATATGTTCTCAAACTGAATAATGAAATTCTGAAATTCTTACCTGCAGCGGCACAAGAAGAATGTAAACATAATACTCAGTAGATGCCATAAAACAACAAAAAGATTAAAAAAATTAAAGATAAAAAGCAGCATAGCACGAAAACAAAGCCCCAAGACCCTTGTGCAACCAAGGTAGTTCGTGGTTCAGAGTTTAGTTGGAGTTTGTAGCGTTCATTAGCCTGATGGCTGTAGAGAGGAAGCTGCATAATCTTGCACAATAACACTGTGGCATTTTGTTGTGATTTTGTTTGTGTCTATTTGTACTCATGCTTTTCAGAGTGAAAGTGTAGGAAGGAACTGCAGATGCTGGTTTACACCGAAGATAGATACAAAATGCTGGAGTAACTCAGTGGGTCAGGCAGCATCTTTGGAGAAAAAGGAATGGGTGATGTTTTGGGTCGAGACCTTTCTTCAGACTGAGAGTCAGGGGAGAGGGAAACGAGAGGTATGAATTCTGCATCACCTTCTCTCACGGCACCCGCTCTGTCACCTTTTCATACCTCTCAGGCTGAAGAAGGGTCTTGACCCGAAACGTCACCTATTCCTCTTCTCCAGAGATGCTGCCTGACCCGCTGAGTTACTCCAGCATTTTGTGTCTTATCAGAGCAAGATTGAAGAGGGAGGACATGATTGTGAAGGTCCAGATAGAAAGCACATAAGGGATATCAGTGCTTTGTCACTAGTCACTCTTTGTTAAGACAAAGAATCCAGTTGCTCCATTTCCAAAAGCAAAGTACCTTCACGTCAGAGAAAACTCCGCTAACAGTTCAATTCACTCCACTAGATCCTGAAGCAAATATAGTCTTTCACAATATCAGCACATCCCAAAGCACCTTACAATCGGAACGGCAGGTTTGACGTGGAGCCACTGTGTTTTTATGAATGAAAAGACTGTAGCAAATGTGCAAACAGTAGTGAGATAAATAACCTGGCAATCTGTTTTTATGTCTGATTATTTCACTTTCACTTGAAATATTTGAGTTATTAAACTTGAATTATTTCTCATTAAAGGTGAGGGGGGTAAAGATTTAATAGGAACCTGAGGGGCAACTTGTTTTACACAAAGGTTGGTAGGCATATGGAACGAGCTGTTGGAGGAGGTAGTTGAGGCAGGTGCAATCACAACCTTTACGAAACATTTCAACAGGTACATGGACGGTAAAGGTTTTAAGTGATACTAGACTAAGTGGACCCGTTGGGCCCAAACCTCTCCTGCATTGGTGCAGCACCCTCTCCTCCCCCCTCCCTCCTCCCCCTCCCCCCTCCCCCCTCCCCTCCCCTCCCTCCTCTGTCTCCCTCCTCCCCTCGGCCCTCCCCCCTCACTCCCCTCCCCCTCCCCCTCCCCCCTCCCCCCTCCCCTCCCCCCTCCCCTCCCCTCCCTCCTCTGTCTCCCTCCTCCCCTCGGCCCTCCCCCCTCACTCCCCTCCCCCTCCCCCTCCCCCCCTTCCCCCCCCACTCCATTCCCCTCAACCCCCCTTATCCTCCCTCCTTCCCCTCCCTCCCTCCCCCCACTCCCTCCACCCCCTCCCTCCCTCCCTAGGAGATAGATTTAAACTTTAAAATGTGAATAACTAAAAATATAACATCGATTTCAATGAAACTTCTTCCATTGGCACCAAAGGGACGACGGTGAGTAAGGTGGGCCTAAAATTGTCGTGCTATCGTGTACCGTGGTGGCTGTAGTTCAGGAACAAACAAATAAACAAACGAGAATTTTAGTATATAGATGGGCAAACACAGGCAGGTGGGACTAGTGTAGATGGGGCATGTTGGGTATGTGGGTCGATGGGTCTGTTTCCACAGTGTATGACTCTATGAATGTAAAGTAAAATGGCCTTGAGCCTGGAAGAGCTCAACCATTCTTCAAAGTGTCCTCATATCTTGTACATCCAGTGAGGAGGGTAGATAATGGTCTGAAGAAGGGTCCCGACCCGAAACATCACCTATCCATGTTCTCCAGAGATGCTGCCCGACCCGTTGAATTACTCCAGCACCTTGTGTCCTTTTGTGTAAATCAACATCTGCAGTTCCTTTTTACCAGATTATGGTTTATGACCCAATCAAAAATTGGACCTTCCTGCCATTGAGTTTTTGATGTAGAGTTTAAATCTATAGTCTTCTGGCTTGCCACTATTGAGCTCGTAGTTTCAATTACACCCTTTTCTCGGATCCATATTAAAAGTCCTCAACCTTTCATAACTTTTTTGATTTTTATCGGGATCAATATCAAAAGCAACTGCTCTGTAACCCTTTTAAATAAAGTTGATAGTAACTAGTAGTTGAGGTGTACAGGTCGTAGCTGAGCTGTATGTGTAGAAAGGATTTGTGAAGGGTGATACCTGGTGTACTGATTGAATGTTTTAAAGAGACACATGAGGTGCATAGGCAAATGTCGGTGGACATTATCTGTATGGAAGTCTACGATGCGTCGGATAAAGTCCTTCAGAAGAAATTGCAGCTGAATCTAGAGTTCAAGCTATTGACCTACAGGAGATTTGGAATAATATGGCATAATTGACCTTATCTATTCATACTGTTTAGTTTAGTTTCGTTTAGTTTATTGTCACGTGTACCGAGGTACGGTGAAAAGTGTTTTTTTTTTGTGTGCTATCCAGTCAGCGGAAAGACCGTGTGTCGCAAGGAACTGCAGGTGCTGGTTTACACCGAAGATAGACACAAAATGCTGGGGAATCTCAGTGGGACAGGCAGCATCTCTGGCGAGAAGGAATGGGTGACGTTTCGAATCAAGACCCTTCTTCAGACTGAGAGTCAGGGGAGAGGGAAACTCGAGATATGGAAGGGTACACAGAGAATGCAAGATGTCAAAACAACATTTCAAAGTAGACGATGATCATGGAAACATAGAATGGTTCATTGTTGGCTGAGGGAAAGGTGACAACGAGGCCAACAAACAGTACAATTACTCAGGAGGACAGTGAAACTAGTTGGGGCACTAGGATGGGGAGGGGGTGTGAAGAATGAGGGAAAGCAAGGGTTACTTGAAGTTAGAGAAATTAGACAAAGTAGAAAGATAATACATGATTACAATCAAGCCGTCCATAGAGTTACACTCTCAAAATACCCAAACAAGTTTGTCAAAAAATAATTCCGCTATCGTAAACCCATGTTGACTCTGCCCTGTTCATTAATTATTTTCCAAGTTCCCTTGGAAAAGTTATTAATGTGTTAAGTGAAGAAGCAAATTGTTGCAAATAGCCTTGTGAAACCACTGCCACTTTAATTTGGTGAAAGGACAATAGCTTTTCTTGCAAGGATCAAGAGTGAAAGCAACTGACATGAGGCACTATCTGCTTCTTAGTGTAAAAAAATAACTGCAGATGCTGGTACAAATCAAAGGTATCACAAAATGCTGGAGTAACTCAGCAGGTCAGGCAGCAGCTAGGAGAGAGGGAATGGGTGACGTTTCGGGTCTCAACCCAAAACGTCACCCATTCCCTCTCTCCTAGATGCTGCCTGACCTGCTGAGTTACTCCAGCATTTTGTGATGCCTATATATATAGATATATATATATATATATATATATATATATCCTCAGTACTTCCTAAAAAGTGAAAACACACGAAGTAGATGAGAAACAGAGGCCAAAGCGACTTGGTCATGGGTCATTAAAATGCTACTGAAAGATGCTGAAGATATTACAAAGGTGACTGCAAGTCTGGGTTTCATGTCCAGAGGAGTAGATTTGATAAGATGCAGTGCAAATAGACAGTTCCATTTTCAAAAGCAAAGTGCCTTCATGTCAGAAGCCAATCTATTAACAGCTCCATTCACCACATGCAAGTTGTGAAAGGTCGAGGACTTTTAAGCTGGAAAATGCTCGGAGAAGATTTATGAGGATTCGATGGCAACCTTCAAAATGCAACCTGGGATAACTGACTGGACAACAGAGGGAAGCACGGTAGCGCAGCGGTAGAGTTGCTGCTTTACAGCGAATGCAGCGCCGGAGACTCAGGTTCGATCCTGACTACGGGTGCTGCACTGTAAGGAGTTTGTACGTTCTCCCCGTGACCTGCGTGGGTTTTCTCCGAGATCTTCGGTTTCCTCCCACACTCCAAAGACGTACAGGTATGTAGGTTAATTGGCTGGGTAAATGTAAAAATTGTCCCTAGTGGGTGTAGGATAGTGTTAATGTACGGGGATCGCTGGGCGGCACGGACTTGGAGGGCCGAAAAGGCCTGTTTCCGGCTGTATATATATGATATGATAAGAGGTGTTTTACGAGGATGTAGCCAGGGCTCAAGGGGCTGTGCTGCAGGGAGAGATTGGGAAAACTGGGACTTTGTTCCTTGGAGGGCAGGAGGCTGAGGGGTGATCTCACAGAGGTGTATAAAATCAAGAGGGGAATTGGTAGGGTGAACATACAGAATCGTTTACCTAGGCCAGAGGAATCATGAACCGGAGGACATGGGTTTAAGAAGTTGAGAAGGTGAGAGAGACAAGATTTAATAGAATGCTGAGGGTGGTGGCTATATGGAATGAGCTGCCAGAGGAGATAGTTGAGACAGGTAAAATAACAACATTTAAAAGACACAGACGGGTACATCGATATGGGCTAAATGCGGGCAAATTGGACTAGCTTAGATGGCCACCTTGGTCGGCATGGACGAATTGGGCCGAAGGGCCTACTTCCATGCTGGATGACTCTATGACCAACACCTCAAGCAAATATAGTGACCTTCACAATATCAGGACATCCAAAGGACCTTATAATCAGCGTGGTATATCTGAGGTGCAAGGGTGGGGTGTTAAGTTCCCTGTCAGGAAAATAAGTTGGTTCAAACAGCGAGTTTTTAGCAGTCCTTTGGACTTTCTTTGGAGATGAAATTTGAAAGCAAAATATCTCCAGCTCTTCTGGACTGAGGTAATGATCCCATATTTTGGATATCTGAAGAAGGGTCTCGACCCGAAACGTCACCCATTCCTTCTCTCCTGAGATGCTGCCTGACCCGCTGAGTTACTCCAGCATTTTCTTTGTGTCTACCATATTCTGGATACACAGGGAATGGAGGGGCATGGATTACGTGCAGGTAGACGTGAGTTGATCTTGGCGCCATGCTCAGCACAGAGGCTGTGGGCTGAAGCGACCGACCTGTGCTGTACACTAGAACACTATGCCCTTCAATATTCTGCCTTTCCATTCTTCCTACAGAACCTTTGATGGGGCATACTGGGGCAAATGAGGCATCAGTTCCATGCATCATACTGCATGAAAGCTGCAATGCGCTCACTCAAACCATGTGGTTAGAAGTCAGTGAAGGAGGGAATCTGAAGGCTAAAACACTAACGTTTTTGCTTAATGACAAGTGGGACGTGGTCTGCTCTCCTTTGTAATTAACAGCCTGCCCAGAAATAGCGTGCAGTGCTTTCTCATGTTGCTTGGTGGCGAGCTGTTAATCACCCTTTGTGGCAGGGGTTGTTATCTCCATCTAGCCCAGACTTTGCAGAGCGCTGCCGAAATTACCTTCATACCTCAGAGCCGAACAGCTAATTGGCTGCTGTGCAATTGTCAGGGTACCTTCCCATTCCTGGGTTTATTGATTGAAAGATACAGCATGGGTACAGGCCCTTCGGCCCACCGCGCCCACGCTGACCACTGAGTTCACACTTTAGTCACGGAGCAGAAGGTTCGGGTCAAGATCTCTGCTGGCCCAGGCTACAGAAGGAGGTCGACGAATGAACACAAACAAATTTGAGATTTTTTTATTGGCACGTGGAACAGTGAAAAGCTAATAAAAAGGAACTGCAGATGCTGGTTTGTACCAAAGTTGGACGCAAAATGCCGGAGTGTGGCAGTCTTTCAGACTTTAGAGATACAGTACAGAAACGAGGAAGGATGTGCTGGCTTTGGAGAGGTTCCAGAGGAGGTTTGCGAGAATGATAATAGACAATAGACAATAGACAATAGGTGCAGGAGTAGGCCATTCAGCCCTTCGAGCCAGCACCGCCATTCAATGCGATCATGGCTGATCACTCTCAATCAGTACCCCGTTCCTGCCATCTCCCCATACCCCCTCACTCCGCTATCCTTAAGAGCTCTATCCAGCTCTCTCTTGAAAGCATCCAATGAACTGGCCTCCACTGCCTTCTGAGGCAGAGAATTCCACACCTTCACCACTCTCTGATCCCAGGAATGATTGAGTTAACATGTGATAGGAACTGCAGATGCTGGTTTACACCGAAGATCAACACAAAATGATGGAGTAACTCAGCGGGTCAGACAGTATCTCTGGAGAAAAGGAATAGGTGACGTTTCGGATCGAGACCCTTCTCCAGACTGAGAGTCAGGGGAGGGGAAAACTAGAGATATGAAGAGGTCACAGAGAGTGTAGCAGAATTCATACCACTAGTTTCCCTCTCCCCTGACTCTCAGTCTGAAGAAGGGTCTCGACCCGAAGCGTCTCCTATTCCTTTTCTCCAGCAATGCTGCCTGACCCGCTGAGTTACTCCGGCCTTTTGTGTCTATCTTCTGAGGGACATTCTGAGGGACAGGTAGAATGCTGAGAGAATGATTCCTCATGTGGGGGATTAAAGAACTGGGGAGGATAATTTTGGAATAAAGGGTCAGGTACTTGAGATGGAAATGGGATGCGATGTCTTCCCCCAAAGCGCGGGGAATGTTTGGAATTCTCTTCTCCAGAGAGAGCGGTGGAGGCTGAATGATTGAATATGTTCAGGGTTGAGAGGGACAGATTTTTGCCCATAGGGGAATCATGACGCAAGATGTGGAGCTGGAGTAAGATGTGGAGCTAGAGCAAGATGTGGAGCCGAGATCCGGTCCATCATTATAACATTGAATGGCGATGCAGGCACGAGGAGACATTTGGCCTACTCCGTTCACAAACACAGTGCTCCACAAGTCCATAAGTCTTAGGAGCAGAAGTAGGTCATTCGGCCCATCGAGCCTACTCAGCCATTCAATCATGGCTAACCTATCTTTCCCTCTCAACCCCATTCTACTGCCTTCTCTCCATCACCGTGACACCCTTACCAATCAAGTATCTGCCATCCTTCACCTTAAAGACTGAAAGAAAATAGCCCAGTGCCGCCCTCATGCTTGTCGGCCTGGCTTCACAACGATTTGTTTACTGTGTTAAATTGGCATAATTGTCTTCATTTGTCTTCATGTACACTTTCATTTGATTTTTGTCGATGATCTTATTATCCACTCGTAAGAGTGAAACTTGCAATCAGCTGCCAAATGAAATAAATGACTGAAGGCACAAAAAGACTGAGAACATAGCTTCTCCCCTTCATTCATGAAGTGTGAAATCAAAGGCTTCCGCTCAAAAGATGAGCCCTGAAGGGCAACAATTTAATATAATATTGAGCAAGAAAATAAATTGGCTTCTCTCGGTGGTCCGTGTGTGTGTGGTCCTTGTTTGTTTCTGCACAAAACTCAACATTTGGTAGAAGATACATTAGCGTAGCTGGAGATGACCTCATTGAGATTAGTTGCCTTATTTTGAGGAAGAGGGAAGAAAGAAGTAGACATACCTGTGTGCCTCTTCATACCGTTTATAGACAATAGACAATAGACAATAGGTGCAGGAGGAGGCCATTCGGCCCTTCGAGCCAGCACCGCCATTCAATGTGATCGTGGCTGATCATTCTCAATCAGTACCCCGTTCCTGCCTTCTCCCCATACCCCCTGTTTCAAAGCATGCCACCTCATGAGTTGATTTAAAGTAGTTTTATCAGACTCCATGCAGGTGGAGGTGGTCACAAGTCTGAAGAAAGGTCCCGACCAAAAACGTCACCGATCCGTGTTCTCTGGAGACGCTGCCTGAGCTGTTGTTACTCTAGCGCCCTTTATATCCCTTTTTTTGAGGTGATCTCTCATGGGTACTGAGCTTGTGGAAGAGGTATTACAAGCAGATTGAACATCATTCATAAATTCATGGGATTATATGGCATTGGAACACACTTAGGCCATTCGGCCCATCGAGTCTCTTCCGCCATTCTCTCATGGCTGATCTATCTTTCCCTCTCAACCCCATTGTCCTGCCTCTCCCCCCCCCCCCCACCCCCCCCCCCCCCCCCGTAGCCTTTGATGCCATTACCGATCAAGAGCCTATCAATCTCCGCTTTAAAAATACCTAATGACTTGGCCTCCACAACCGTCTGTGGCAAAGAATGCACAAATTCGCCACCCTCTGGCCCGAGAAGTTCCTCCTCATCCCCATTCTGAAGATACATCCCTTAATTCTGAAGCTGTGCTCTCTGGCCCGTGACTGTCCCGTTACTGGAAACATGCTTTCCACATCCACTCTATCTAGACCTTTCATTATTCAATGAATCAAAGCTGGACTGTGACTAAACTCCACAGACTAGTCTTCGCTGTTATCAGGCTTCTGAACGGTCCTTCCATAAGCTAGGGTACTGTCTCATTCACCTCTACCCCATTGCAGGCATTGGACTTTGTCAATAGAATTGGTGCACTGCGAAGCTGAGAACTATATTCTGCGCTCTATCTTTCCCTATGCCCCATCTATTGTAATTGAGTTTGGCTTGATTGTGTTTATATTTAATATTACCTGATTTGACTGGATAGCACACAAATTAAACCTTTCACTGTTCCTCCAACTCCAGCTAAACTCCAAACTATGAAGTGCCTGGATTGCACTAGGAGCAAGGGACTTTGGGCTTTATCTTGTTTGAACACTATATATTTTTATGACATATTGAACTTTTTTGGTTTAATATATTTTCTATTCAGTACTGTGTGTAAAAAAAACTGTTATTCTGCTGCTACAAGTAAGAATTTAATTGTTCCGTTTTGGGACCTTTAACAATAAAACACACTATCTTTTTCTCTCTCTCTCTCTCTCTCTCTCTCTCTCTCTCTCTCTCTCTCTCTCTCTCTCTCTCTCTCTCTCTCTCTCTCTCCCCCTCTCCCCCTCTCCCCCTCTCCCCCTCTCCCCCTATATCTATCTCTATTTGTCTGTCTGTCTCTCTCTATATATATATATATACTATATACAGTGTATATATATATATATCTCCCCTCTAAATAAATCTATAAAAATATATATATATGTATATATTTATTTATATATATATTTGTGTGTGTGTGTGTGTGTGTGTGTGTATATATAGATCTATTATATCTCTTCAGAAACTAACAAAAGTATATTGCCTAAGATTTAAAATTCACAACTGACCACACGATAATTGTTGTATTGCAAATTTCCACTGGCCTCTGATTGTAGAAATGTTTGCTAAATTCATGACTCAAATCGGCGTTGTTTCCTGGCTGATTTGCTGAACGTCCCAGACCTTTGCCAGCCCTGTCCACCAGCAGCAAGGCTTCTATTGTGTGTATTTTCTTCTCACCCTGTAAATGTTCAATTGCCGGGGAGTGTGGTGCTAGTTTGCGTAATCTCTGCTTGCATATCCTTCTGACAACTCCCATCAAAGCCCACATGGCCATCCTGTGCTTGCACAAGGTCAGACTGAGCACCCACGTACTTGTTTGCCTGTCGTCCTGATGTAAAGGCCCACATTCCATTAGACGATTTGATTATCTTCCACTCTTGTCCTTGACGTCTTATTGATCTATGCACATGAATCATTTACATCTCTTTGAACTTCCACTGCTGTTGCTTTTCAGCATTTAGAAAGTCCTTTCGTTACTTTGTTGGCCTTATCTCAATGGCCGCGAGATCCATTTGCTGAATCCATTAATATCTATTTATAATTGAGTGATTCCACAAATAGTGCCAGTCTCTGTATCGTTGGCCAACCTGGATGCTTTTTACACCTTGTCGTCTAAGTGATTTATAAACATTCTTGTTACAAACTATTAGCTCACTGTTCAGGCACTCTCAGTGAGAAGAGTGTTTATACTTCACGAGTGGGTCCCTTGATCCTGATATTATCCTGATATCTACTTATGCCAGCTTCCTGAGGTCACTCCTGAGTTAGTGGATTTGCTAGAAGAAAGTGGATTTGGGAACAATATCAGCAAAAAATGTTACTGAATGGCAGTGCAGATGTACACTATTATTAACTATTTATTTGGCTATTTATTTATCTTTTATTTCATATATACTGAACTTTTTGATGTTAATTATGTTTACATGAGCACTATGTTTACATTTTTTGTATGCTTAGTTTAGCTTAGTTTAGAGATACAGCGCGGAAACAGGCCCTTCGGCCCACCGAGTCCGTGCCGATCAGTGATCCCTCCACACTGACACTATCCTACACACACTGGGGATAATTTAGAATTTTACCAAACCAATTAACCTACAAACCTGTACGGCTTTGGAGTGTGGGAGGAAACCGGATCACCCGGGGGAAACCCACGAACGTACAAACTCCGTACAGACAGCACCCGTGGTCAGGATCGAACCCTAGTCTTTGGCGCTGTAAGGCAGCAACTCTACCGCTGTGCCAGCATCCTGCTGCAAGTAAGAATTTTGTTTCGTTTTAGAACGTGACAATAAAACACTCTCGATTTTGACAGGGCCAAATGGCCATGCTTGCTTCTATTTCTTTCCTTTCAGTGTCCATGTGCCCTGCCTAGTTTCCCAATTTGGTCAATAACATGCCATTAATTTCAAGAGTTATAGTTTTCCTGGATTAATCAAATGGCCTCTGGACCTCCATTTAATAATATTCATAGACAATATCCATGACACTGATTTCAAAACCTCTTCGAAAAATTCAAGCAGATTGAAGTTGTCAAGCTGACAGCTCATTGTTTTCTAGATCCACAGTCAATCTCTATCTTAATTATGGCCTCGAGAAATTCCTTGATAGTGGATATAGGGCTGACTACTTAAAGCGCAATGATTTCCTTCCAGAAACAAGGACACTGCACGTGCTAGTTTCCAAAAAAAGACACAAGGTGCTGGAGTAATTCAGCAGGTCAGGCAGCTTCTCTGGAGAGCATGGATAGGTCACACTTCAGGTCGGGACACTTCTTCAGACTGATCGTATAAAGTCTGAAGAAGGGTCACAACCCAAAACACCTTATGTCTGTGTTCTCTAGAGATGCTGCCTGACCCGCTGAGTTACTCCAGCACTTTGCGTCTTTTCTTCTGTGATCGTTTTCTTCTCTACCCTTTCCTGATAGAAGACCGACTTGCACAGGTTTTCCAAACTAAGTGCGTTGCTTCCCAGAGTAAGAGAGCATTGGAAGATGATAGGTGTAGTTTCTACTCACAAAACGCTGGAGTAACTCAGCAGGTCAGGCAGCATCTCAGGAGAGAAGGAATGGGTGACGTTTCGGGTCGAGACCCTTCTTCAGACAGTTTCTACAGTGTGATCAACTTTTTGAACACTGGAATGGTCTTTGGAAATGTTCATCTTCAGTGCCATCAATTTTTTCATGAAAGTATTTTGGCTCATGATAATTTAACGGGTCTGTAATCCTGATTCATTGTTTGTTTCTAATGGATGATATCCATATTTGCATTCCCTTCCTCCATAAATACTGATCAGTGGCCTCCTAGAATTTATCCCGGGTAGTGTTAGGAGCAACATCATTGCCCTCAGCATAACAAACAAGTGTTGGAGGCTTCTGCTAAATGCCTGGAGTTTAGGATAATAACAGCACCATGCCCTAAGTTTATTCTGCTGACACTCGACGATTGTTCAAAGAAGAATGGTAGCTTGGGTGTGTAAAAGGAACACCCAAGGATATGTCCGAACACGGCTATCTGGTGCTGTGTGTAGAAAGTGTGCAGTTTTGGTCTCCAAATTTGAGGAAGGATATTCTTGCTATTGAGGGCGTGCAGCGTAGGTTTACTAGGTTAATTCCCGGAATGGCGGGACTGTCATATGTTGAAAGACTGGAGCGACTAGGCTTGTATGCACTGGAATTTAGGATGAGAGGAGATCTTATCGAAACGTATGAGATTATTAAGGGGTTGGACACGTTACAGGCAGGAAACATGTTCCCAATGTTGGGGGAGTCCAGAACAAGGGGCCACAGTTTAAGAATAAGGGGTAGGCCATTTAGAACTGAGATGAAGAAAAACATTTTCAGTCAGAGAGTTGTGAATCTGTGGAATTCTCTGTCTCAGAAGGCAGTGGAGGCCAATTCTCTGAATGCATTCAAGAGAGAGCTAGATAGAGCTCTTAAGGATAGCGGAGTCAGGGGGTATGGGGAGAAGGCAGGAACGGGGTACTGATTGAGAATGATCAGCAATGATCACATTGAATGGCGGTGCTGGCTCGAAGGGCTGAATGGCCTCCTCCTGCACCTATTGTCTGTTGAGCCGCAGATGCTGGTTTACACCAAAGATAGACACAGAGTCCTGGAGTAACTCAGCGGGTCAGGCAGCATCTCCGGAGAAAAAGGATTGATGACGTTTCGGGTCAAGACCCTTCTTCAGACACTTGGATTTGAGTCCAATAGCCTGCTGCATTTTAGTGTGTGCTTCCATTTTCCAAGTTAGAAGAACATAAACATTTAAAGATAAACATATAACGTCTGAAGAAGGGTCTCGATCCGAAACGTCACCCATTCCTTCTCTCCAGAGATGCTGCCTGTCCCGCCGAGTTACTCCAGCTTTTTGTGTCTATCTTCGAAAGAAACATATAAAATTGTTTCATAAGTATATTCACTAGTCCGTAACCCTGCAAGTGAACTATCCATTGTTTTGGTGCTGTGTAATTACAAATTGCCATGGAGACAATTCCCAGCTCGTTGCATATATCTCTCACGATGCAAGAATCAGTGTGTGACGATAAAGAATATGCTCTCCATGGCCACAGTGCTCCCACACCTCAGATGCTCCCTCCTTAGATAATGGATTGCAGAAGCTCAAGGGGCTCCTCATCTAACGTGTGATCTGAAGTTGCCAACAGCACAGAGAACCTTTGCACCAAACTTTCCCAAGGCCCTAAGAGTATTGTAAATGTGGCAGGAGAGCATAATTCAGCTGGAGAGTTTTAGCAGCGATCTCATTGTTCAGTGCCCATGTGTGCAAGATGGCTCTGATTTCTTCATCGACTGAAAGACTCAGCATGGAAGCAGGCCCTTCAGCCCCACCGAGTCCATGTCGACCATCGATTCACACTAGTTCTATGTCATCCCCCTTTATCATCCACCCCCTACACATTAGGGACAATTTAATTGAGGGCTAATTAATCTCCAAACCCGCATGTCCTTGGGATGTGGGAGGAGACCGGAGCGCCGGGAGAAAACCCACGCAGCCTCAGGGAGATCGTGCAAACTCCACACAGGCAACACCCAAGGATATGTCCGAACACGGCTATCTGGTGCTGTGAGGCAGCAGCTCCACCAGCTGGGCCACTGAACCACCCAAATTAGGGCGGTCACGGTGGCGCAGCGGTAGAGTTGCTGCCTTACAGCCAATGCAGCGCCAGAGACCCGTGTTCGATCCCGACTCTGAGTGCCGTCTGCACGGAGTTTGCACGTTTTCCCCGTGACCTGTGTGGGTTTTCTCCGAGATCTTCGGTTTCCTCCCGCACCCCAAAGACGTGCAGGTTTGTAGGTTAATTGGCTTGGTAAATGTAGAAATTGTCCCCAGTGGGTGTCAGAGAGTGTTAGTGTGCGGGGATCGCCGGTCGGCGCGGACCTGGTGGGCCGCAGGGCCTGTTTCCGCGCTGTATCTCTAAAAATTACAGTGGCAGGGACCCTGGTTAAATCCTAACTACGGGTGCTGTCTGCAAGGAGTTTATTCATTGTACCTGTGTTGGTTTTCTCTGGGTGCTCCGGTTTAGTCCCACATTCCAAAGACGTACAGGTTTGTAGGTTAATTGGTTTCGATAAAAAGATTGTAAATTGTCCCTAGTAGAATAGTGCCAGAGTGTGGGGTAATCCCTGGTCGGCACGGACTCGGTGGGCCAAAGGGTCTGTTTCCACGCTGTATGTCTGAAGTCTGAAGTCTAAATGACTGCATAAATAGGAGAATACAATTGATCTTCATTCTTCCCCTCATTCAGAACAATGAGTGAAGTTTAAATCTGCCGACCTCATGGTTTCTCTATAATACCATGATGTAATACCCTAAAACCACCAATCTCTGTTACAGAACTATAGCATAGAAATGGGCCCCTCAGCCCAACTAGTCACTGCAAGCAAAGTAGTCATAAAGCACAGATACAGGCCCTTCAGCCCACTGTATCCGTGCAGCCAAGTTAGAGTCATAGAGCATAGAAACTGGTTCTTCGGCCCAACTTGTCCCATGCTGTCCAAGATACCCCATCTGAGCTCCTCCCATTTCCCCACGTATGCCCCATATCCCACTAAACCTTTCCTATTCATGTAAAAAAAATGAACGGAGATGCCGGGGATTGAACCTGAGGCCACAGACATAGAAAGCATGCGCTCTACCACTGAGCTCCATCGCCTGCCCAACAAAGTTGGTGTCTCATTCCAGTCATCTGCATTTTCCCCCACAGCCCTCTGAACCTTTCCTGTCCAAATATGTGTCCGAATGTTTTTTTAAAAAGTCACAATTGAATCCGTTTCTATAGCTTCCTCTGGCAGCTCATTTCAGACACAGGAAAAGATTTCCCCTAAAGTTCCCCTTGGGTCTTTCCCTTCTCTCCTGAAGCCTCTGCCCTGTTGCATTGAACTCTGGTGTGTGTGTATATGCTTCCACACATCAATAAGAAAGTATTAGAAGTGCCTTGTTGCTTCCAGCTGGCCACCTGTGAATTCTCTCCCCAAACAAACAGGAACATGATGCGGCCGTACTTTTGTCTTCTGGCTGCCTTCCCAGAAAAGCAAGTGGTTTATTTGTGTGTTCCCAGGTTGAGTTCTGGCACAGCTCCATGCAATTGTCCATCCTTGCTTATCCTGTCAATTGGGGAGCGGTAATGTGCTCGAAACTAAGTCTTCCTTGGCAGCGTGTTGCAACGTTTTATGCTTAACTGTCGTTGAATGTGAGGGAATGCATAAAAATGAAAGAAAAACATGCATTTCTATTCAACCTCTTCTGCCCTTGTGGCATTCCAAAGAGATGCCCGGCCCTTGAAGAGCTTTTAAAGTTTAGTAGCTTTTGTCGTGTGCAATCCAGTCAGGCAGCAGAAAGACAACGCATGATTTCAATCGAGCCATTTACAATGTATAAGAAAATAACTGCAGATGCTGGTACAAATCGAAGGTATTTATTCACAAAATGCTGGAGTAACTCAGGTCAGCAGGTCAGGCAGCATCTCAGGAGAGAAGAAATGGGTGACGTTTCGGGTCGAGACCTTTCTTCAGACTGATGTCAGGGGGCGGGACAAAGGAAGGATTTACAATGATAAGGGAATGACGTTTAGTGCACGGTAAAGCCAGCAAAGTCCGATCAAGGATAGTCCAAGGGTCACCAAAGAGGTCGATGGTAGTTCAACACTGCTCTCTGGTTGTGGTAGGATGGTACATTTGCCTGGTAACAGCTGGGAAGAAACTGAATCTGGAGGTGTGCGTTTTCACACTTCTATACCTTTTGCCTGATGGGAGAGGGGAGAAGAGGGATTGGCCAGGGTGCGACTGTTCCTTGATCATGCTGCTGGCCTTGCCGAGGCAGTGTGAGGTATAAACGGAGTCAATAGAAGGGTGGTTGGTTTGTGTGATGGTCTGGTCTGCCTCCACAGTTTGCTGCAATTTCTAGCGGTCGTGGATGGAGGAATTTGCATGGACATTTAGAGAACCCTACAATTTTGGAGAACACTGTGGTATCTTTTTCTGACATTATGGACAGGATCTTATTTGAATGAATAGAAAACTTTATTCCTTGGAGCGTAGGAGGCTGAGGGATGATCTTACAGAGTGCAAAAGATTATGAGGGGTATAGATCGGGTGAAGATAGGCACAGTCTTTTACCCAGAGAAGGAACCAGGAATCAGGGGACATAGGTTTAAGATGAGAGGGGCACATTGAATAGGACCCTGAGGGCTGACCTCTTCACTCAGTTGATGGTGGGTACAGGAGCTGCCATTGGAGGTAGTTGAGGCAGGTAATAGAACAACATTTAAAGGACATTTGGACGGGTACATGGATAGAACATTTTAGAGGGATATGGGCCTAATGCGAGCAGGTGGGACTAGTGGAGATGGGGTATCTGGGGTGGCATGGCCAAGGTGGGCGGAAGAGCCTGTTTCCATGCTGTACGACTATGAACTGTACAAGATGTTGGCCAGGCTACACTCGGAATATCGTGTGCAATTCTGGTCGGTCAGCTGTAGGAACTGTGTGATTAAGCCGGAAAGGATGAAGAAAAGATTCACAAGGTTGTTACTGGGACTGGAGGGCTTGAGTTATAAGGGGAGGATGGACTGGGGCTTTTTTTCCCCCTGGAAGGTGGGAGGCTGAGGGGCTTTCTCTCATGATTTTAGTTTAGTTTAGTTTAGTTTAGAGATAAAACGTGGAAACAGTCCCTTCGGCCCATCGGGTCCGTGCCGACCAGTGATCCCCACATATTAACACTATCCTACACACACTAGGGACAAATTTTACATTTACCAAGCCAATTAACCTACAAACCTGTACGTCTTTGGAGTGTGGGAGGAAACCGAAGATCTCGGAGGAAACGCAGGCAGGTCACGAGGAGAACGTACAAACTCCGTACAGACAGCACCCATAGTTGGGATCGAACCCAGGTCTCCGGCGCTGCATTCGCTGTAAGGCAGCAACTCTACTACTGTGCCACCGTGCCGCCATTTTAAATGGAGGTATATAATATGAAGGTGCAGATAAGGTGGATAGCCGTCTTCTTTTTCCCAGGGTAGTCACGTCTGAAACTAGAGGGCATAGATAGATGCAAGGTAAGAGGGGGATGATTTTAAGGGGATCTGAGAGGCAGGTTTTTCACACAGTAAGCGGTGAGTGTGTGGAAGGAAGGGACGGTTGCAATTATGCTGTTTTAAAAAACATTTAGAAATATTTGGGAAATGTGGGCCAAACACAGACAAGCTCAGACAACTTGCTCAGGATGGGTGAGTCTTTGGACTTTAGACTTGACCTTAGATTTTAGAGATACTGTGCGCAAACAAGCCCTTCGGCGCACCACGTCCCTGTCGACCTGTAACCGCCCTATACGCCAACACTATCCTACAAACGGAACAATTTTATAATTATATCCAAGCCAATTAACCTACAAACCTGTACGTCTTTGGAGTGTGGGAGGAGACTGGAGCACCTGGACAAAAACCCACGTGGTCACAGGGAGAACATGCAAACTCCACACAGACAGCACC
Source organism: Rhinoraja longicauda (assembly GCF_053455715.1). NCBI lineage: Eukaryota > Metazoa > Chordata > Chondrichthyes > Rajiformes > Arhynchobatidae > Rhinoraja > Rhinoraja longicauda. The sequence goes on along the minus strand of NC_135977.1, from coordinate 24,206,875 downwards.
CGTAGTCAGGTTCGAACCCGGGTCTCTGGCGCTGTCCGGTAGCAACTCTGCCGCTGCGCCACCGTGCCGCCCTGAGTTGGACCAAGTAGAATCCAAGGGCGACACGGTGGCGCAGCGGTAGAGTTGCTGCCTTACAGCGAATGCAGCGCCGGAGACTCAGGTTCGATCCTGGCTACGGGCGCCGTCTGTACGGAGTTTGTACGTTCTCCCCGTGACCTGCGTGGGTTTTCTCCGAGATCTTCGGTTTCCTCCCACACTCTAAAGATGTACAGGTATGTAGGTTAATTGACTGGGTGAATGTAAAAATTGTCCCTAGTGTGTGTAGGATAGTGTTAATGTGCAGGGATCGCTGGGCGGCCGAAGGGCCTGTTTCTGCGCTGTATCTCTAAATCTAAATCTAAAATCTAAAATCATAGACTCTATGCTCTCATTATCTCAAACATAGTAGGTACTTGAACAGGGACAGCAGAGAAGGTGTGTGGCTTTAATATTTGGCCAGCCCAGTTGCCAGATTGCACAAGTGTAACCTTACAATCATTTATTTGTGCTTGCAATGTACGACATATTTCAACCTAAATTGGCAGTGATGTGGAAAGTGCTGGTTTGGCATCTTTCTGCACTCTGAATGTAGGAACAATAATACATGAGAAAGGAACATTTGACCGCTCAGTGAAAAACACAAAATGCTGGAGTAACTCAATGGGCCGGGCAGCAGCCCTGGAGAACGTGGATCGGTGACGTTTCGGGTCGGGTTCTTTCTTCAGACTGTTTGCAGGGGTGGAGAGGGAAAGGGAGCTCAGTCCGGTGGAATAACTGACGCGATTGAAACAAGGTGTAGGCTCTTAATAATGTGAACTGAAACTCTTTGATTTGCAGAACACCGAAATCCTCAACACTGCAATCCTCACGGGCAAAACTGTGGCTGTCCCTGTAAAAGTCATCGTTGTGGAGGAGGACAGCACTGTGACAGACGTGTCGGAGTCTGTGGCGTGCAAATCATCCGACCCCAACGTGCTGAAGGTAAGGTTGCCTTTGTTGTTCCTCTGTTCACCTCTGGCGGTCCAACATTGTCCAACACTGCACGACATTGCGCTCCACCCCTTTGTTCTCCTGTGTGGTTCCGATGCAAATGCACGTCATCACATGTTGTCAAGCTGAAAAGGCCACAGAGAAGAGTTACGAGGATGTTGCCAGGACTCGAGGGTCTGAGCCATTGGGAGAGGTTGAGTAGGCTGGGACTCAATGAAGGGTGGTCTGAGAGAGGTGCATAAAATCAGGGGAGGGATAGATCGGGATGCGCAGAGTCTCTTGCCCAGAGTTGGGGAATCGAGAACCAGAGGACATAGGTTTAAATGGAAGGGGAAAATATTTATTAGGAATCTGAGGGGTTAACTTTTCCACACAAAGGGTGGTGGGTTTATGGAACGAGCTGCCAGAGGAGGTAATTGAGGTAGGGACTATCGCAACATTTAAGAAACAGTTGAACAGGTACATGGATAGAACAGGTTTAGAGGAATATGGGCCAAACGCAGGCAATTGGGACGAGTGTAGACTGGGCATGTTGGCGAGTGTGGGCAAGTTGGACCGAGTGGCCTGTTTCCACGCTGTGTGACTCTATGACTCTATAATCACCGATGGTGGAAGCGTTAGAGTGAGTTGTTTCTCCTTGCGTTCTTATTTCAAGCGACAGGAAATCTTTAGTTTGTGTTGGGATTTAACTCGAGGGTTAAGTTTGCATAACCAAACCTTGAAGGCATATTTAATCAGGTCTTGTTGACATTTTTTAAACCCAGCATTGATGTTTGAAATGTGGTGGGAGTTTGAGATTTTTCTGTTCTTTACATAAAGTAGCTTGGCATATAACCATCGACACGTCTGAAGAAGGGTCGCGACCTAAAACGTCACTTATTCCTATTCTTCAGAGATGCTGCCTGTCCCGCTGAGTTACTCCAGCTTTTTGTGTCGATCTTCGGTTTAAACCAGCATCTGCAATTCTTTCCTGCACATCTAAAGCTATTGTTCAGCTGGAAACAATCTGATTTGAAGATCATTAATATAGACACGAAATGCTGGAGTAACTCAGCGGGTCAGGCAGCATCTCTGGAGAAAAGGAATCGGTGACGTTTCGGGTCAAGACCCTTCTTCAGACTGTCAAATGGCCAAACTGCTGGTGTTATTATGAAGATGATGAGGTTGTCCAACATATAATAACACAAGCAGTTTGGAAACATGGAAGTAAGATGGAGGCCACCTGTGGTAAGATCTTGTAAGAAAATAACTGCAGATGCTGGTACAAATCGAAGGTATTTATTTCACAAAATGCTGGAGTAACTCAGCAGGTCAGGCAGCATCTCAGGAGAGAAGGAATGGCTTACTCCAGCATTTTGTGTGGTAAGGTCTTTATCTCCTTCCATGAAACCTTATCACTGCATCCTTCAGACTACAGACTTTAGAGATACAGCACAGAAACAGGCCCTTCAGCCCACCGAGTCCGCGTCGACCAGCGATCACCCTGTACACTAGCACAATCCTGCACGCTAGGGACAATTTTACAATTATACCAAAGCCAATTAACCTACAAACCTGTACATCTTTGGAGTGTGGGAAGAAGCTGGAGCACCTGGAGAAAACCCACATGGTCGTGGAGAACGTACAAACTCCATACAGACAGCACCTGTGGTCAGGATGGAATACAGGTCTCTGGTGCTGTAAGGCAGCAACTCTACCGCTGTGCCACTGTGCCGCCCTTGACTGCTAAAGCAGTGAAAAAAGGTTGTTCATTGGCTAGAAGCACAGTGGAGCAGCTGGTAGTTCTGCAGCCTCACAATGCCAAAGACCTGGGTTCGTTCCTGACCTCAGGTTCTGTCTGTGTGGAGTTTGCACGCTGCCCCTGTAACTATGTGGATATCCCCTGGGTGCTCCGGTTTCCTCCCACTTCGCAAAGACGTGCGGGTTTGTAGGTTAATTGGTCTCTGTGAAATCGCCCCTAGTGTGTAAGGAGCGGATGCAAAAGAGGGATAACATGGAACTAGTGCGAACGGGTGATCAATGGTCGGTATGAACTTGGTGGGCCAAAGGGCCAGTGTCCATGCTGCATCTTTCAATCAATCAATCAATAATCTTGCTATTACTTTCTAAGGTTCTTGGAATAGAAACAGTTGAAACAATACCTTCAAATATTGTTCAACATGTATCCAGATGATGAGTTTAAGATGATATCACAGCTGGACTGTATTCAACCCACTATTATATGCCCATTTATGAATTTATAAGAGAAAATGATTGAAATTTCACAAGAGTTCTACTGGTCCCAAAATGCAACCATTTGAGAGGGTAATAGAAATTAAGCGGCACGGTGGCGCAGCGGTAGAGTTGCTGCCTCACAGCGCCAGGGACCTGGGTTCGATCCCGGACCTCGGGTGCTGCCTGTACGCAGTTCTCTCTGTGACCGCGTGGGTTTCCTTTGGGTGCTTTGGTTTCCCCCCACATTCCAAAGACGTGCAGGTTGGTCAGTCAATTGGCTTCTGTAAGTTGTCCCGAGTGTGTAGGATAGAGCGAGTATGCATGTGTGATCACTGGTCAGTATCGTCTTGGTGGGCCGAATGGGCCTGTTTACACACTGTGTATCTCTCAATGAAAGGAAACGAAGCTAAACTAAACTAGATCCCTCAAATCTCAACCTTGAAAGATATATATTCACAGCCCAGTTCCAGAGACTCGGGCCAGCTCGTAAAGGTAGCTTAAGGCAATTATTTCATTTCATTTCATTTCATTTTATTTTATTTCGTACATGTTAAAAGACATCAATTAAAAAAACAAAATAAACCACAAAAAAACCCAGAAGAAATACAAGGAATTTCATCCATTACTTAACATGTGCGAAAAGGAGTAGGAAGAAGTGTAAACTTATTTAATCCCACCCCCATTCCCTGATCAATATTTATCAAGTATTATCTATAATAACTAATACCTAAAATGCATATATAACTACATATATACTCACTCACCCCTACACTCATATGAATATACCTATTTACACAATAATGTCTATATTAACTACATCTGATATATATACATACATTAGGCCAATCATATACATACATATACCCGACCATTTACATACAAAATATAAATACAAATATAGTCACCCACCCGTATAATAAGTCAGATATTAATACAAAAATACTCATACACCCTTATATGTTCATATAGATATACTTATTTAAATAATGATGTGTTATTATATGTAGACCCCTGGTGACTGTTAATCCGCCTCCTCACTGTACCTAGAAAAAATCATGTGTTTATATTTGTTTTGTGTGGTCTGGTATTATTAATTTATGTCTCAGCCATTCATTCCATCACTAAAGTTAATTACCGACTCTGCACGCTAGAAATAATCAGAGTATTAGTAATAATTAGAAATAATCAGAGCCCCTTGGCATTCACCCTAACAAGTCGCCAGCATTGGTAAACAATTTGCCAATGACCACTCTTTGCCACGACTGTAAACGGTTTTCCAGAAGATTAATAATTAAATACATGCTTCAGTCTCTAAGCAACTTATAAAGACGGACAATCGCCTGAAACACGGTTGCAAACATCAGTTCAACTTTATTATTTTAAGAGCTCCGGGAAAGCGCAGTGATTTGTTGTTTCTCCACATCACTGATATTTGCTTTGGATACATTTGTTTTTCAATACTTAGTCCGTGTGATTCTGCTTCTTGAAAAAAAACATTAACATTAACCTTCTTTCAAGTAGAAAAATTCACAAAGTAGGCTTTTCCCAGAGCATTGTAGAAAAAAAGATGTGAGTATTATGCAAAAGAGCATTGTGTGCAATGGTGCAAAAAAGACTCGAAGAATAAAGGAACAGGTTTGTCTGAATATCTTTAACAATAAGCATTGTGTTAGTGGCATCTGCTAATCAGACCAAGATATCAATTGCTGCCGTTTGTAAAGAAACCTTCTTGTCAAAACCCAATTTCACATTGCATACGAAACACATTACGTTAGCAACTGGTTGTTGGCTGATTGTTCTTTAGATTACTGGAAATATTTTTCACCCTGATGCTCCTGTTTAAAATCAAATCCATTTTCACTAGCGTTGATAGAAACATAGAAAATAGGTGCAGGAAAAGGCCATTCGGCCCTTCGAGCCAGCACCGCCATTCAATATGGTCATGGCTGATCATCCAAAATCAGTACCCCGTTCATGCTTTCTCCCCATGTCCCTTGATTCCGTTATTCCGATGAATGATTAGGGATGGACCCTTGGTTGTGAACTTGCCCGTACTGTGACAATACGGCCTCCCAGCCATACCGTTGATTGATTGAACAGCATGGAAACAGGCCCTTCGACCCACCCAATAAACTAGGGTACTGTCCACTTCACTTCTCACCCATTGTGAAAAATTAGACTTTGTCTACGGAATTGATGCAATACAAAGCTGAGAGTTATATTCTGTACTCTGCATCTTCACCTTTCATCTATCTATTGTATTTGAGTTTGATACGATGGCAGTTATGTACAGTATTATCTGATCTGTTTGGATAGCATGTAATACAAAGCGCAGGAGGACGAGGGGTGAAAGAAAATAACTGCAGATGCTGGTACAAATCGAAGGTATTTATTTCACAAAATGCTGGAGTAACTCAGCGGGTCAGGCAGCATCTCAGGAGAGAAGGAATGGGTGACGTTTCGGGTTGAGACCCTTCTTCAGACGAGGGGTGATCTTATAGAGCAGTTGAACAGACTAGGACTTTGTTCCTTGGACTTCAGGAAGCTGAGAGGCGATCTTGTAGCGGTGTATAAGATCATGAGAGGAATAGATGGGGTAAATGCACAGACGTTTTCTCCAGAGTAAGGGAATCAAGAACCAGAGGACATCGATTTAAGGTGAGGGGGGTGAAAGATCCAATAGGAACCTGAGGGGCAGCCTTTTGACACAAAGGGTGGTAGGTGTATGGAACGATCTGCCGGAGGAACGAGCTGAGGCAGGTACTGTCATTCAGTTTTAAATACATTTGGACAGGTACATGGATTGGATAGGTTTAGAGGGATATGGGCCAAATGCAGGGAAGCGGGACTAGTGTCGAGGGGCTTGTTGGCTGGCATGGATAAGTTGGGCTGAAGGGCCTGTTTCCATGCTCTTATTACTTTATGGCTCTTCCCAGAATTAAGAGAGGATTGGAAGATGATAGCTGCAGTTTCTGCAGTGATACGCACTACTGTAGGACTCTATTTTCACTGCACCTGAGATAATAATAATAACCCTAAAGCCAAACCTAAACCGAAAATTACAGTGGGGGAGTTCCAAGGAATACGAGTGACAACTCAAAGACATTCTGAAATCCATCTGAGGTGGAACATGATGTGCCCTGTCCCCTTGTCTTTGGTGTGCTTTCCAAAGTTATCTTGCAATGCACCATAGCAGGGACATGAACATCTCCACCATTGGCAATAGACAATAGACAATACGTGCAGGAGTAGGCCATTCATCCCTTCGAGCCAGCACCGCCATTCAATGTGATCATGGCTGATCATTCTCAATCAGTACCCTGTTCCTGCCTTCTCCCCATACCCCCTGACTCCGCTATCCTTAAGAGCTCTATCTAGCTCTCTCTTGAAAGCATCCAGAGAATTGGCCTCCACTGCCTTCTGAAACAGAGAATTCCACAGATTTACAACTCTATACGCAGGTGGCTTGGGAAGTATTGCACTTTGGTGATGGGGTTCGTCATATGAGGTGTGACTACACATTTAATCCACTCCACGGCAGAAGGTTAGGTTCAGTTTAGTTTTAGTTTAGAGATACAATGCAGAAACAGGCCCTTCGGCCCACCGAGTCCACGCCGACCAGCGATCCCCGGGCATTAACACTATCCTACACACACTAGGGACAGTTTACAATTATAGCAAGCCAATTAACCTACAAACCTGTACGTCTTTGGAGAGTGGGAGGAAACTGGAGAAAACCCACGCAGGACACGGGGGAGAACATGCAAACTCCGTACGGACAACACCTGTAGTCAGGATCGAACCCGGGTCTCTAGTGCTGTAAGGCAGTAGCTCTACCGCTGCGCCACCGTGCCGCCCGAAGTTGAGGTTGTGTGTTTTGTTTTGCTAATAAGGCCTGACATGACCTAGCAACAAGGAGCTTGGTAATATGGTTGAAGTGTGGAGTTAATGAAGCAGAAGCAAATGGCCTGTGTTTCCTCAGGGCTGAATCTTTAATAATCTTTAACTGCATGGGATGTGGTACAATCACTGTTCAAAATTTTTTTTAAATTTAATCACTCCGCACTTTCATTTGTACGTGTGAATAAATTAAATGGCTACAGTTCATGGTATCAGATGATTAATATGCTGTTCTGGTTATTGTCATGTGTTAGCACTGTTTAATTAATTTAAAATGACCTAAATCGTGCAAGTGGTATTTCTGGAAATTGTGGCTCTTCCTTCGAGATTAGTTGCAGGAGCTAGCCGGTGACTACAGCTCCATGTAACAAGGGAGGATCAACACTGACAGCTCCTGTCATCTGCAAAATACAGCGTTCTAATTCAGCCTGAAAGGGGCAGAGAGACAGAAAAAAAGTTCTTTGAGATACCGTGATGAGATTATGCAAAGGAATTCTGCATTCCCACTGAAGAGACCTATTCTAACCTTCTCTCAACACTGTGTCCTTCCCGCCCCACTTACCTGCTGAGCACATGTCGAATTTCCCTTTACACTGCCGCGAGTGAACATCATTTGTTGAATGTTGTCTCGCTACAAGAGAAGATGAAGCAGGGACTTGTTTTCCTGTGCGTAAATGTTTGAAATTGATAGGCAGGCTTGTTTTTTTTAATGTAAGAAAATAACTGCAGATGCTGGTACAAATCGAAGGTATTTATTTCACAAAATGCTGGAGTAACTCAGCAGGTCAGGCAGCATCTCGGGAGAGAAGGAATGGGTCGAGACCCTTCTTCAGACTGATGTCAGGTGGGCGGGACAAAGGAAGGATATAGGTGGAGACAGGAAGATAGAGGGAGAACTGGGAAGGGGGATGGGAAGAGAGGGACAGAGGAACTATATAAAGTTGGAGAAGTCAATGTCCTTACCGCTGGGCTGCAAGCTGCCCAAACGAAATATGAGGTGCTGTTCCTCCAATTTCCGGTGGGCCTCGCTATGGCACTGGAGGAGGCCCATGACAGAAAGGTCAGACTGGGAGTGGGAGGGGGAGTTGAACTACTCAGCCACCGGGAGATCAGGTTGGTTGAGGCGGACTGAGCGAAGGTGTTGAGCGAAACGATCGCCGAGCCTGCGTTTGGTTTCGCCGATGTAAATAAGTTGACATCTAGAGCAGCGGATACAATAGATGAGGTTGGAGGAGGTGCAGGTGAATCTCTGTCTCACCTGGAAAGACTGTTTGGGTCCTTGGATGGAGTTGGGGGGGGGAGGTAAAGGGACAGGTGTTTTTTTTAATGTTCATTTTCGGAGCTGAATATTTGAAGGAGATTTGGCAAATGGGGTCTAGCAACAGATTTATTGTTTTAGTTTAGGAGGTGCAGCGTGGAAACAGGCCCATCGGCCCACTGAGTCCGCGCTGACCCGTACACCAGCCCGATCCTGCACCCTAGGGACAATTTACCGAAGCCAATGAACCTACACACCTGCACGACTTTGGAATGTGGGAGGAAACCGGAGCAACCCGGAGGAAACCCACGCGGTCACAGGGAGAACGTACAAACTCCGTACAGACGACATCCGTGGTCATGATCAAACCCGGGTCTCTGGCATTGTGAGGCAGCAACTCGACTGCTGTGCCTTTGTACTGTCCCAAAGTAGAGTGTTAAGGAAATGGTGGGCTAGTCTCGTCCTTATTTACATTTTTTTTTTTTTTTTAATATTTTTATTTTTGAAAAGCATATGTACAGATAGAAATAAAAGACAAATTTGTTACAAAGTTCTTACATAGCTTCAATTTTTAATTTTTTAAAGAGAGAAAATAAAAAATAAAGAAGAAATAAAAAAACTATAAACTATTGGGAAGAGAGAATTAAAAAAAAAAAAGTTTAACTATAAAAATTAAAGGGGGTAGATCCGGGAGACAATAACCACAGTTGTACATCCAACCCTAAACTCAAGTTTCAACTTTTAATTTTAAATTTTTATTTTAGTCCTGTGTCAAACCCATTTACTTTTCTAAAAATTCAATAAATGGAGACCATATTTAAAAAAATAAATCATGTTCTAAAACAAAATTAGAACATACGAATAATGCTCAAAAGATTAGTTGATATCTGAAAATTGATTATTTTTCTGTTTTTTTCACAAAGTTTCAAACCCTTATTTTGAAATGCTAAACCATGAACTGAGCTGAAATATGTTACCCAACATTCCCTGATTTCAGTTTCTAATCTAATTATAAGGAGACAGAGTGCATCCATCCCCAATTACTTCATAAAACATAATTATCTTTCGTTTTAGTTTAATTATTTTGTGGTTTATGATCAACTAAATCTATCAAGGCATGACATTCATAGGGGAAGAAAGCCAATCAACCATCCAGGAATACTATAAATGCCAAGGTTAACTTTACCATGTTGTTTCTAAGATATGTAGGACAGAACTGCAGATGCTGGTCTAAGATACCTCCACGTCATCATCTTTCAGTCTCTTCCATCCAAAGCTGGGAAGCCCCAAGTTTGCCCAATATTTCCTGATAATTCACATCTCAAGAACGATGGAATGCATTCCTGACTCCATTCCTCTTTTCAAAATGACCCGAGATGAACACAACGCTTCCGTACGACCTTGTGATCACTCAGTTAATGGTTTGAAAAGGCCTAATGAAATGGTTTGATCAATTTAAGAGAGTTCATGAAAACAAAAGTTGGAGTCAAAGAGCTGTACGTCACAGAAAGAGGCCCTTCAGCCCAACCTGTCCATGCTGACCAATTTGGGCATACTGTGCTGGTCCCAATTGTCAGCATTTGGCCCACAGCCCTCTAAACCCTTCCTGTCTATATATCTCTCCAAATGTTTTCTAAAAATTGTAATTGTCCACTCTGTAACATCCTCTGGCAACTCATTCCAGAGTGAAATGAGTGGATATTCCAGAGTATCCTGAGTGAAAATGTTGCCCCTGAGGTCCACCTTCAATCCCTCCCCTCTTACCTGAAGCCCTCTATTTTGGCAGGGTTTCAATATTTATCTACCTTTAGACTTTTGGACTTTAAAGATGCAGCATGGAAACAGGCCTTTCGGCCCACCGAGTCCATACCGACAGCGACCACCGCGTACAGTAGTTCTGTCCTACACATTAGGGACACATTAGGGACAATTTACAATTTTTGACAAAGCCAATTAACCTACAAACCTGTACATCTTTGGAGTGTGGGAGGAAACCGGAGCCCCCGGAGATAACCCAGGCGGTCACAGGGAGAACGTACAAACTCCATACAGACAGCACCCATAGTCAGGATCGAACCTGGGTCTCTGGCGCTGTGAGGTAGCAGCTACTCCACTGTGCAGCCCCCACCTCTAACCATGACTCCATAGGAACCCATTAAAGTCAGGTTAGCATGTTTCACCAATTTATGGTCGAATGTATGAACATGTTGCAAACTATACATGTGGTTACAATCTGCTTTGTATATCGTAAGTCTGGAAGGTCCAGGGTAATTTTCTAAGATAACCAACACTCATCTTTCCCAGACCCCACTCCCACATTTATTTTTATTCATCGTTCTAACGGTGTAACATAGAAACATAGAAACATAGAAAATAGGTGCAGGAGTAGGCCATTCGGACCTTCGAGCCTGCACCGCCATTCAATATGATCATGGCTGATCATCCAACTCAGTATCCTGTATCTGCCTTCTCTCCATATCCCCTGATCCCTTTAGCCACAAGGGCCACATCTAACTCCGTCTTAAATATAGCCAATGAACTGGCCTCAACTACCTTCTGTGGCAGAGAATTCCACAGATTCACCACTCTCTGTGTGAAAAAAAACGTTCTCATCTTGGTCCTAAAAGACTTCCCCCTTATCCTTAAACTGTGACCGTACTGTAACAGCGTGACACGCAATGCTCAAGTGAAGCCTGGGTGAGTTTCCCTTTGTACAGCCTGACCTGCTGAGTGCACCTCACCACTCTGTAAATGACAAACTCTAACACGGCCACTGAAGCAGAACCGCCCTTGTAATGGCCCAATTAACCCATCCGATCTCACATCATGCCATCACAGGTGCTCTCTTTATGCTTTTCAACCCGCCTTCTCTGCAAGTTGAAGCCAATTTTCTTCTCTCCCTTTGAGAGAAACAGAAGTTAATGGCCCTCTTTACCATGAGTGAAAAGAGGAGACCATGTCAGAGGACCCCAGGGATACCCTAAATAATACCATCTGCAGTATTAAAGTGTACTTCAGCTGAATATATAAGCTTGATTCATTGCACTCGCAGTCTCAGGTTGATGTGTGCACTAATCATCATTCAGCGATGATATATGGCTAATTCTATTCAGATCAGTCTAACTGTGTCCTTTAATAGCTCCAATAAAATTATCAAAGGGAGGAGTGGTTCCATTATGTAGAAGCCACTTTCGTGATTCCCTCTTAGGCCGGCACGGTGCCGCAGCAGTAATGTTGCTGCCTCACAGCGCCAGAGACCCGGGTTCGATCCTGACCACGGGTGCTGTCTGTACGGAGTTTGTACATTCACCCCGTGACCTGCGTGGGTTTTCTCCGGGTGCTCCAGTTTCCTCCCACATTCCAAAGACGTGCAGGTTTGCAGGCTAATTGGCTTCTGTAAATTGTCCCTAGTGTGTAGGATAGAACTAGTGTACAGGTAATCGTTGGTTGGTATGGGCCGAAGGGCCTGTTTCCATGCTGTATCTCTAATCTAAACTAAACTAAACTGAACTGAACTGAACTAAACTAAACTAAGGAGGAGAAATTTCTTTAGTCAGAGGGTGGTGAATCTGTGGAATTCTTTGCCACAGAAGGCTGTGGAGTCAGTGGATATTTTTAAGGCAGAGATAGATAGGTTCTTGATTAGTACAGGTGTCAGAGGTTATGGGGAGAAGGCAGGAGAATGGGGTTAGGAGGGAGAGATAGATCAGCCATGATTACCTGGAGTATTGTGTACAGTTTTGGTCTCCTAATCTGAGGAAAGACATTCTAGCCTTAGAGGGAGTACAGAGAAGGTTCACCAGATTGATCCTTGGGATGGCAGGACTTTCATATGAAGAAAGAATGGATAGACTAGGCTTGTACTCGCTGGAATTTAGAAGACTGAGGGGGGATCTTATAGAAACATATAAAATTCTTAAGGGGTTGGAGAGGCTAGATGCGGGAAGATTGTTCCCGATGTTGGGGAAGTCCAGAACCAGGGGTCACAGCTTAAGGATAAGGGGGAAGTCATTTAGGACCGAGATGAGAAAACATTTCTTCACACAGAGAGTGGTGAGTCTGTGGAATTCTCTGCCACAGAAGGTAGTTGAGGCCAGTTCATTGGCTATATTTAAGAGGGAGTTAGATGTGGCCCTTGTGGCTAAAGGGATCAGGGGGTATGGAGAGAAGGCAGGTACAGGTTACTGAGCTGGATGATCAGCCATGATCATATTGAATGGCGGTGCAGGCTCGAAGGGCCGAATGGCCTACTCCTGCACTTATTTTCTATGTTTCTATGTTTCTATGATTGAATGGCAGAGTAGCCTTGATGAGCCGAATGGCCTAATTCTACTCCTATTCCTAATGACCTTAAACTGAACTAAACACTTAACTGAAGATGTGCATAACCCTTTAATAATTGAGTTATATCTAAGACCTGCCAAACATTTTAATTGGTGCCAGTCTATTTCACTGCTCAAATGCAACTTAATGCATGAACCAGGACTTGAAAGGAATCCAAATCTTTTTAAAGGCAGCCCCTCCTTTCAGCACTCCAATGCATTCCCAGACTTGCTTCACTGCGGCTGAATTAATCCGAGCTTGTCCCATAGGACCACACCAGGCCAAAATACAACAGAGGTAATAATGTCACACGTAGATTGTGGCACTGAAGCACATTAATGCACTGGACTTACGCTTAAATAAGAGATTCATCTGGAGCTATGAAATTTGTAAATGGCTTTGGCACAAGTTGGTGCCAATGTTTTTGCCAGTAATAAATCAGCAGGTCAGGACTTCAGACTATTAATAGAAATGAAGGGCAGTCAAATCCTCATTTGCACAGAGTGTTTCTTGAGATAAATTGATGTTATCTTCTGGCAAAACAATCTGGATGTAATCATACGGTGTTTTAATTGAACTCGTTGCCACAATGCCTCTTATCAGAAGTGTTAGGATAGTCACAAAATGCTGGAGTAACTCAGCGGGCCAGGCAGCAGAAAAAGCCTGCAGAAAAGGAATAAGTGACGTTTCGGGTCAAGACTCTTCTTCAGACTGAGAGTCAGGGGAGCGGGAAACGAGGTATATATGGAAAGGTACAGAACAAATCAGAGCTGGCACCGACAGCCAAAGAGGCCACAATGGTCCATTGTTGGCTGTGGAAGAGGTGATAACGCAGAATTACAAACAGTGAAACTAGTATAACGACTTGAGTGGATTAGCCTCTTCTCACTGCCACCATCAGTGGCCACTGCTGATGGTTAACAATGTAAAACATGAAGGTGACAACTAAGTTGAAATAGCTTTGAACTGCAATGTAAAAAGACACAAAGAGCTGGAGTAACCTCGTGGCTCAGGCAACGCGTCTGGAGAGCATGGAGAGGTGGCATTTTGGGGAATGCAACCCTTTCTTCAGAATGGTCTTCAGAAGTGTCTCAAAAAGACTCCCATCCCGCACTTTCCCCTGCAACCGCACGAGATGCAACACCTGTCCCTTTACCTCCCCCCTCAACTCCATCCAAGGACCCAAACAGTCTTTGCAGGTGAGACAGAGGTTAACCTGCACCTCCTCCAACCTAATTTATTGCATCCGCTGCTCCAGGTGTCAACTTATTTACATCGGCGAAGGCTCGGCGATCGCTTCGCTCAACATCTGCGCTCAGTCCGCGTTGGCCAAACTGGTCTCCCGGTGGCTGAGCACTTCAACTCCCCCTCCCATTCCCAGTCTGACCTTTCTGTCATAGGCCTCCTCCAGTGCCATAGTGAGGCCCACCGGAAATTGGAGGAACAGCACCTCATATTTTGCCTGGGCAGTTTGCAGCCCAGTGGTATGAACATCGACTTCTCCAACTTTAGATAGTTCTTCTGTCCCTCTCTTCCCCTCCTCCTTCCCAGATCTCCCTCTGTCTTCCTGTCTCCACCTATATCCTTCCTTTGTCCCGCCCCCCCTGACATCAGTCTGAAGAAGGGTCTCGACCCGAAACGTCACCCATTCCTTCTCTCCTGAGATGCTGCCTGACCTGCTGAGTTACTCCAGCATTTTGTGAATAAATACCTTCAATTTTTACCAGCACCTGCAGTTATTTTCTTATACTACCCATCCCAAAACCTCACTTCTCCATGTTCTTCAGAGATGCTGCGTGACCTGCTGAATGACTCCAGCACTTTGTGTGTGTGTGGTTTTTATTTAAAGTAAACTGGCATCTTCATGTTTCCACATGAACTGTAACATTTCATTTAAGAGCTGTGACCTTGTCCTAATCTTTTTATCTCTTTATCCTAATGAATAAACCCATTATGTCAATTATAAGAATGGCATTTCATTTGCATTTGGAATCTAGGTTAATTGGATAATGGAGTTCACTTCTAACTCAAATGCAAATTCTGTATGAAATTTGAATGGTATATTTGCGTTGCTAAAAGAAACACACAGCTGATATACACTAATTTGATAATATTTGCATATGCTGATGAGATAATGCATTTACTTAATACAGTATCACAAAATTATTGTAAGCATATTGCTGTATTCAACTGTCGTCGACCGAATTCAGCTTTACAAAGCTTAATAACCTGCAGTAAACTTATTCAAAAGTTAGATTCAGATTTCTGATGTAGTTTTATGTCAATGACCGTAGAAAAAAAAAAGGATCATCACATAAATCTCACTTTCATCACCGGAGGGATGAATGTACAAACACATGTCGAGTCATAGAGTGATACAGTGTGGAAACGGGCCCTTCAGCCCAACATGCCCACACCGGCCAACATGTCCCATCTGCACTAGTCCCACCTGCGTGCGTTTAGCCCAAATCCCTTTAAACCTGTCCTATCCATGTACCTGTCGAAATGTTTCTTGAATGTTGGGATAGACCCAGCCTCAACTACCTCCTCCTGCAGCTCGTTCCATACACCCGCCATCAGGTGCATGATCAAGTTACCCCTCAGGGTCCTATTAAATATTTCCCCCCTCACCTTAAACCTATGTCCTCTGGTCCTTGATTCCCCTACTCTGGGCATGAGACTCTGTGTATCTACCCGATCTATTCCTCTCCTGATTTTGTACACCTCCAGAAGATCACCCCACATGCTCCTACGCTCCAAGGAATAGGGTGATGAAAGAATGGGTCGACTGGCCTTGTATTCACTGGAAATTAGAAGGATGAGAGGGGATCTTATAGAAACATATACAATTCTTAGAGGATTGGACAGGGTGATGCAGGAAAAATGTTCCCGATGTTGGGGGAGTCCAGAACCAGGGGTCACAGATTAAGAATAAGGGGTAGGCCATTTAGGACTGAGATGAGGAAAAACTTTTTCGCCCAGAAAGTTGTGAATGTGTGGAATTCTCTGCCACAGAAGGCAGTCGAGGCCAATTCACTGGATGTTTTCGAGAGAGAGTTAGATTTAGTTCTTAGGGCTAAAGGAATCAAGGGATTATGGGGAGAAAGCTGGAACGAGGGTACTGATTTTGGATGATCAGCCATGATCATATTCAATGGCGGTGCTGGCTCGAAGGGCCGAATGGCCTACTCCTGCACCTATTTTCTATGTTTCTATGAGTCCTAGCCATATACTTTCTGATATTTACACACACCCGCACTCACCAACATACAAGGGCCACATACAGTTAGTGGAGTTGCTGCCAGATGATGTCTCACAGCACCAGAGACCTGGGTGGCAGAGTGACACAGCAGTAGAGTTGCCAGAGACCCGGGTTTGATCCTGACCACAGATGCTGTGTGTATGGAGTTTGTATGTTCTCTCTGTGCCCATGTGGGGTTTTTTCCAGGTGCTCCGGTTTCCACCCACATCCCAAAGACATGTGGCTTTGTAGGTTAGTTGGCCTTTGTGTGTCGGGAGTGGATGATAAAGCAGGATAGCATAGTACTAGTGTGAACGGGTCGGCGCGGACTCGGTGGGCTGAAAGGCCTGTTTTCATGCTGTGTCTGTAAACTAAAACTAAACAGCAGTGCAGCTGATAGAGCTGCTGCCTCACAAGGCCAGAGGCCCGGGTCCCATCCTTCAAAAGCAGCATCAGGATTGTGGTCTCAGGTTGTGAATCAAGTGCAGTGCCCCCAAGGTGTCCCTTCACAGTGAGGGAAACAGCATAGACCATTGTCACCGCATCAGTTCCACACAGCTGCCAGGACCTGGTTAGTCATCCAACACGCAGGGCATCAGGTACAGATAATAATAGAGGAGACTCACTCCTGGATGGCCATGGCACTTGGCGGGCATTCAAGGGCAATGTTAAGTGGGAGCTGGCACCAGATACGGGCACAGTCACAAGATCAGAAGGAGAAGGTTTAATGATTGTATAATGTTCAAATCCATTAAACAATGGACAGAAATTATGCAAACCTAGATTAACGGCCTGAAAGCATTATCGTGACTTTACTAGACCTGTTAAGTTCGGAGAGAGCTCCAACCAATTCTGCTGTCCTTCAGTTGATCTCTCATTTAGCAATCCCATCTAGTGGCTGTCATCGACGCAGCCCCACAGAGCAGCACAGTGATGCAGCCCCACAGAGCAGCACGGTGATGCAGCCCCACAGAGCAGCACGGTGATGCAGCCCCACAGAGCAGCACAGTGATGCAGCCCCACAGAGCAGCACAGTGATGCAGCCCCACAGAGCAGCACGGTGATGCAGCCCCACAGAGCAGCACGGTGATGCAGCCCCACAGAGCAGCACAGTGATGCAGCCCCACAGAGCAGCACAGTGATGCAGCCCCACAGAGCAGCACAGTGACACAGCACCGCAGAGCAGTGACACAGCCCCGCAGAGCAGCAGTGATGCAGCCCCACAGAACAGCAGTGATGCAGCCCCGCAGAGCAGCACAGTGATGCAGCCCCACAGAACAGCAGTGATGCAGCCCCGCACAGCAGTGACACAGCACCGCAGAGCAGCAGTGATGCAGCCCCACAGAACAGCACAGTGACACAGCTGGTGGAGCAGCAGCTGCCTCACAGCGCCAGACACTCGGGCTCCATCCTGACCTCGGGTGCTGTCTGTACGGAGTTTGCACGTTCTCCCTGTGACCACATGGGTTTCCTCCGAGCACTCCAGTTTCCTCCCACAACCCAAGGACATGCGGGTCTGTAGGTTCATTGGCCCTTGGTAAATTGTCCCCAGTGTGTAAGGTGGGTAAAGATTTGGTGATCAATGGACTACTTGGAATGGGTCGAAGGGCCTGTATATATATATATATACAGATATACATACATATATACACACCCACACACACACACACAGAAACACACACACAAACACACACACACACACACACACACACACACACACACACACACACACACACACAGAAACACACACACACACACACACAGAAACACACATGAACATGCACACATGCAGAAACAGTTTCATTTTGACTCCTTTCAAAAAACTCGCCCCATACATCTCCTTTCTGCCCCTCTCATCTTACAGCTATGCACTCTCGTCTTTGACATCTCCACCCTGGAGTAGCTCAGTGGGTCGGGCAGCATCCGCGGAGAACATGGATAAGTCTGTGTAGTTCGGAGCTTGTTTGGAGGTTGTAGTGTTTAATAACCTGATGGTTGTGGGGAAGAAGCTGTTCCTGAACATGGACGGTACAGTTTTCAGACTCCTGTACCTTCTTCCCGATGGCAGGGGTGACATGAGTGCGCGGCCAGGGTGGTGTGGGTCTCTGATGGCGCTGGCTGCCTTAGCGATTCCTGTAGATCCCGTCGATGGTGGGGAGGTCAGTACCCGCGATGGACTGGCCTGGCCAGTTTCCACCGCTTTTTCCAATCCTCGTCGTTCCTGGGCGTTTGAATTGCTGAACCAGGCCAATCTCTCGTAGATTTTCAGCACTGATAAAGAATTACACACCCTTTTACCCTTCCCTGTGAGCTTTGAAGCTGTTCTTTTCCACTAGACTTTTCCACTCTAGATCCACTGAAATAGTACAGGGAATGAAGAACTGGAAAATGGTTCTCAGAACAGTGATCACCAAGGGCTCTGATAATGGCGCTCAAACCCGTGGATGATGTCGATCGCGTAAATAAGGAGAAACTATTTCCAGTGGCAGTTAGATTAATAATTGGACAAAGCAATACTAAGGTAATTGGTGGTACAACCAAGGAGGATGTGAATGAAGCATTTATTACCCAGTGCCTTGATGTGACAAATGCCTTAATGGCGTTGGAACCAAGTTTAAATATTGTTCAAACGACACTTGAAAGGAAAGGAAAGCATTTACAGGGCTATTGGAAAACGAGGAGTGGGACAAATTGAACAGCTCTTGTGAAGAACCAGAGCAAGATAATTGCCTCTTTTGTATCTGGCGATTTCTTCTTCCATTGCTGCTTTCAGTGAGGTTTGTTGTTCCCTTACAAACCTCTGCTTTTAAAGCAATTATTTCATTTCTCTCATTTTATCCTTGCACCAAAAATCTATTAATACCCTCCAGTTGTGCAAAAATGTTTTTCAATGATAAATGCAAATCTTTGGACATCTGTTGGAGCTCATTCAACAGATTTTATCCGAATGAAAGGGATCCTAATTTGTCTAATCTTGGCTCATAACTGAAGTCCAGATTCAAGGACAGTTTCTTCCCAGCTGTTTCCAGATTCAGGGACAGTTTCTTCCCAGCTGATATGGGAAGGCAACTGACCATCCTATCAACATCTAGAGAGCAGTCCTGACCTACCGTCTACCTCATTGGAGACCCTTGGACTATCTTTAACTGGAATTTACTGAACTTCACCTTGCCCTAGACATTGCTCCCTTCATCCTAGATCTGTTCACTGTGGATGGCTCAATTGTAATCGTGTACAGTCTTTCTGCCGACTGGATAGTATGCGGCAAAAAAGCTTTACACTGTACCTCGGCACAGGTGACAATAAACTAAATTGACTAAGTCTTCCATGCCCATTGTTGGCGTAGTGAATCACCTCTGAACCTCTTCATGCTTACGTTTTGAAGTACAATGCTATCGATAAGTTTTAAACCTTTTTGTAACAATCAAATCATTCACTGCTTACCAGCAAACGTTTTATGCAGTCCATTTACCAACCTATGGCAGCTGTCAAACTTAACTAAGTTCTGTTGGGCATGTTTAGTATTTTACCATGAGTAGCTATCAAGAACCTGAAGGCGGCATGTTGCCGCAGTGGTAGTAGAGTTGTTGCCTTACAGTGCCAGAGACCCGGGTTTTATCCTGCCTATGGGTACTGTCTGTATGGAGTAGCAATGGGATGGTATGGACTGTATCGGTGGAGCTCCTGGCTACCCTTGTCCACCATTTTAACAAATACCCATCATGTACAAAGTAGCCAGAACATATCCAAAAATGTTAAGTCAAGAATCAAGAGTTGTTTTGTTGTCATATGGCCCAAAATGAAACTCTTACTTGCAGCAGCACACAGATATGTAAAGGGCACAAAATACTGGAGTAACTCAGCGGATCAGGTAGCATGTCTGGAAAAAATAAATAGGTGAGGCTTCGGTTTGATACCCTTCTTCAGACTAGAGAACATCATATCTCTCGTTTCCCTCTCCCCGAATCTCAGTCTGAAGAAGGGTCTTGACCCGAAACGTCACCTATTCCTTTTCTCCAGAGATGCTGCCTGACCTGCTGAGTTACTCCAGAATTTTGTGTCTATCACGTAGATGTAAACATATTCCTCTGTTAAAACTCATAATAAACAACAACAAAACATTTGTAGATATATAATATATATTATTTATATATATATATATATATATATATATATATATATATATATTTAAAAAATCAAACAGACAAATAAATAGACAATAATAGTGCAAAATTAATGTCGCCATCTATGTAGTTCGGTGCCTATTTTAAGGTTGTCGTGTTTCATAGTCTATGTAGTTCGGTGCTTATTTTGAAGTTGTAGTGTTTTATAGTCTATGTAGTTCGGTGCCTATTTTGAGGTTGTAGTGTTTAATAGTCTGATGGTTGTTGTGGAGAAGCTGCTTCACTTCAATCAATGTAAGGAAGACAGAACCAATGATTCTTTTTTTTTTAAACGGATTAAATAACGTGACGGTGTGCCTCGATCAATCCCAGCCAAATTCTACGCATTACATTTGAGGGATGTGTAAGTTGTCATTTAGTTTAGTATAGAGATGCAGTGGGGAAACAGGCCCTTCAGCCCACCAAGCCCGTGCTGGCCAGTGATCCCTGTGACACTATCCCACACACTAGGGACAATTTTATAATTTTTGCCGAAGTCAATTAACCAACAGACCTGTCCGTCTTTGGGATGTGGAAGGGAACTGGATCACCGGGTCAAACCCCACTCGGTCGCAGGGAGCACGTACAAACCGCACCCGGGTCTCTGGTGCTGTAAGGCAGCAACACTACCGCTGCACCACCAAATGGCTTCATAGTAATGGGTACATTGAACTGAATGCTCCATACAATTTCAAACAAGCTGGCAATATTTTTCCACACAGTCCATAAAATAACACACCCTTCCATTAGGTTTGAGAACAAGTAGCAAAGCTTTGACCCACTGACGATAAATATAGATATTTACATGTCCGGATAAGCCTGATACTGTTATTTCTTCACAAGGTTGCTATTGTAGTAGTTTCCACTTTAATTGCCCCTGTTAACGCCAGCCTTTCCGTGACACTCCCAGGATGCCTCCCTTTACTCTCAGGCTAATTTTACTTTGTTGCCCGAACTCATCTTCTTGAATCAGCTGAGAGAAATGTCAGTGTTTAGCCTTGCAAGGTAGCTTGCCGTGTGGGATTGAGAAATTGCCGAGCGTTTATCGCTGGCATTAGCTTGCTTTTACTAGCTTGTGATGGTCCTGTCAGTTGTCTGCCTCCTGCAGTAAGTGCTAATTACTGGAACAACCGCCGAGTCAGGGACTCTGGAGCTACAAGGCACCTGGGGCTCTGAATGCCCAGGGTACAACAGCAAAGAGAATGCTACATAGGATAACGCAGGGCCATCTTACAATTTAATAGATGCCCAAAGGGAGCAGTAATTTGAAATGATCGATAGCAGGCTCGAGTATCTCAGTAGTATCTGAGCAGTAATCTCATTACTTAGAGCACTCCCCATTTGGCAGAGACCGCAGATAAAGAGTGAATTAATTAGCTTATGGCCTAGATAAGCCGGTTGGACTGATACCCCCCTTCAGTGACTCCCCAATCTCTTCCCCCACTGCTGACAACTTGAAATTGTCGGTTTCTCCAAACGCACTCGTGTAAAAATCATTGCTCCCTTGACTTGTCTGCAGGGAGCTGTTCAGCCTCGCTCACCGTGACAACTGACCTTGACTAATTACGGCTAAGGCCCACGCTGGGGATCATTTCAAAAGCAGCAAAGTGCTTCCAACACAGGGCCTCCTGGCCAATTTCATGTTTAGTGCAAGCTTTTACCTTTTCGACTTGATTCTTACTTTAAGTTGTCTCATTTACTATTTCCTCACGGAGAGGAAAGATTGAGAGGGACGTGGGCCAAACGCAGGCAATTGGGACTCGTTTAGACGGGGCATCTTGGTCGGCATGGACGAGTCGGGCCGAAGGGCCTGTTTCCGTGCTGTATTCACCTGTGATCACGGTGAATGGTGGTGCTGGCTCGAAGGGTCGAATGGCCTACTCCTGCACCTATTGTCTATTGTCTATTGACTTCTGCACTTTGTAAATATCTCTGCATGCAGTTTTTCCATGCAGCTTTAGCAGATGTCAGTTTAGTTTAGTTTAGCTTAGTTTAGTTTAGTTCAGTTTAGTTTAGTGATACAATGTGGAAACAGGCCCTTCGGCCCACCGAGTGTGCGCCGACCAGCGATCACCCCGTTCAATGGTTCTATCCTACACACTAGCGACAATTTACAGAAGCCAATTAACCTATAAACCTGCATGCCTTTGGAATGTGGGAGGAAACCGGAGCAACCAAAGAAAATCCATGTGGTCACAGGGAGAACGTGCAAACCATGTACTGATAGCCCCCGTGGTCAATATCGACCCCAGGTCCCTGGCGCTGTGAGGCAGCAACTCTACCACTGTGCCACATGTCAGTTCTAAAGGCAAATGCTGTTTTGGGTCCATGTATTGCCTGCTACTTACCCACCACCACTCTCCCCACCCCCTCCCCCCCCCTCCCCTGCTCCACTATCACCCACCCCCAACACCATCCATTCACTAAACAAATTTTTTTATTTAGCAAGTAAGAATTTCATTGTTCCATTTTGAGACATGTGATAGCAAAACACACTTTTGACTCTTGACTCTTAACACGTTAGCATCAGTTCCTATTGAGACGACATTGATAATTCTTAATCCTGAAGTATTATTAGAGTTGTTGCATATATCTTTCACATTTACTGTCTTCTGTAAAGTTGGCCCCTAATGTGTAGGGAGTTCATGAGTTCACAGGTTATAGGAGCAGAATTCAGCCATTCGGCCGATCAAGTCTACTCTGCCATTCAATTGTGGCTGATCTATCTTTCCCACTCAACCCCATTTTCCTGCCTTCCCCTCATAACCCCCGACACCTGTACTACAACGTGAAGGAATGAATGAGAAAGTGGGATAATATCGAACTTATATGTAGGAGAGAACTGCAGATGCTGGTTTACATCGAAGGCAGACACAAAATGCTGGAGCGACTCAGCAGGTAGGCAGCATCTCTGGAGAGAAGGAACGGGTGAAGTTTCGTGTCAAGATCCTTCTTCAGACTCCAGCGTTTTGTGTCTATCTGCAGTGTGAATGGGTGATAGATGGTCAGCATGGACTCAGTGGGCCGAAAGGCTTGTTTCCATGCAGTATCTCTAAACTAAACTAAACTAAACTAAACCGAGAGGCACTGATACTTTGCCCAGAGTGCTGTGCCTGGAGGTTTTGTGGTGTTCACGGTGTATAATTAATATGGCTCTTGGAAAGCCCATCCGTAGGACAATCAACCTTGAGCAGAACCATGGCAAGTCACTGCCACGGAGATGATGATAAATATTCAGCCGCCAGCAGGAAATCCCTGCATCAAACCTCTGCACAATTAATGGCACAAAGCAGAGTTATGTGAGGAATTGTTTTCTTAATGGGATTGATTTACAACTTTAAAATCATTCTGTCCCCTGCTTGGATAGTAAATATTTTTTTAATAGGTGTTTTTATAAACATTTTTCAATCTCCACTGGAAGCTTTTGGCTAGGGAGTTAAAAAAAAATGTTGATTGGATAAAAGTGACCGGATAATGTACAGTGAGAAAGGATATCTCGATTTATAATCGGCACGGTGGCGCAGCGGTAGAGTTGCTGCCTTACAGCGCTTGCAGCACCGGAGACCCGGGTTCGATCCCGACTACAGGTGCTGTCTGTACGGAGTTTGTATGTTCTCCCCGTGACCTGCATGGGTTTTCTCCAAGATCTTCGATTTCCTCCCACACTCCAAATACGTACAGGTTTGTAGGTTAATAAGCTTGGTAAATGTAAGAATTGTCCCTAGTGTGTGTAGGGTGGGCCGAAGGGCCTGTTTCAGTGCTGTACCTCTAAGCTATAACAGGATAAACTATAACAGGATCTAGATTTGTTGGGCAGATGGGCCCAGTTTCATTAACTGATGCATGCAAGTGGTTTGTTGTGTAGGAACGAACTGCAGATGCTGGTCTACACCAAAGATAGACACGAAATGCTGGAGTAACTCAGCGGGACAGGCAGCATCTCTGGATAGAAGGAATGGGTGATGTTTCGGTTCGAGACCCTTCTTCAGACTGAGAGTCAGGGTTTGTTGTGGTTGAGTTAGTTGTCGAGGTGCACTGCCATGTATTGTATTAAAAGTACATCTTCCTTTCTGTGTATAATTCCTCGTAACATTTAGTGCTAATACCGAGGAATAATCCTGTTTACTTCGTAAACTGAGATTAGTACTATTTCTGCAAAATACAACACGCTGGAGTAACTCAACGGGTCAAGCAGCATCTCTGGAGGACATGGACAGGTAACGTTTCAGATTCAGACTGATTGTAGTGGGGGGGGGGCAGAGAAAATTGGAAGAGAGGTGGGGTTGGGACAAAGCCTGGTAAGTGATAGGTGGATACAGGTGAAGGGGGTGGGTGTTTGATTGGCAGATGGGTGGACAAAGGCAAGGGATGATGAGACAAAAGAGTGAAGAAAGGGAACAAAAGGAGACAAAATGGAGACAAGGAGGTAAAAGGGTGGTCAGACCAGGAAGGGAGTAAAAGCTGGCCATGTCCTCCAGAGATGCTGCCGGACTCACTGAGTTCCTCCAGCACTTTGTGTTTTGCTCAGGATTCCAGCATCTGCAGTCTCTTGTGTCTTGTGTAATATTCTGCAACATCAGATCAATCATCAAATGGCAAGAAGCAAGGATGACAGAAGTAAACTCCCATCAATACATTCACTCTGTAAATACAGTCACCAGCAACTACTGCACGAAAGAAGATCCAGCATTACACCATCACAAAACAAAGGGCGACACTGTGGTGCAGTAGTAGAGTTGCTGCCTTACAGCACCAGAGCCCCAGTGGGTTCGATCCTGACTACAGACGATGTCTGTACGGAGTTTGTTCATTCTCCCCGTGATCACGCGGGTTTTCCCTGGGTACTTCGGTTTCTTCCCAACTCCAAAGACACACAGGTTTGTAAGTTAATTGGCTCCTTTAAAGTTGTAAATTGTCCCTCGTGTGTAGGGTAGTGCTGGTGTGTGGGGATCGCTGGTCAGCACGGACTCGGTGGGCCGAAGGGCCTGTTTCCACACTTGGTCTCTAATTAAACTAAAAACTCAATTGCATTATTAAAACAGTACTTTCTTATTACACTGAAAGAAAACACCATCTGGATAGGAAAGGTTTAGAGGGATATGGGCCAAACACGGGCAGGTGGAACTTGCTTAGGTGGGAGATCTTGGTTGGCATTGGCAAGTTGGGCTGAAGGGCCTGTTTCTGTGCTGAGTGGCTCTACGTCTCCATGACTATAAATGGCCATGGATCCAGATCAAAATAATCAACTACGTGTTTGATTAATTTTTCCATTGACTCTGTTTAGCTAATAACGACAGCTTTGATGGGTCAAAGAGTGTGCCCTGGTAGGTTAGTTACACCCTTTACATGTACTGTTGATCAACTAATTCATAAACTCATTTTATTCACATAATTTTTGCCTTGATTGTCAGTGCACAAAAAATTACTTATCACTGAATTACAAAAATAAATGTTGTTGCATGTTGCTTTGTATTGCCTGCGCAGGGCAAGCCCTGTTTAGTATTGATGGTCATGGAATTGCTAATAACACGTTTTCCGACCAACTTGCCAATTAATTCAAAATATTCTCACGAGAGA
The DNA here is from genome assembly GCF_053455715.1 of Rhinoraja longicauda. Classification (NCBI taxonomy): domain Eukaryota; kingdom Metazoa; phylum Chordata; class Chondrichthyes; order Rajiformes; family Arhynchobatidae; genus Rhinoraja; species Rhinoraja longicauda. The sequence continues at coordinate 24,181,170 of NC_135977.1, read as the reverse complement.
GAAAATTCTGTATTGAATTAATTCAGGGGATGCTGGCTTCGCAGGCTGAGGCAACATTAATTGTCCATCACTGGCTCCCGTGTGAGTTACCAATTCACACCAAGTAGGGGCGGCACGGTGGCGCAGCAGTAGAGTTGCTGCCTCACAGCACCAGAGACCTGGGTTCCATCCTGGCCTTGAGTGCTGTCTGCGCCACGTTTGTACCTTCTCCCTGTGACCACGTGGGTTTTCTCCGGGTGCTCCGGTTTCCTCCCACCCTCCAAAGAGGTTGTAAGTTAATTGGCTGTGGTAAAAATTGTAAATTGTCCCTAGTGTGTAGGATAGTGTTAGTGTATGGAGGTTGCTGGTCGGCACGGACTTGGTGGGTCGAAGGACCTGTTTCCACGCTGTATCTCTAAACTAAACTAAACTAAACTAAACTAAATTAAATTAAACTAAGCTAAGCTAAAGTAAAGTAACTTGAACTGCTGCAGTCTCTGAGGTGCAGATATCTATAATGGTGTTTGGCAATAAGTTCCAGGATTGTTACTCATACACAGTGAAAGAACAGAAACCAACTCCCTTCCATGAACCATCTAAACTTCACGGGCTTTGTCCCGCCCCCCTGACATCAGTCTGAAGAAGGGTCTCGACCCGAAACGTCGCCCATTCCTTCTCTCCTGAGATGCTGCCTGACCTGCTGAGTTACTCCAGCATTTTGTGAATAAATACCTTCAATTTGTACCAGCATCTGCAGTTATTTTCTTAAACTTCACGCTGCCTTGGCAAGGCCACCAACATAATCAAGGACCAGTCTCACCCCGGTCACCCCCTCTTCTCCCTTCTCCCACCAGGCAAAAGGTGCAGAAGTTTAAAACACATACCTCCTTATTCAGGCACAGTTTCTTCTAAGCTATCAGGCAACCGAACCGTCTTCTCACCAGCTATAGAGGGGTCCTGACCTCACATCTACCTTAATGGAGACCTTCAAACTATCCCTAATGGACTGGACTTTACGGGACTGTATCTTGCACTAAAGATTATTCCCTTTTTCATGTATCTGTACACTGTAGACGTCCCAATTGTTATCATGTATAGTCTTTCCACTGACTGGATAACATGCAACAAAAAAGCTTTTCACTCTATCGGTACATGTCATAATAAACTAAACCAAACTAAACTAAACTCAACTGAACTAAACTAAAATGTAAAACTATTTGAAAAATTCATGTTTATATGTCATAATCAAAGGCGGAAAAAATAGTCAATTGGCATATTATTCCACTTTTAGTTTAATCTGATTTAACATGAACACATATTCTTAACAAAATTCTCTTCTGCAAACTGAGGGATATTTTATCAAGTGGGTGGACACAGGGTGTGAGATATGCACTATCCTAATGTGGGGACAAGTTTGAACTTCTGTCCGTCAGCGGCTAACAAGGGTGAATGGAAAGCTTGAGACAATTGAAATTCATGGAGATGGTTGATCAGAACTAATAATTTTTAGGTTTAGGTTTATTATTGTCACGTGTACCAAGCTACAGTGAAAAGCTTTGCTTTGCATCCTATCCAAACAGATCAAATAATGCTAGACAAAAACTCAAGAACAATAGAAAGGGCAAAAGAGAAGATACAGAGTGCAGAAAAACAAAGTTGCCAGCATTGCAGCACATCAGTTTGATAGACAAAGCCCAATGTCCACAGTGGGGTAGAGGTGAATCAGACTGTACACCAGCTTATGGAAGGACTATTCAGAAGCAAGGTAACAAAACAGTTCCTGAGTCTGGTGGTGCACATTTTCAAACTTTTGTACCTTCAGGGAGCAGGGAAAAGAAGGAATGACATGCCTCTTTAGCAGATTTATTCATTCGGAAGAAAAACATACTTTAATAATATAGAACTTAAATAGATAGAGTCTTCGCCAGGATTTAGAAACTCAATATTTAGAAACTATGTGTGTGTGTGTGTGTGTGTGTGTGTGTGTGTGTGTGTGTGTGTGTGTGTGTGTGTGTGTGTGTGTGTGTGTGTGTGTGTGTACATAATGTATTTTATATATTATATATTTGTTTTATTTTATTATAATATAAACATAGCACAAAAAGTAAGGAAATTTGTGTTTGGTAGATTATTTCTTTGTTGTAACAATGCTTCTTGGCAATAAATCTTATACCGTTGGAAAGCCTGTTTATTTCCCTTTTAAATGGTGCCACATTTGTAAGGAACATGCATTTGTGGGATGAGCAGCAGAGCTGAGTATGTGGGTTGCGCCCCTGAAAAATCTGCCAAATCTTCTCTGCCAATGCCAAACAGCTTATTCTTCCATTGACTCTTGTTCGGTGTTGTTTGGTGGATTGGATGATTGAAGTCTGAAGAAACAAGACATATTGGCAATTTAACAATTTATTCATTTAATAAACAGGAGCCTCAGTAGCGTGTGGAAGAACCATACACAGCCACAACAGCCTGGCACCTCCTCCTCATGCTGGTCACCAGCCTGGTCACACACTGTTGTGGGATGGCATCCCATTCTTCAACCAGCATTTGTCGCAAGTCAGCCAACGTGGTTGTTTTGGTCACTCTAGGACGAACAGCACGCCCAAGCTGATCCCACAAGTGTTCAATGGGGTTGAGGTCAGGACTGCTGGCAGGCCATTCCATCCTCTCCACTCCCAAATTCTGGAGGTAGTCTCTGAGAAACCCTGCTCTGTGGGGACGAGCATTGTCATCTTGGAGGATAGAGTTCGGTCCCAGACTGTGGAGATATGGGATTGCCACTGGTTGCAGAATCTCATCTCGATATCTCTCTGCATTGAGATTGCCTCCAATGATGACAAGCCTCGTTTTTCCAGTGAGGGAGATGCCGCCCCACACCATCACACTGCCTCCACCAAAAGATGTTACTCTATCGGTGCAGCAATCAGCATAGCGTTCTCCGCGTCTTCTCCACACTTTGACCCTATGATCCAACTGCCGTAGGCAGAATCTGGACTCATCGCTGAACATAACGTTCCTCCACATGTTCAGGTTCCAGTGCACGTGTTGCCGACACCACCGCAAACGGGCCTGACGGTGAAGGGCAATCATGGCAGGCCTCCTGGTAGCCCTATGAGACCGGAGATCGGCTGCGTGCAGTCTGTTCTGAATTGTCTGGGCAGAGAGCCGTCGGCCATATCGTCCTGCAAACCTTGACTGCAAATCTGTAGAAGACAGCCTACGGTTCCTAAGTGCTGACAGGGTGAGGAAACGGTCTTCTTCGGGTGTCGTCTTCTTGGGACGCCCACTTTGCGGCCTGTCTCTGACATCCCCCGTTATATGGAACTTGGCCTTCACTTTGGAGATGGTACTAGGGCTCACTCCAAATAATGCCACAACTTGGTTTTGCGGAACACCAGCTTGAAGTTGCCCTATCGCACGGGCCCTATCCAGATCAGTCAAACGTGGCATGCCGATTGTCGGAGCAGACACCTACTGACCACTGTAGCAGGGCCCATGCTCACAGATGCTGCCAATCAGGTGCCAATCAGGCACCTGATTGTCAGCACCTGGGGGTACCAGAAGCTCAAAACAAGAGTCAATAGCAACAGCAGAATAAGCTGTTTGGCATTGGCAGAGAAGATTTGGCAAATTTTTCATGGGCGCAACCCATATACTCAGCTCTGCTGCTCATCCCACAAATGCATGTTCCTTACAAATGTGGCACCATTTAAAAGGGAAATAAACAGGCTTTCTAAAGGTATAAGATTTATTGCCAAGAAGCATTGTTACAACAAAGAAATAATCTACCAAACACAAATTTCCTTACTTTTTGTGCTATGTTTATATATATTTTATATTATTTTATGTTTTTTATTATATTTATAATATTACATTATATTATAATATTTTATTATGTTATTATATATTTAAATATATAAATATATCCAAATATATTAAAAATATAAAGATTTAGAAACAGTGCCATAATTGTGTCTTGCATAAAAGAATTTAACTCAACATCTTGGTCTTTTGATCCTTCTGTAATTTTGCCGTCGAGTTGTGACTGAATATGGAATGGAGAAATGAAACAGCAGGAGGTGCATTGGGCTGCTGAACAAGCACTCACAACGTAGAAGGAGCTCAGGAAACAAAGTCAGACTTACGGTTTCTACAGCGAATGGTGTAGTTACTGAAGCTGACGAGAATTAGTAATGGGTCACCTGAACATTTTTCCTGACACCAGGGTAACAATAGACAATAGGTGCAGGAGGAGGCAATTCGGCCCTTCGAGCCAGCACCGCCATTCAATGTGATCATGGCTGATCATTCTCAATCAGTACCCCGTTCCTGCCTTCTCCCTATACCCCATGACTCCGCTATCCTTAAGAGCTCTATCTAGCTCTCTCTTGAATGCATTCAGAGAATTGGCCTCCACTGCCTTCTGAGGCAGAGAATTCCACAGATTCACAACTCTCTGACTGAAAAAGTTTTTCCTCATCTCAGTTCTAAATGGCCTACCCCTTATTCTTAAACTGTGGCCCCTTGTTCTGGACTCCCCCAACATTGGGAACATGTTTCCTGCCTCTAACATGTCCAACCCCTTAATAATCTTATACGTTTCGATAAGATCTCCTCTCATCCTTCTAAATTCCGGTGTATACAAGCCTAGTCGCTCTAGTCTTTCAACTCCAGTCTTTTATCTTTTTGTAAATCCGATTAAGTTGACATGAGAGGGATAATGCTGCAATTTAGTTTAGTTTAGTTTAGTTTAGAGATACAGCGCGGAAACAGGCCCTTTCGGCCCACCGGGTCCGCGCCGACCAGCGATCCCCGCACACTAACACTATCCTACACACACTAGGGACAATTTTTACATCTACCAAGCCAATTAACCTACAAACCTGTACGTCTTTGGAATTTATTTTGAATGTTATCTCCAATAACAAGAATAAGAATCAAAAAGGCAACCGTGCTTAGAAAGGACAAGAGCAGCTTGTTTATTTTGGCACTCAGGAACCGTGGACTGATTAACCGATCACGAGTCGTAAAATGTGAAAATTGTTTGAAGGAACTAATTTCAGCTGCTTTGGTTCCTCAGTCTGGAAACAGCTGGGACCATGTTTCAAGCCTTTAGAAGCAATTAATGGCTGATAAACTCCATTTACATTGGTTTTAAATAACTGCAGCTTCCACTGACAAAGTTGACCACAGTCCAGATATAAGCCGATTATCCCAGCATCACCATCTCCAAAACATACATTAGTCTCGAAGCTCTTCGGCCTTAATTCTTAATCTTCTAACTAGGCTCCTGCTCAGTGAATCAGAGTTGAGTGCAGAAGAGGGTTTGGAGAATACAGATGCACGATTTCTGGATGGAATCAATATGCTGGCTCTGTAATCTGTCACAAGAATAAGCATTAATGCACATTTTTGTTAGAGATCATAAATTTGAGATGACAGGCCACAGATTAGGTATTGGGATTTATAAAGAAATTTTATTACTTAACCACAAAAAGAATAATACCGGAAATTGAGAATACAGGAGTAGGTGTGTAATAGAATTGTGCATGACGTAAATATAAATCATCAGTGAAGATTGGTATAACACCAGATATGAAATTCAGCAGCAAAGACAAAATGCTGTGCTCATTAACAACTCACATAGATCCATGAAAGGCACGTTGTACGATCCGAGCCCGTGGTGACATCTTCAAGGCAGGGTAGTAGGAGTTGAGTGTGGAATGGTTTTACCAGCTGGAACATGTGTATAGACTAGAAGTGGGGATTTGTTAACTATGTGCTTCCTTTTAGAAAGATGCAAGGAATTCCGCTTTGAGGCGGTGGCAAGCGGGAATGAAGGCCTTGAAGCACGGTTAGCTCAAGACTATACTGGTGAATAAAGTGGTCATGTTCAGCCGAGTGATCACGTCATTTTAGTTGTAGTTTTTAGTTTCAGAGGTACAGCGTGGAAATGCTGAGGGTTCAGCTCACCGAGTCCACACCGACCAGCGATCACCCGTACACTAGTTCGATCTTACACACCAGGGACAATTTGCAGATGCCAATTAAACTACAAACCTGCACGTCTTTGGAATCTGGGGGGGAAACTGGAGCACCCGGAGAAAACCCATGCAGTCTCTGGGAGAACGTGCAAACGCTGAGGTCAGGATCAAATCTGGGTCTCTGGCGCTGTGAGGCAACATCACTTAGCTAGGTTCCCTCAGTGTTGAAGGCTCTATCTTAAGAAGTGAGTGTAGCATACTAGATCCAAGAAACTATACAGACCTTCAGAGAAAGATAACCATGTGAGAGCAGTAATGAAGGCAGACATGAGGGCAATAATGATGCATGTTAAATCCCTTCACGGATGCTGCCAAGCCCACTGAGTTTCTCCAGCACTTTAATTTTTCTTGCTCAAGATTCCAGCATCTGCAGTTTTTTGTGTCTTCACTGCTTAGTTAGCTTGGTTAGTTTAGTCAAGTCAAGTCAAGTCAATTTTATTTGTATAGCACATTTAAAAACAACCCACGTTGACCAAAGTGCTGCACATCTGATTAGGAAAAAAAAAGAAACATACAGTGGCAGGCAGCCAAACACAACGGCGCGTTTAGAGACACAGCATGGAAACAGGACCTTCGGCCAACCCTGTCCATGCTGACCATCGATCACGTGTTCACGCTAGTACTATGCTATCGAACTTTCCCCATCCACTCCCTACAAACCGGCAGCAATTTACGGTGGCCAATTAACCTGCAAAGCCGCACGCCTTTGGGATGTGGGAGGAAACCGGAGCACCCGGAGGAAACCCACGCTGTCACAGGGAGAACGTGCAAACTCCACAGACAGAACCCAAAGTCAGGGTCCACCTCAGGTCTCGAGTGCCGTGAGGCAGTAACTCTACAGCTGCACCACGATGCTGCCCCTGTGTTTCGTTGTGTTTTTTAACCTGTTACATTTACTCAACATCAGCCAAATCAGTGCCAAAGATTAATAAGTACAGATCATGACTGATACAAATTAGTTTTTGCAAACTTTTGCACTACTGAAAATAAAATACTCTTGCAAGATATGCCGCCCATAACAGCTGATCACCAACCCGTTTCTTGTGCTGAGACCAACACAATCTACCTCTGCCATAGTCTGAAGAAGGGTCTCGACCCAAAACGTCACCCATACCTTCTCCCCAGAGATGTTGCCTGTCCCGCTGAGTTACTCCAGCTTTTTGTGTCTATCTTCGGTTTAAACCAGCATCTGCAGTTCCTTCCTACACATAAGCAACCTCAGCCCACGACCTTCCTCATGTTCAATGAAATGACATCCTCTCGTATCCTAGGTATTTATTCACAAAATGCTGGAGTAACTCAGCAGGTCAGGCAGCATCTCAGGAGAGAAGGAATGGGTGACGTTTCGGGTCGAGACCACTGCCTGACCTGCTGAGTTACTCCAGCATTTTGTGAATAAATACCTTCGATTTGTACCAGCATCTGCAGTTATTTTCTTATATATCCTCTCGTATCCTAGGTAGACACAAAATCCTGGAGTAACTCAGCGGGTCAGGCAGCGTCTCGGGAGAGAAGGAATGGGTGACGTTTCGGGTCAAGACCACCTAGATAGAAAGGGTTGGGAAAGGTTAAGTGGGCATTAGGCCAAATGCAGGCAAATGGGACTAGTCCAGTATGGTCAGCGTGGACAAGGTGTGCTGGAGCACTTGTTTCCAGCTCTGGGAGTCTATGAACTCTGCTTATTTTCAGTACAATCAGCACCACCTTTCCTTTCTCCGCCTTCTCTTCCTCCCCCCCTTTTCCCTGCACATCATGGCCTTTCCTTCCTTATTTTCCCTATCTTTTTGCCTTCTGTTCTCCCATTTTCTCCTCCGATTTGCCATCTCCGAGCCTTTTCTCCTCTCCCTTATTTTTCAAGTGAACGAGGAAAGGTGCACTGAAAGCAAGTTGAGTCCTTAGGCTCGTAGACGTGGAGAACGAGGAAGATTGCACTCGTAGTCAGCAGCAAACTTGGCAGAAATCCTGGCAAGCATTTGAACAGAAAATATCATGAGGGGTTTTCCCCAGTATAGTTCCCTGAGGCCTTCGAAATGTGTAGGGGTGCGTGCAATAAACGCTCTCCCAAAATCAGAGTAGAAGCAAGGGGAACGGAAAGTAAATCTGCAAACTTCACCCAAACTGACAATCGGAATAAGAAGACTTTGAACCCACTCAGAAATCTTCAAAAGTTAGCAGAAAGCACACAAAAAATAAATGAACGAGCTTGTAGGGACTTGGAACGATTTTTTAAGTTAACAAGCCATGGGAACGATCGCAAATAGATCGAAGGTAAAAAGCCATGGCAGATTTTCAAAAGAAATATTCATATTAACAAAGTTTGTGAAAAGGCTTTACTGTTATAGCCATTGAGATATTTTAAAAGGCCTCGGGAGAATTTTAACGTCTCTTCTTTTAGTTTCCACGTAATGGGAAAGTCTACAGCTGCTTTAAATTAACGTGCTGTGAGAAAGATTTTATTTAAACCCATTTTGCATTAGCAGGCCATTGGAAAGGTTTTTATTAGATCTTTTAAAGTAATAAATTAATTGAAATCTGCTCACATCTGTTCCCTTCCAATAAAACATTCTCGCAATGTGGGGAATTGCTTCCTTCCTCTCCTCCTTGTGTAACATTCCGGTGTCCGTGGCCTTTGTCAATCGAGGACCTAATATTCGTCCAAAGTCACATTGCCTTTATTGGTTGGCATGTTAGGTTCAATGCAAGACGTAAATTCAATACAACATCTGAAACTTTTCAACCTTCAACGACACAGGAACAAAATCACAACATAGAAACATACATAGAAAATAGGTGCAGGAGTAGGCCATTCGGTCCTTCGAGCCTGCACCGCCATTCAATATGATCATGGCTGATCATCCAGCTCAGTAACCTGTACCTGCCTTCTCTCCATACCCCCTGATCCCTTTAGCCACAAGGGCCACATCTAACTCCCTCTCAAATATAGCCAATGAACTGGCCTCAACTACCTTCTGTGGCAGAGAATTCCACAGACTCACCACTCTCTGTGTGAAGAAATGTTTTCTCATCTCGGTCCTAAAAGACTTCCCCCTTATCCTTAAGCTGTGACCCCTGGTTCTGGACTCCCCCAACATCGGGAACAATCTCCCCTTAAGAATTTTATATGTTTCTATAAGATCCCCCCTCAGTCTTCTAAATTCCAGCGAGCACAAATCACAACGTTCCTCGTTTCCACTCTGATTTTGGGGGAAAGTTTATTGCAGGTACCCTCCCTGTTCCCATCTCACATCTTGAAGGCCTCAGGGGACCATACTGGGGAAAACCCTCACGGTATTCCTTCCCAGTTTAGGTTTACTTTTGCAACACGTGCCGAGGTACAGTGAAAAACCTCGGATCAGATCAGATAATACTGTACATAAAGACGTCAAACTCAAGTGCAATAGGTAGAACAAAGGGGGGAGATACAGAGTGCAGAAAATAGTTCTCAGTATAGTAGTACATTGTATTTTCTCATGATGTCATCCTCATACTGAGCTCAATTGTAAATAAAAGATCTAAAAAAATTAATAAAGGGACCGAACAGTGGATCAACAGTAGAGCTACTGCCTTGGGGCACCAGAGACCCACGTTCGATCCTGGCCATGGGTGCTGTCTGCACTTAGTTTGTACGTTCACACTGTCACTGCGTGGGTCTTCTCCAGGTGCTCAGGTTTCCTCCCACACTCCAAAGACATGCAGGTTTGTAGGTTAATAGGCTTTGTTAAGTTGTAAAACTGTACTTGGTGTGTAGGCTAGTGTATGGGTCAGTACGGATTTGGTGGGCCATAGGGCCTGTATGTCTAAAGTCTAATGTCTCAAGTAAAGCCTTCAGACAAAGTCGAACGTCCACAATGGGTACTGACAGTGAACGATAGAAGTTTTACTGTCATTAATACATTTTGAGCTAACATTTCCAACACAGAAAAGATTGAAAATGTACAGCAAAACCTTAAATGCATTAAACAAATATATAATCCCAATTCTCCGCTTGAGTGCATAAGCATAGCAGGGGAAGATACAGAGTGCAGAATATAGCTCTCAGCATTGTAGCCCACCAGCTCAATAGACAAAGTCCAATGTCCGCAATTGGGTAGTGAAGAATCAGGCAGTACCCCAGCTTATGGAAGGACCGTTCAGAAGCCTGATTACAGAGAGGAAGAAACTGTTCCTGAGTCTGGTGGTGCGCGTTTTCAAGCTTCTTTACCTTCTGCCCGAGGGGAGCAGGGAGAAGAAGGAATGACCGGAGTGGGAAAGTTTTTTGATTATATTGGCTGCTTTGCAGATGCAAAGTGAAGTGCGGATGGAGTAGAGGGTGGAGAATCTGGTCTGGGCCACATCCACGACGCTCTGCAATTTGCTGTGGTCCTGGCCTTATCTCCAGGATAGATCCTTTGTTGCAGTCCTGACCGTTGACCAAGGACTCATCTCCAGAACACTTTAGCCAGTGAGAGGAGCCTTTTGACAGTGCAGGAAATTGGGCCACACTCCACAGTACAACAGCCACTTGTTTGCAAGTGCTTTCCATGTTCGGAAGCACGAGCAACTGCGGCTGCTGGAATCTGGAGCAAAGCACAATGTGCTGGCGGAACTCAACGGGTCAGGCTACACCTGTGGAGGAGTGGATCGGCGACGTTTCGGGTCGAAACCTTTCTTCAGACTGATTGTAGTGGGAGGGGGAGAAAGCTGGGAGGTAACCAGGTGATCCAGTAGGTCTTGGCAGATGTTCAGCGAAATGGTCGCCTAGTCAACGCCTGATCCCATCGATGTTAAGAAGGCCAAATTGGGAGCATTGGAGGCAGTAGGTGAGGTTAGAGGTGCATGTATGATATGATACGATACGATAGAACGTTATTTACTCTTGGAGTGGTTAATCTACCAACAGTCGGTAGCGCAGCGGTAGAGTTGCTGCTTTACAGCGAATGCAGCGCCGGAGACTCAGGTTCGATCCTGACTACGGGTGCTGTACTGTAAGGAGTTTGTACGTTCTCCCCGTGACCTGCGTGGGTTTTCTCCGAGATCTTCGGTTTCCTCCCACACTCCAAAGACGTACAGGTATGTAGGTTAATTGGCTGGGTAAATGTAAAAATTGTCCCTAGTGGGTGTAGGATAGTGTTAATGTACGGGGATCTCTGGGCGGCACGGACTTGGAGGGCCGAAAAGGCCTGTTTCCGGCTGTATATATATGATATGATATGATAGTCACAAAACACAAGATACATGAAACATGAAATTAAAGTGGCGAGTGGAAAGGATTGGGATGTGCAAAGATTAGGGGGGAGGGGGGGTCAGTCTCAGTCTACCCCACGACAGAAAGGGGAGGGGGAGTTGTACTGCCTCACCTGGAAGGGCTGGATGGAGGTGAGGAGGGAGGTTCAGGGACAGGTATCACATCTCTGGCAGTTGCTGGGGAAAGTACCTGGGATGGGAGGGTCACTTGATGCCTTCCAAGATCTAGTGATTTGGAATAAATAGTCGTGTGAAGCAAGCATTTTCTCCTTTACCCTCTTTTGACTTCTCTGATGCTTTCAACATTTAATTGCGCACTTTTATGACAATGTTTGGGATCCATTAACTGCAACATGAGACTAGCACGTAGAATGATGCATAATTATCCCACTGACATCATGCTCGCATATTTATGAGGTGAATGCAAATCGCTATTAGCCAAGCATTTTATTAACTCAGCAAGAATTATTTCCACGAGGAAAGTATTTGTTTATATTCGCTAATGAGTGTCTGCTTTTTACGGGAGTAAAGAGGTGTCGGGAATATAAATGAACTACGATCTTCAATTTAACACGATGTGTTAAAGGTTGAATATCTACTGCAGTGCATGCCTTTGTGTTACTGGGCTTGAAAAGAGGAGAAAGATATGAAATCTCTGGTGAAATGAAAGTGTGTGCGTGCATATATAAATCAAGATTCACACACACATACATATATATATATGGCAGACACAACACTGGGGGCTAAGAGGCTTTTAGTAAGGCACATGGTTCTGTAGGGAATGGAGCAATATGGATTATGTGCAGGCGGATGAGATTAGTTTATTTTAGTATCATGTTCAGCCTGAACATTGTGGGCCAAAGGGCCTGTTCCTATGCTGAACGGTTCTATGTTCCATCTTCCCTACATTCGCCCATGAACTGCCAGGAAGGCAGAAGTGGGAAGAACAATCGGTGCTTGTCAACGTTCTCGTGCTGTATGAAATGAGCTATGCATGCTATCAGCTTTGTTGAAAAGGAAACATTTTCCTTGTGGTGACTGTGACTGCCTTCAAACTGGTGAAGGCTGTATCCCTAATATCGCTGCAATGAATGATCCACTGTGGCATACAGTATGTCAAAGACCAGATGGTTTAGGAGCAGAATTAGGCCATTCGGCCCATCGAGTCTGCTCTGCCATTCGATCATGGCTGATATACATTCCTTGTATATGCACATACTTGGCCAGTAAACTTATTCATTCATTCATTCATTCATTCATTCATTCATTCATTCATTCATTCATTCATCTATTTTTCCCTCTCAACCCCATTCTCCTGCCTGCTCCCCATAACCTTTGACGCTCTTACTGGTCAATATATATAAATCAAGACACACACACACACGCGCACGCGCACGCGCACGCCCACACCCACACACACACACACACACACACACACACACACACACACTCACACACATATATTTATTAGAAAATGGTGGATGGTATATCTTATGGACGGGTGACATTTTGGGTTGGGACCCTGTCGACTGATCCTGTGGTGAAGATGCCTTGACTTCATAACCCTTTCAGAGAGTGCTTTCTGAATGGTGTTCGACATAATAGGCGTAACGTTTGGTAATGACTGGAGGTCAAAGCACATCTATAGAACATATTTTATGGTCTTATAATGCGCTGCAACCTATTTTTGCCCATCAAACCACCGTGAGGTTTTAATCTATTGAGATTGCAACAGTAAATATTATCCTTGACAGCCGGTGGGAGGATGTGTTCACCATTCATGCTGACTGAGTGATTCTGTTAGGCAGGAAGACCAAGAACCATGGTTGCATTTATTAATAAATAATTTCAAACAAATTACATACCAGTGTTCAACTGGAAATTGCGCAGAAAAACATATTCACAGGAAGATTATGAAACTGCTCCTCTGTGAACCAATTCAATCAGAATGCCACGAACAAAATCCTCAGCAGAGTTTTCAAAAATGTAACATGGAAATGATCCAGCTTTCGTTATTATTGCTCAGGTTTACAAAAAAAATCTTCCTCAGTTGAAAATTCTTCCTCAGTTGAAAAATCTTCCTCAGTTGAAAATTCTTCCTCAGTTGAAAAATCTTCCTCAGTTGAAAGAAACAGCTTTCAGGTTTTAAATAGTTGCTATCATTAATATTTGGTGGCACGGTGGTACATCGGTGGAGTTGCTGCCTTACAGCGCCAGAGACCCGGGTTTGATCTTGACTACGGGTGCTGTCTGTACGGAGTTTGTACATTCTCCCCGTGACCTGTGTGGGTTTTTTCCCGGTGCACCGGTTTCCTCCCACACTCCAAGGACGTGCAGGTTTGTAGGTTAATTGGCTTGGTATAAATGTAATTTTTTCCCTGGTGTGTGTAGGATAGTGTTAGTGTGCGGGGATCGCTGGTCGGTGCGGACTCGGTGGGCCGAAGGGCCTGTTTCCGCGCCGTATCTCTCAACTGAACTAAACACAGGTTTGTGGCAGGTTATACACTCAACAATATGGAAAAAGCGACAGGCGGCTAATTTTAACTCATGGAAGTATAAAGCTCGTGAGTCAAAAATGTTTGATTGTCATGTGTACTGAAACAGAACAACAAAATTCTTACTTGCAGCAGCACCACGGGTTTGTAAACATAATACTTAGCAGAGAATTTAATAAACAAACAAAAAAAAGTCGTTCATTGAATTAAAAAACCCAAGATAGTGCAAAATCAAAACCGATCCGCAAGTCCTTAATGTAACCAAGGCATTCGGTAGTTCAGAGTTTAGTTGGAGTTTGTAGCGTTCAACAGCCTGATGGTTGAAGGTAAGAAGCTGGTCCTGATTTCATAGGAACCTGAGGGGCAACCTTTTCACACAGAGGGGTGGTGGGTGTATGGAACAAGCTGCCCAGGTGAGGTAGTTGAGGCAGGTACGATCACAACATTTAAAAGATATTTGGACAGGTATGTGGTAAGGAAAGGTTTCGATTGACACGGGCCAAACATGGGCAGGTGACCATAAATGAATTTACGAAGTCGAGGTTCAATCCTCCGCTCCAAAAGCACATTGCAAACCATCAATACAAACTTTATTTTTTTTTCAATTGGAAATTCTCCAATGCGTAGTTTAGTTTCGTTTAGTTTAATTTGGTTTCGAGGTACAGCACGGAAACAGGCCCTTGTGCGTCTTTGGAGTGCGGGAGGAAACCGAAGCACCCGGGGAAACCCATGTGGTCACAAGGAGAACGTACAAACTCTGTACAGGCGGCACCCGCAGTCAGGATCAAATCCTGGCCTCTGGTGCTGTAAGGCAGCAACTCTACCGCTGCGCCACCGTGCCGCACCCCGAATATTAATATGAACCTTATTTCTGTACATGGAAGCAAACCCATCGAGCAGACTGTGGTGCCGACATCCGCCTGGATTAATCAGCAGATTAATATGGCGTACATAATCAGCGCGGAAAATCACTGACCTATTGATTGCCCAAGCCAGTCACACTCTGCCCCCACCATGCAGTACATTTATTGGTTTACCCCTAATGGATATTCAAGCTTGGTGACAAATGGAATTGCATTAGCTTGGCCCGCTAGTTGGTTGCAACCGCCAGCTATCTTTTAACAAGCAGTGTCTGGGGTTTGTACTACCTGCCACAAAGCTGCTGGGAAATTTTAATATCAATATATCTCTTGCAATCACCAGCTGTCAGGATGGTGTTGCGTAGGGCGGGTAATTAGAGCTAACACAACGTGCATCGCTGGCTTTCAAGGGCCGCTGAAGAAGCAAGCAGTGTTGGCATGTCTCAGCTTGCCAGGCACCCAGAGCGTGCGGCAGGGCAAGGAATAAAATGCTTCAATCACCTGCCGCCCCGTCCTCCACTTCCTTCCACAATTACAGCCAACCGCTCAAAAAGAAAATACATTCTTCAGAGTTTTAATTGGAAATTTGTGGTCCATAAAGATGAGATTATTCATCGCGTAGAAATGTCACTTCTCTTTTGGATTTCCATAATTTATTTTTTTCCGAACATTTACAAAACGAGTAGAGGTCTTGGATTTTGAAGGGAGGTGCAGGGCTACCTTGAGTGTTCGCAGGTGGCAGTGTGAAATGGGTGTCATGTAGGTTTAAGGTAAGGGGGGGGAGAGATCTAATAGGAACCTGAGGGGTCACCTGTATGGGTGGAAGTGTATGGAACGAGCTGCGGGAGGAGGTAGTTGAGGCAGGGACTATCAGAACGCTTGAGACATTTGGACAGGTGCATGGATAGGATAGGTTTAGAGGGATATGGGCCAAGCACGGGCGGGTGGGACTTGTGTAGATGCGATATGTTGGTTGTCCTGGGCAAGTTGGGCCAAAGGACCTGTTAGACAATAGACAATAGACAATAGGTGCAGGAGGAGGCCATTCGGCCCTTCGAGCCAGCACCACCATTCAATGCGATCATGGCTGATCATTCTCAATCAGTACCCTGTTCCTGCCCTCTCCCCAAACCCCCTGACTCCACTATCCTTAAGAGCTCTATCTAGCTCTCTCTGGAATGCATTCAGAGAATTGGCCTCCGCTGCCTTCTGAGGCAGAGAATTCCACAGATTTACAACTCTCTGAGTGAAAAAGTATTTCTTCATCTCCGTTCTAAATGGCCTACCTCTTATTCTTAAACTGTGGCCCCTGGTTCTGGACTCCCCCAACATCGGGAACATGTTTCCTGCCTCTAACGTGTCCAACCACTTAATAATCTTATATGTTTCGATAAGATCCCCTCTCATCCTTCTAACTACACTGTATGACTCTGTATTTGTCTTGATGAGATAAAAATTAAGTGCAGGTGTAGCGTAGCGGCCTTGTTGAGGTGATGTGCCTTGGAGAGGAACAGTGTAAGTCTTTGGCGAGGAGGCTACATTTATTTGGTTGCGTGTTTAATTTAATTTAACTATTTAAATGTATTGAGGTGATGGCAGGAATATTACTGCAGTGCGTTTGTTGCAGGATGTGGGAAGTCAGGGACACTACTAGTGTCTCTGACCACTACACCTGTGGGAACTGTGTCCCGAGGCAGCTCCTCGAGGTCTGAGTTGGAGAACGGGAGCACAGCTGGATGACCTGCGGTCCATCTGGGAAGCCGAAAGCTTCCTGGACACGACCCACAGTCAGGTCGTCACTCCAAGAGTGCAGGAGGTGCACTAGAGACGGAGAGTGCACTAGAGGTGCACTAGAGGTCCTAGAGACGGAAAGGAAGGGGATGAAACGAGTGCAGGAGCCCTCGGTGGAAGTGCCTCTTGAGAACAGGTACACCCTCTTGGGAGCTGTCGGGGCAGACAATGCTTCCAGTCCGAGCAGCGGACAGTCTGTGACTCGAATCCTGGCGCTGAGGCTCGACCGGGCGAGACCGACGTCAGGCAGAGCCATGGCGGTGGGTGACTCCATTATCAGAGGTGCGGACAGGAGATTCTGTGGTGACAGGCGAGACTCGAGGAGGGTGTGTTGCCTCCCTGGTGCCAGAGTCCAAGACGTCTCAGACCGACAAGAACATCCTCGAGAGGGAAGGGGAGCAGCCGGAGGTAGTTGTGCATGTAGGCACAAACGACATGGGTAAGGAAAGGAAGGTTCTGCAACGTGAGTATTGGGAACTAGGCAGGAGGCTGAAAAGCAGGACTTCTAGGGTGGCCTATCCCTGGGTTGCTTCCAATACCTCGTGCTAGTGAGGGTGGGAACAGTGAGAGAGGGGATCTGAATGTGTGGCTGAGGAGTCGGTGCAGGGGGCAGGGATTTAGATTTCTAGATCACTGGGACCTCATCTGGGGTGACCTGTACAAAAGGGACGGGTTGCACCTTAACTGGAGGGGGACTGACATTCTGGCAGGCACGTTTGCTCGTGCTACACGGGTGGGTTTAAACTAAACAGTGGGGGGGGGGTCAACAACGTGGAAGCAAATGCGTGCAGTTAACGGGAAAGAGAGTGCGGGAAAGGTCACGTTTAAACCAACAGGGCTGAGGGATGGGACCCAATGCAAGGAGACAGAGGGAGAAGGGGAGATGCAACGTGACCTGGGTGTCATGGTTCACCAGTCGTTGAAAGCAAGCATGCAGGTGCAGCAGGCAGTGAAGAAAGCGAATGGTATGTTGGCATTCATAGCAAGAGGATTTGAGTTTAGGAGCAGGGAGGTTCTACTGCAGTTGTACAGGGCCTTGGTGAGACCGCACCTGGAGTATTGTGTGCAGTTTTGGCCTCCTAACCTGAGGAAAGACGTTCTTGCCTTAGAGGGAGTACAGAGAAGGTTCACCAGATTGATCCATGGGATGGCGGGACTTGCATATGAGGAAAGACTGGATAGACTGGGCTTGTACTCGCTGGAATTTAGAAGACTGAGGGGGGATCTTATAGAAACATATAAAATTCTTAAGGGGTTAGAGAGGCTAGATGCGGGAAGATTGTTCCCGATGTTGGGGGAGTCCAGAACCAGGGGTCACAGCTTAAGGATAAGGGGGAAGTCTTTTAGGGCCGAGATGAAAAAACATTGCTTCACACAGAGAGTGGTGAGTCTGTGGAATTATCTGCCACAGAAGGTAGTTGAGGCCAGTTCATTGGCTATATTTAAGAGGGAGTTAGATGTGGCCCTTTTTGCTAAAGGGATCAGGGGGTATGGAGAGAAGGCAGGTACAGGCTACTGAGCTGGATGATCAGCCATGATCATATTGAATGGCAGTGCAGGCTCGAAGGGCCGAATGGCCTACTCCTGCACCTATTTTCTATGTTTCTATGTTTCTAAAAGGAGGACAGAAGCAAAAGGTGGAAGGGTGATAAGATAAGAAAAACTAACCTGAAAGCTTTGTGCCTTAATACGAGGAGCATTCGAAATAAGGAGGATGAATTGAATGCGCAGTTGGTAATTAAGGAATATGATATAGTTGGAATTACGGAGACATGGCTCCAGGGTGACCAAGGCTGGGAGCTAAACATGCGGGGTATTCAATATTCAGGAAGGATAGACAGAAAGGAAGAAGAGGTGGGGTGGCATTGCTGTTTAAAGAGGAGATCAATGTAATAGCAAAGGGAGACATTAGCTTGGATGCTGTAGAATCGGTATGGGTAGAACTGTGAAATAGCCAAGGGCAGACAACGCTTGTCGGAGTTGTATACAGACCACCAAACAGCAGTAGGGAGGTTGGGGATAACATCAAACAGGAAATTAGGGATGTGTGTAGCAAAGGTACAGCGGTTATCATGGGTGACTTTAATCTACATATAGATTGGGCCAACCAAATTGGTAGCAGCGCTGAGGAGGAGGATTTCCTGGAATGTATATGGGATGTTTTTTTAAACCAATATGTAGAGGAACCCAGTTTTTTTACAATATATATTAACGATTTAGATGAGGGAATTAAATGTGACATCTCCAAGTTTGCGGATGACAAAGCTGGGTGGCAGTGTGAGCTGCGAGGAGGATGCTATGAGGCTGCAGGGTGACTTAGATAGGTTGGGTGAGTGGGCAGATGCATGGCAGATGGAGTATAATGTGGATAAATGTGAGGTTATCCACTTTGGTGGCAAGAACAGGAAGGCAGATTATCTGAATGATATCAGATTAGTAAAAGGGGAGGTGCAACAAGATCTGGGTGTGCTTATACATCAGTCACTGAAAGTAAGCATGCAGGTACAGCAGGCAGTGCAAAAAGCTAATGGCATGTTGGCCTTCATTGTGAGAGGATTTGAGTTTAGGAGCAAGGAGGTCCTCCTGCAGTCGTACAGCACCCTGATGTGACCGTAACTGGAGTATTGTGTGCAGTTTTGGTCTCCGAATTTGAGGAATGACATTATTGCTATTGGGGGAGTGTAGCGTAGGTTCACCAGGTTAATACCCGGGATGGCTGGACTGACATATGATGAATAAATGTGTCGACTGGCCTTGTATTCACTGGAATTTAGGATGAGAGGGGATCTTATAGAAACATATAAAATTCTTAAAGGATTGGACAGGCTAGATGCTGGAAAAATGTTCCCGATGTTGGGGAAGTCCAGAACCAGAGGGTCACAATTTAAGAATAAGGGGTAGGCCATTTAGGACTGAGATGAGGAAAAACATCTTCACCCAAAGAGTTGTGAATCTGTGGAATTCTCTGCCACAGAAGGCAGTGGAGGCCAATTCACTGGATGTTTTCAAGAGAGTTGGATTTAGCTCTTAGGGCTAAAGGAATCAAGGGATATGTGGAAAAAGCAGGAACGGGGTACTATATCATATCATATATCATATCATATATATACAGCCGGAAACAGGCCTTTTCGGCCCTCCAAGTCCGTGCCGCCCAGCGATCCCCGTACATTAACCCTATCCTACACCCACTAGGGACAATTTTTACATTTACCCAGCCAATTAACCTACATACCTGTACGTCTTTGGAGTGTGGGAGGAAACCGAAGATCTCGGAGAAAACCCACGCAGGTCACGGGGAGAACGTACAAACTCCTTACAGTGCAGTACCCGTAGTCAGGATCGAACCTGAGTCTCCGGTGCTGCATTCGCTGTAAAGCAGCAACTCTACCGCTGCGCCACCGTGCCGTGATCATATTGAATGGCAGTGCTGGCTCGAAGGGCCAAATGGCCTACTCCTGCACCAATTTTTTACGTTTCTGTTACCTGATGACACCAGACTATCTTTTATCAGACTTTACTGGACTTTGTATCTGTATCTGTGCACTGCTGATGATTTGATTTGTCATCATGTATAGTCTGTTTGCTGACTGGGTAGCACACACCAAGAAGGCTTTTCACTGTACCTCGGTACACATGTCAATAATAAACTAAACTAAACTAATTTAAACTAAACTGAACAGCATCGGGTAAAATTCCTTTTGGTTGTGATAGTGCAGTTTTTGGTGTCGGTGGAACTACTGGCATTCGTCCATCTGTTGAAGATGATGGTGTGGCTTGGCGTTGTCCTGCTTGGAGAGGGGGATCTTTCATCTGCGGTTACATCTCACTGTGCCCAGCAAGGGTGGAGTGTCCTCTCCATTCGATTTGGCCGCTGAGCCTGGGCAGGTAGATGGGAATACAAACTTGCCCAGCATCTGCATTCCCCTGTTGACCAGAGGAACGGCGTGGCTGCTGCATCTGGGGCCTACTCAGTTGCAGGAGTTGCCGGAAGGCGGACGCACGAGGGGTCAGCCGACCGTCTCTAGGGACTCCAGCTCCAGTGCCTTTGGCCGTCCTGAGCCTTACCCACAAAGCAGCGGGCGGGGTGCGATGTAACCCATAGTTGGGACCTGGTTGATGGGCGTCAGGATGTGTCCACAAGCCGGTGGGGCCTGCCCGTCGCATCTCTGGGGGCCAGAGTTCCTCCAAGATCCCCGAGCAGTTTAGCCTGGGACTGAAGTTGCCATGTGTTGCCACGAGGAGGCACTGCGAGAGTCTTGACGATGCAGAGGTTATGTACAGGCAGGGGGAGGCTCACGCACTCCGCTCCCTTTTTCACAAACACTGCTAGCCAGCGGCATCTGGATTTATACCAGGGCACCAGACACATGCAACACCCTGTGGCTCGCCCCACCAACAGTGGCGACATTTCAATAATGAATATTTACTGGACAATTCTGAAAGGTTTCAGCACTGCCACCTTGAAATATAAATGTGTAATATGCCATAACATATGATTCTGAATAAGAACTCTAAGTAAAATCTTCACTGTCATTAACTTGAAAATATACCAGATAATGCTACTGCAAAGAAGCCTTTTCTGAGAGTGCTACAAGGTACGTGATTTGCATTACATTAGGTAAGTCCCCCGTGAAGAGTACCAACAGTGCAATCAATTTTGCTGTGTATGCTGCTGCCAGTATCTCGGGGTTGGGTTCCAGACATGGCTCGTCTCCGTGATAAGAAACGTTGCTTTGCTCAGTTGAAGATTCGTTTATAAATAATGTTCCTTTGGTGAAGTAACGCATACTTATTCAGCATTCTCGGGTGGTAATGAGAATGAATGTACTCGAGGTAGAAAAAACTTCATTACGGGATTCACATAAAGCATTCACTTCACCCTTGCTATATACTGCCAGCGTTATGTCTTGTGCGTGTGTGTGAGATGAATATCGTCTGTCTGATTGCTGACAACACACTGGATGGTATAAGCAGGAACTAATGGAGCAAACACTTCTTTCCCAGTGACGAGCTGGTGGAGGTAATAGTAAAATGGATCATAATCTTACTGATAATTATCCCCTTTAACAACTGCTATGGATTTAGATTCCAAAGTCGTTTCTCTGTCTTGAAGTAGTTTCATGGACAGACAACGATACAAGACTTGGACGGGATGGGGGTAATGAACAGCCACAAGGAATCAAATTAACAATTAGTTGCATTTTACGTTGCATTGTTTTGTTAGTAATCAGTCAAAGAATGGGTTGATCGAGCACAAGTCTGCATTGATCTGGATTATGTAATCTTAAGGACTGCCATTTGCTGTACTGTGCGGTTTAACTGTGAAACACTGAAGCTCCCTGTCAAAATGACACAAATGAAAGGAAGAATGACGATTCCAGTGATCTTGGCAGCACAGTAGTGTTGTGGTGACCGTATAATAACAGAAGCCTTACACCTGGACAACGCTCCAAAGACTTTATTAACTACATAGCAAGCACGACCTCACGCCTGCACGTTCCACTTACACTAACCCGAACCTCGCAAGCGGTGGTCACTCAAAAGCTAAAGGGTCTCCAAGTGTAGGCGTGGGTTCGCATCCCACTTCTGACACCATGTTGTGGTGACCGTATAATAACAGCAGCCTTACACCTGGATAACGTTCCAAAGACTTTATTAACTACATAGCAATCACGACCTCACGCCTGCACATTCCACTTACACTAACCCGAATCTCGCAAGCAGTGGTCACTCAAACGCTAAAGGGGCGTAACTCCAAAAGCATGACACGTAACATGAGTGACACCATTACACTAATCTACAAGTAGCCACGTGACAATGTTGGAGAAGAACTCCAGGGCTATCTGGGCTATTTGAAACTGCTGCCATTTATCCACAGGATCCACTCCATTATCTGCTGAAGAGTAGGAACAGGAATACTTTATTGTCACAAGTGACCAAAGATAATAGAGCAGAGCAAGATGGACCACTCCATCAAAATCACCTATGCCGAAGTGTAGCACGCAAAGGAGCCATTTTAGTAGGCAAAACCCGCCGTTCGCTGTGCCTCTCGAAGTGTAATCAGTGTTTTGGGGGAACAGTATGTGTGATGATACCATAAAAATGCAGAATATATCTCATCTATCAATTCACAGATTTTTGTTATTTTTCTTTTAAAATGTTTCTGCAAGTTTCTGCCTACTAAAATGGCGCCGTGACATACTACGGTTTTTAGGGTCGAGTGGTCTTTCTTGTCCCTCTAGTGCCTTTGCATGTGATGGGGCACAGTGAGATTCTTTGCTTGCATACCCAGTGTACAACAAATAGCAGCCACCCACGGCGCTGACAGAGTTACAAAGCACGCCGGCTCCCCCCTTTGTCCCCACCCCCCCAACAATTCCCCCCACACCGGGTCCCCATTGTCCTTGGTCCCGTCCCCCCCTTGTTGTCCATTGTTCTCCAACACTCCCCCCTCACGGCTGTCCACTCAACTAATTAGGATGTCTCAGCCGGTCCACTCCCTCGCTGGTCTGGCTGTTGCTCCTCTGCGACCATCAAGGGCATAAGGTCTTAAGTGATAGGAGCAGAATTAGGCCTTTCAGACCATCAAGTCTATGCCATTCAATCATGGCTGATCTATCTCTCCCTCCTAACCCCATTCTCCTGCCTTCTCCCCATAACTTACATCCGCACTAATCAAGAATCGATCTATCTGCCTTAAATATATCCACTGACTTGGCCTCTACAGCCTTCTGTGGCAAATAATTCCACAGATTTACCGCCCTCCGACTGAAGGCCCGGTGCCGACAAATGCTCATCATAGGTTAATCTACTCATTCCTGGGACCGTTCTCGTAAACCTACTCTGGACCCTCTCCAGAGCCAGCACATCCTTCCTCAGATATGGTGCCCAAAATTGCCCACAATGTGGCTTAACCAGCACCTTATAGAGCCTCAACATTACATCCCTTCAGTGGGTTTCAGTGAGGTAGAGGGTAGGCCAGGACCGCTAGTTGGAGATAGGATGGTTCAGTTGCCCGATAACTGCTGGGAAGAAACTGTGGCTGAATCTGGAGGTGTCCGTTTTCACACCTGTACCTCTTGCCTGATGGGAGACACTTAGAAAAATAGAAAAAATAGGTGCAGGTGTAGGCCATTCGGCCCTTTGAGCCAGCGCCGCCATTCAATATGATCATGGCTGATCATCTAAAATCTATGAGGCTATGACCTCTAGTCCTAGACTATCCCACTAGTGGAAACATCCTCTCCACATCCACTCTGTCCAAGCCTTTCACTATTCTGTATGTTTCAATGAGGTTCCCCCTCATTCTTCTAAACTCCAGCGAGTACAGGCCCAGTGCCGACATTGGGGAGAAGAGGGGGTGAGGCTCATCCTTGATTGGGCTGGTGGCCTTCCCGAGGCAGCGTGGAGTGTCCTCCTGCCTGTAAGTGGAGTGATTTGCTTATCCCAAACCTTGCTGACAGCTTCCTTCCGGTGATTCTGCCGTCATATCCCACTGTTGGGCTCTTCCGCTACAGAATCTGCCCAGGCACCTTGCTCTGGGTTAGTTCAGCTGCAGGATCGGCATTTCAATGGGGATTCTGCAACTGTAAAGAAAGTGAGAATGAAGTAAGTTGCTTTTTTTTAAACTTATTTGTGTTTGCAGTAATGGTTTTTACTGATTTTATTTTTTATTATTTTAAAATTAATTTCCATAATTTGAATTCTTCATATTATGCTTCGGAATTCGGAATCTAGAAGAGTCACAAGCATGCCAAAGGCTTGACGGTTTAGTTTAGGTGAAGTTTAGAGATACAGCACGGAAACAGGCCCTTTGGCCCACCAAGTCTGTGCCGACCAGCGATCCCCAGCACCATCCTACCCACTAGGAAGAATTTACAATTTTAACTGAAGATAATTAACGTACAAACCTGTACGTCCTTGGAGTGTGGGAGAAAACCGGAGCACCCGGGGAAAACTCACAGTCACGAGGAGAACGTACAAACTCCGTACAGACAGCATCCGTAATCAGGATCGAACCTGGTTCTCGGGTGCTGTGAGGCAGCATGTCTACTGCTGCGCCACCGTGCCACCCACTCTAGTTTAGTTTAGTTTAGTTTAGTATCACATCTACCAAGGTTCATTGAAAAGCTTTTTTGTTGCGTGCTATCCGGAAAGACTATATGTCCACTGTTTACAGATACAGGATAAGGGGAATAATGTTTAGGGCAAGATATTGGGATAGTATACCTACTATCCGAGAAGGTATAATTGTTTTAGAGGATTTACATAAGATCATATATACTCCAGCCAGCATCTATGATCTGATTCTGACACGTATGTGTTCAGTCTGAAGAAGGGCCTCGACCTGAAACATCACCCATTCCTTCTCCCCATTCCTTCTTGGCGGATCGAAGAGCCTGTTTCCATGCAAAGCTCCTGTGTATCTTTCAATCAATCTATCAACACACTGAGCCACCTAATGCTGTGCTAATTAACTCCTTGCCATAGAGAGATGTTTCCCGCTCAGAACTGGCTGCAATTATACCAATGCTTTGCACCTTACAAAACGCAATCTTTTCTATAAAGAACTTTGCAGGATAAATGCACAGAATCTTTTACCCAGAGTAGGGAAATCAAGAACCAGAGGACACAGGTTTAAGGAGGGGGAGAAAAGATTTAATCGGAACCTGAGGGCGACGTTTTTATTGAACATCAAACCAAAGGATTTTACTTGATAATAACACGTAACATTTGTTAAAGGTGCTTATGAATTTGACACAAGAGGATTATTGTAACAAGCTGGCATGACTACAAGAGTTGATATTAATCTTGCTAAAGTGCACCATTAAATCTAATCAATATGTTAATCTCTTGTGTGCACTATGTGTTAAATCAAATGGACATGGTTTTCGTTTTCTTTTGAGAATGAAATACTGAAAAGATATCAGCAGAAGTACAAAGCAGATTTCCCATACCGTTTAGTTTAGTTTCGTTTAGAGATACAGCACGGAAACAGGACCTTCGGCCCACCGGGTCCAGGCTGACCAGTGAACCCGCATATTAACACTATCCTACACACACCAGGGACAATTTACACTTATACCAAGCCAATATTAACCCGCATACCAGTATGTCTTTGTTTGGAGTGTGGGAGGAAACCGAAGATCTCGGGGGAAACCCACGCAGGTCACGGGGAGAACGTATCAACTCCGTGCAGACAGCACCTGTAGTCGGGATCGAACTCGGGTCCGGCGCTGCGATCGCTGTAATCGTGAGTGGAGGTGGGACGGAGAAGAGAGGAGGGAGGATGGGAGAGGAGATAAAGGGAACTGCAGATGCAGATGATTGATCCCGGGTCTCTGGCGCTGTGAGGCACCAACTCTACCGCTGCGCCACCGTGCCAACAATATATAAGTCAGGCATTTGTAATCTAGGGAGGACCTTGATTGCATGTGTTCATTTCTCTGCGTGTGTTCATACTGTAATCCTGATTGTAGAAGAGAGTCATGTTCTGTGCTAGCTTCAACTTATTCATTCATTCATTCATTCATTCATTCATTCATTCATTCAAAGACTCGAGGAAATAAGGTGAGAGGGGAAAATGTGAAGTGTCTGTAGACAGAGAGTGGTGGTACCTGGAACGTGCTGTCAGAGGTGGTGGCGATGGCGGTGATAGTTGCGATAGCAGCGTTCAGAGACTTTTATACAGGCACATGGATAAGCAGGGAATGGTGGGATATGGATCACATGCAGGAAAATGAGATTAGTTTAACCTGGCATTTTGGTCGTCCCAGTCAACCACGGACATTGTGGGCTGAAGGGCCTGTCTCCGTCTTGTACTTTGTTCTATGTTCCATTGATCTTACAACATAGTCAGTCCCAGCAGCTTATGGATTCAACAAATAAATAACTTAAATATGCTGTCTTCCCAATATGGCACAGCCTTGTTGGAATGTATGAAGACATTATTATGCTCCAAACTCAAAGAGGAGTCAATTAAGACAGGAAGGTTGCAAAACGACCTGCTTCAGATTCAAACTGATGCCAGGAAGAAAGTAAAAGGACAGACACAGTCTCAATCTGGTTTGGGAACAGCTCTGCCCAGGACAGGAAGGCTCTGCGGAGAGTAGTGCGTTCGGCTGAACGCACTATGGGAACTACACTCGGCCCCCTGCAGGACCTATACATCAGGAGGTGCAGATCCAGAGCCAGCAACATTATGGGGGACCCCTACCACCCCAGCAATGGACTGTTCCAGCTGCTACGGTCAGGCAAACGCCTCCGCTGTCACGCTGTGAAAACAGAGAGGATGAGACGGAGTTCCCACAGGCCATCAGGACTGTTAACTCTCATATCACTAATTTAATTTACTGTATTAATTTATTTTATTGTGTTAAAAAAATAATTCTATTCTGTTTTGTAGTTTTAGCACAATCCGCAGGCATTGCCACTTTCATTTCACTGCACATCTTGTATATGTATGTGACAAATAAAGTTGACTTGACTTGACTTGATTTGACTTGACACAAAGAGCTGGAGTAACTCTGCGGGTCAGACAGCATCTCTGGAGAAAAGAAATAGGAGTAGAATTAGGCCATTCGGCCAATCAAGTCTATTCTGCCATTCAATCATGGCTGATCTATCTCTCCCTCCTAACTCCATTCTCCTGCCTTCTCCCCATAACCCCTGACACCAGTACTAATCAAGACCTCCTTCGGACTGAGAGTCAGGGGAAAGGAAAATGAGAGATGCAAACGGTGATATTAGAGAGATAAAGAAGAAATGAACGAAAGATGTACAAAAAGTAACAATGGTAAAGGAAACGGGCCATTGTTGGCTGTGGGCTGGGTGTTAATGAGTTAGACAATGAAACTCAGCAGGACGACAGTGAAACTAGTACAACGACTAGGGTGTTGGAGGGACGGAGAGGGAGGGGATGCAAGAGCTCTCCTGAGATGCTGCCTGACCTGCTGAGTTACTCCAGCATTTTGTGAATAGATACCTTCGAGGGGATGCAAGGGTTACTTGAAGTTAGAGAAATGAATATTCATACTGCTGGGCAGGGCCGTTTTTACAGCATTATGGGCCCCCGGGCAAAGCAGTGTACTGGGGCCCCTACCGTTACTCTCCCCCACCCCCCTTTCCCTACCAGCCCCCCCCCCCCCCTGTCGTGCCGGCGAAAAGCACTTACCGAAAAGCACTTAGCGATGGACTTAGGGTGCTACATTGTTGCAAAAAGCACTTGCAGATCGCTGTGAGAAGCACTTAGTGACCGAAAATGTTGCGAAAAAAGCACTTATTAAACCTACATTTTTAAAGTAGTATTTATTTATTGCAAGTCACTTAACATACACAGATCAGCATGGGGCCCCTATGCTCGTGGGCCCCCGGGCAAGTGCCCATCAGGCCCATGCGTTAAGACGGCCCTGCTGCTGGGTTGTGAGCTGCCCAAGCAGAGTATGAGGTGTCGGCTTGGGAATGTGTGTTAGCGTTTGCTTGTGTAACCAACAGGTTTGCTTGTGTCACCATTCAATTGGAAGAGATTTCTGCTCATCAGTACTTGTTCACAGCTAATTTCAGTATTGATTGGCTCAGGTAATTAAAGCAGAGTTAAAGCAGCGTATATCAGGGAGCGATTCCAACTTGTTAGATTTGAGAGAAAGTGGATTTTTTGTTTAGTAATCTCTAGTGACGTTAGAAATTAAATGTCTTTTTCTGCCACACTTGGAGCTGATGTTTGGCTGGTCCAAGAAAGGAACTGGTTGGCTCATGGTTACAGGGATCAGTGTGGGCTGAAACTGTCAGATACTTCATGGAAACATAGAAACATAGGAAATTGGCGCAGTAGGCCATTCGGCCCTTTGAGCCAGCACCGCCATTCAATATGATCATGGCTGCTCATCCAAAATCAGTACCCTGTTCCTGCTTTATCCCCGAATCCCTTGATTCTGTTAGCCATAACTGCTATATCTAACTCTCTCTTGAATACATCCAGTGAATTGCCCACCATTGCCTTCTGTGGCAGAGAATTCTACAGATTCACAACTCTCTGGGTGTAAAGGTTTTTCCTCATCTCAGTCCTAAATGGACTATCCCTTATTCTTAAACTGTGACCCCTGGTTCTGGACTCCCCCAACATGGGGAACATTTTTTTCCTGCATCTAGCCTTTCCAATCCCTTCTAAGCTCCCCCACCCATCATTTCCATCAGCCACCTCCTGCCCTATCCATGAAACTATCTGTGGTCCCCACATTGATGATGATGACACTTTAATGTCACGTGTACCGAGGCACAGTGAAAATCCTTGTTTTACATACAGTCCAGTGAAATCATGCACAATCGTAGATGAGCACAAGAAGTACAAAAGTCCAACGATTGTAGTGTAATGGTAGACTTCACCGAGACAGTACACGTAGAGTCACCATGTTTTTGGCGCCAAGAAAGTTTCAAAGTTCTTAAGAGCACAGTCTGATTTTGGCCTTAAAGATCCGCTGTCCTGGCCGCTGTGATCGTAAGTTCATAAGTGATAGGAGAAGAATTAGGCCATTCAGCCCATCAATTCTACTCTGCCATTCGATCATGGCTGATCGACCTCTCTACCTTTCCGTCCTGATTCCACCCTCCGTCCGCCGCCATCTTGAAAATGGCCCTTTGGCCATCGTAGGCAGGCACAAAATGCTGGAGTCACAGTCCCTCTAACCAGTTCCCGGTCTTCGCCATCGAGCGGGAGAGGAGCTTGGGACGGCTCCAGGTGGCCAGGCCTGCTGTCGAGGTGTGGCCACAGCGGAATGGGGGCTTCCGTCACCCGGCACGGGCCACCAGGAGCGTGGACTCATTAGCCACTTCACAACCACACAATCAAACCTGAAGTAGTTTATCCTTAATCCTAAAGGTCTGCCTAAAGAGATGTTTGATAATGCAGGATTGTGCTAGTGTACAGTGTGATCGCTGGACAGCGTGGACTTGGTGGGCTGAAGGGCCTGTTCTGCACTGTATCTCCAAAGTCTAAAGTCTTTGACGTTTCCACCCTAGGGAAAAGGTTGTGACTGCCTGTCCTGTATACATACAAACATAGAAACATAGAAAATAGGTGCAGGAGTAGGCCATTCGGCCCTTCGAGCCTGCACCGCCATTCAATATGATCATGGCTGATCATCCAACTCAGTATCCTGTACCTGCCTTCTCTCCATACCCCCGATCCCTTTAGCCACAAGGGCCTCATCTAACTCCCTCTTAAATATAGCCAATGAACTGGCCTCAACTACCTTCTGGGGCAGAGAATCAAACCCAGTTGTCACGCCTAAGTCATTACTTTCGGATGAAACCTGGAATCTCCTGGCCTCTATAGACAATGATGTAGAACTATTAGAAAGGCTCTGTATTCAATGCAGGCTAGATATGTAAGTGATAATTCTTCACACTTCACAGAATTTGTTTTGGAATTGCATATTTGCAGCACGTTGGGACACTTAATGAGAAGCAAAGCTCGGATTGATTGTAATTTAGGTAATTTTCCGCAGTAAATTATCAACAATAATTGGTAAATAAATTGATCAGTGTTGAAGCTCATCAAAAAAATCTGTTAAGAGGAAATAGCAACACAAACAAATTGTTAAATTTGCTCCTCAATATTGCACAGGAGAAACTAATAGGACTGAGCAAGGATTGGGAAGACTGATTCTTTTATTCCATTAGTCTATCTATAATAGTAGTGTTGGCTCTTTCAAAGGGCGTAAATAGCTGTAAAACATCTTGGCACCACATGAAGGAATCTAAATGGTGCTATAAAAATAGAAATCTTCCTTTCCTTCATTTACTCAAATTTCAAACAATGATGCATAATAGTATCTTACAGACCTTGTAGTTACATGTTAGATCAACCAAGATTTCTCTATAGACCAGGCAACAAAGAGTCCAATGTCAGGATAATAATTGATTAGCCCAAAGTCGCAGTGCAATGGTTGTTGTCCATATCAACTGGTAGCTTGGTAGAGACGGTTCATTGAATTATCTATTGCCCTGGTGGATTATTTAGTTCTCCATCGCACTGAAGAATCTGCCCTCAAGTTCCCTGTTATTTTCATCTATGTACTAAAACTCTCGTTTGTTTGTTCCTGAACTACAGCCAAAACAGTACACGATAGCGCAACAATTTTAGGCCCACCTTACTCACCACCGTCCCTCTGGTGCTAATGGAAGAGGTTTCATTGAAATCGGTGTTATATTTTTTAAGTTATTCACATTTTAAAGTTTAAATCTATCTCCTAGGGAGGGAGGGAGGGAGGAAGGGGTGTGGAGGGAGGGGGGATAAGGGGGGGTTGGGAGAGATGGATTTGGGGGGGAAGGGGGGAGGGGGAGTGGCGGTTGGAGGGAGGGGTTGGAGGGAGGGGGTGGAAGGAGGGGGAGGGGAGGGGGGAGGATGGAGGGAGGGGAGGGGAAGAGAGGGGAGGGAGGGGGTGGGAGGGTTCGAGGGAGGGGGTGGAGGGAGGGGGGAGGGGGAGGGGAGTAGTGGTAACTCAGTGGGTCAGACAGCATCTATGGAGAAAAGGAGTAGGTGACGTTTCGGGTCAAGACCCTTCTTCAGACTGAGTGTCAGGGGGCAAGGAATAAAGTCCTAGCCTGCCCAATCTCTCCCATTAGCTCAGGCCTTTGAGTCCTGGCAACATCCGTGCAAATCTTCCCTGCACTCCTTCCAGAATGACATCCTTCCTGTAGCATGGTGGCCAAAACAGAGCACGACACTGCAAATGCTGCCTCACCAATGTATTGGACAACTGTAACTGTATGCTCCCATTGTTTAATGGCTGATTTGGGAGTGTCCACGCTCACTGCCAAACCATGTTTTGGATCTTTGCCATCGTAATAAATTACCATGCCAAGATCTTTTTTTTTCGCATCATGAGATATGATCCAAATTCCACATTGTTGGAGTGAGTGGCAGATTCAAACCCTGTTCTCAGCAAGTCACCTCCCCTCAGTAATTCAGTTTGAGCAGGCCAAATACTTGATTGGAAGATTGAGCCCCTGATTTAAAGCCCAAAGCCCACTCTTATTGAGATGTGTGAATCAAAGGCAATCAATAGAACCTTTCAAATCAGTTGGGATTCCTTCCATTTGTATCCTCACATAAATCTTCCCCAAGCCTTGCATTTTTATGGGTTTGATTTATTTAGTCCTTGGGGCATGAGACGTAAATATTTATCTCGGCTGCAATTTATTGCCTATTTATGGGGAGAAAGGAAAGTGCAGCTTTGGAGAATTGTTGAGGGCCTCCTTGTTGCTCGTTGCTTCAGTCCGTGGCCTTGCTTGTGAAATGTGCATATTATCACGTCTCCAGTGGCGGTTCCTTGGGCTTGTGAACATTTTGAGCTAATTTGCACTTTCATGATCGTTAAAAAACAACAATTCTGATCTTCACTCTGGCAAACATGTCAATAGGGTGATTATCGCAAAGAAGGCTGGAAAACTGAGGTCCACATTGCGAGCAGGTCCCCTTTCTTCCTCGAGAACAATAACATATTTTGTGAAAGATTACAAAAATGCTGAATCGTCAGGAAATGGGAAAACAGCATTGCTCGAATTACACCCACGCATTCTCATTCAAATGCACATCTGCTTGGCAAATAATTCTGTGGTGTTTTTGTTACGTGGCACGGTTGCTCCTAATAAGGCTCACGACAGACTCGCATCCCAAAAAAAATCTTCCCCTCAGTCTCTAATGCAATTTATTCCGCAAACAGTTTACCACAAACATCACACTGCAATCTCAGGAGAATGTCAGGGGATTTGCCGGCAATTGTTCAGTTTTGCATTAATCTCATTTCTTTTTGGGTGATCAAAGTACTTAGGATGGGAGGGCCGATGCCTCTCAGTTTCACAGCGATTAACCTTTAATGTGCAGTCCTGAACTCACACAGGGAGGATAGTTAAACATAGAAACAAGGAACTGCAGATGCTGGTTTACAAAAAAAAGACACAAAGTGCAGGGAATAACTTTAATAGGAATACTGATAGGGCTGTGCAGTGGCACAGCGGTAGAGTTGTTGCCTCACAGCGCCAGAGACCCAGGTTCGATCCTGACTACGGGTGCTGTCTTTATGGAGTTGGTACGATTTCCCTGTGACCAAGTAGGTTTTCTCCGGGTGCTCCGGTTTCAATGAACAATAGACAATAGGTGCAGAAGGAGGCCATTCGGCCCTTCGAGCCAGCACCGCCATTCAATGTGATCATGGCTGATCATTCTCAATCAATACCCTGTTCCTGCCTTCTCCCCATACCCCCTGACTCCGCTATCCTTAAGAGCTCTATGTAGCTCTCTCTTGAATGCATTTCCTCTCACATTGTGCAAATGTGCAGGTTTTTAGGTGAATTGGCTTCTGTAAATTGCCCTTAGTGTGTAAGATAGAGCTAGTGTATGTGTGATCGCTGGTCGGCGCAGACTCAGTGGGCTGAAGGGCCTGTTTCCACGCTGTATCTCTAAACTAAACTAAACTCAGTGGGTCAGGTAGCATCGCTGGAGAACATGGTTAGGTGACGTTTCGGGTCAGGGCCCTTCCTTCTGAAGATAGGTCCTTCTGTTCTTTCATCTCTGGCCTTTGTTCAACCATCTGCTTAATGAACTCTCCTCCCCACCCCCCCCCCCCCCCCCCCCCCCTCACCTGTGTTCACCTATTATCTTGCACGCTTTATCCTGTCCCTCCGCTCTTCCTGCTTTCTTTCCCCCTTCCCCTCTAAAATTAGACTGAAGAAACGTCTCGACCCGAAACATCACCAATCCATGTTCTCCACGGATGTTGCCTAACCCACTGAGTTACTTCAGCACTTTTGTCCCCCAAGCAAAATAAGTTTTATTCACTTTATTTTAGCTTTTTTTTAAATTGCTTCACCAATTACATGTCTTTTAAATGAATATTGTTTGGTTTTGCATTGGTGATTTTCAATTCTTTAAATCTGTGACATTTTACACCGGTGTCAATGTGTCTTGGGTCTTAGAGGAGATTATCAGGGCAGCTAGGTGGCTGAGCTGTGCTCTCTACTGACAATGCTCTAGTCACTACTTATTTCACCTTGTGGAATGATCAAGGCAGCAACGATGGTGGGGTGTTTGGACCGCCACGCCTACAAGATCTACCTGTGGTCACAGGGGTGGTGTTGAGGTGATACCGGGGTGTTAGACTTGAGACTTTAAAGATATAGCGCAGAAACAGGCCCTTTCGCCCAGCGAGTCCGCACCGACCAGCAATTAGGAGTTGCTGCCTTACAGCGAATGCAGCGCCGGAGATTCAGGTTCCGTACAGGCAGCGCCCGTTGTCGGGATGGAACCCGGGTCTCCGGCGCAGTAGGCAGCAACTCTACCGTTGCGCCACTGTGCTGCCCCCTTCAGGGCAGGAAGCTCAACACCTCAAGATACTTATCCCTACTAGGCCAAAGGCTTCCACATGCATTTTGCAGCATTACCAGTAAACGTCAATGTGTCACCTCTATTCACAAAGATAGTTATGAAAGAAATGGCAGACTATATTGTTCGTGTCATCTTTCTAGTATGTCCCCACTCGTGGAAACTCCTACTAACAGGAGTTTTGCACCTTTTAAAAATTTGAATGAGTTGCTGATTGTCGGGTGAATCTGTTGAATAAGCAAAAAGCAGTCCCCAATGGATAGTCTGCTTTGTGTAACACGCACAGAAAATGATGCCCTGCTTGAGCAACATCGTTAATTGTTCCGTCTCATGTATCATTCATCAACTGAAAATTGCTGCCTCTTTGTTGTTTTAGTTCTGGCTGTAAATGTGAAGAGGATGCTAAAATGGTGCCCAGGCTGTTGACTTTAGCTGTGATGGGCTTTCGTGTTCAGAACAACTTTACTTCAGGCTTGTTGAAGCCATTTTTAAATGATAGCTTGGCGGCCTTCAACATACTCCTTACCGCATCATTCCCATGGAGTTCCCAGCTGCCTAGGAATTATCAGAATAATACTAGTCCAAGTGGACCCGTTGGGCCCAATACTGCATTGGTGCAGCACCCTCTCCTCCCCCCCTCCCCACCTCCCCTCCTCCCCCCCTCCCTCCACCCCCCTCACACTCTCCTCCCTCCGCCCCCTCACACTCTCCTCCCCACTCCATCCCCCTCACACTCTCCTCCCTCCATCCCCCTCACACTCTCCTCCCTCCACCCCTCTCCTCCACCCCTCCCTCCAACCCCTCCTCCCCCCCTCCCTCCTCCCCCCCTCTCTCCACCCCCCTCCTCCCCCCCTCCCTCCACCCCCCTCACACTCTCCGCCCTCCACCCCCCTCCTCCCCCCCTCCCTCCACCCCCCTCCTCCCCCCCTCCCTCCACCCCCCTCCTCCCCCCCTCCCTCCGCCCCCCTCACACTCTCCTCCCTCCATCCCCCTCACACTCTCCTCCCTCCACCCCCCTCACACTCTCCTCCCTCCACCCCCCTCACACTCTCCCCCCCACTCCATCCCCCTCAACCCCCCTTATCCTCCTTCCCTCCCTCCCTCCCTCCTTAGGAGATGATTTAAACGTTAATATGTGAATAACTTTAAAAATATAACACCAATTTCAATTAAACATCTTCCATTAGCACCAAAGGGACGACGGTGAGTGAGGTGGGCCTAAAACTGTCGCGCTATCGTGTACCGTTTTGGCTGTAGTTCAGGAACAAACAAACAAATGAGAGTTTTAGTATATAGATGCACAACTGATTCCCCTTTAAATATTAAGACACCATAAATGGAAGAGAATATTTGGCTGTCAAATCCACTGTCTACTCAAATATCTCTATGCAACGATTAGTAAATTAATCAGAAGATACTGGAGTACCTCAGCGGGTCAGGCAGCATCTCTGGAGAAAAGGAATAGGTGGCATTTTGGGTCGGAACCCTTCTTCAGACTGAAGGATAGAGAAGGCCAGAACAAAACAGGGCCGGGAACAGATGACCTCAGGAAGGGTGGAGTCCACAATGGCCCACTGTTGTCTAGATGGGAAGATGTGCTAAAGACAGGGATACAAGGATGCGAACAGTGGAACTAGCAGGATAACGAGGATGGGACAGGGGGGCAGGAGATTGTAAAAGTTGTTGACATGGGAGAAATCAACGTCCATACCACTAGGGTTGGAAGCTGCCCAAGTGAAATATGAGGTGCTGTTCCTCCAATTTGTGTTTGGCCTCACTCTGACAGTGGATGAGGCCCAGGACAGAAAGGTTAGTATTGAAAAGGGGTGTTAAAATGTTTGGCAACCGGGAGATTGTATTCTGGCCTTCTCTATCCATCTATCCCACGATGGGTGTAGGATCACTGAATTCTCAATGCCTTACAGCGCTTACAGCACTGCAGACCCGGATTCAATCCTGACTACGGGCGCCGTCTGTACGGAGTTTGTACGTTCTCCCCGTGATCGCATGGGTTTTCTCCGAGATCTTCGGTTTCCTCCCACACTCCAATGACGTAGAGGTATGAAGGTAAATTGGCTTGATAAATGTAAAAATTGGCCCTAATGTGTGTAGGATAATGTTAATATGTGGGGATCGGGCTGGTCGGCCTGGACTCGATGGGCTGAAGGGGCTGTTTCTAAGCTATATCTCTAAACTAAACTAAACTAAACACTGGCATGCCTGACAGAATGTTTGCCCTCTTTCAGTTATTCTATGATAGACGAAGATAAAAAGTAGGCTTTAAAATGCTATGATTTGACATCTGGGTTAAGGATTCCACAAGATATTGGGGTGTAAGGATCCTTCATGATGGTCTGTCTTGTATCCATACTTTCTGTGTGTCTTTCACACATTCTTTGGCCAGATTACTATTGACTGACACAAGGAACTGCAGGTGCTGGTTTACAAAAAAAATCACAAAGCACTGGAGTACTATTGGAGATACACAGAGACACAAGGAACTGGAATCTTATTCAGAACACAAAGTTCTGGAGTAGCTCAGTCGGTCGGACAGCACCTCTGGAAAACTACAGACGCTGGAATCTTGTGGAGATATCTGTGGCCCGGTTTTCTTCTCGTTGGACCAAGGGCTTTGCTTGAGATGTGCAGGAGGGAACTGCGGATGCTGGTTTGAACTGGTTGGGCACTGGAATTTGTATACACTTGTTTACACTGGAATTTAGAAGGATGAGAGGAGATCCTATCGAAACGTATAAGATTATTAAAGGGTTGGACACGTTAGAGGCAGGAAACACGTTCCCAATGTTGGGGGAGTCCAGAACAAGGGGCCACAGTTTAAGAATAAGGGGTAGGCCATTTAGAACTGAGATGAGGAAAAACTTTTTCAGTCAGAGAGTTGTGAATCTGTGGAATTCTCTGCCTCAGAAGGCAATGGAGGCCAATTCTCTGAGGCCAAAATGCATTCAAGAGAGAGCTAGATAGAGCTCTTAAGGATAGTGGAGTCAGGGGGTATGGGGAGAAGGCAGGAACGGGGTACTGATTGAGAATGAACAGCCATGATCACATTGAATGGCGGTGCTGGCTCGAAGGGCCGAATGGCCTCCTCCTGCGTCTATTGTCTATTGGCACAAAAAGCTGGAGTAACTCAATAGGACAGACAGCATCTCTGGAGATAAGGAATAGGTGTCGTTTCGGGTTGAGACTCTTCTTCAGGCAGCTTTTCATGTCGATCATTGTTTGAGAAACTAGAATGAGATTTTTGGAAGGAACATTCTTACTTGAATGGGGAAATCCAAGATGAATCGATGTCGCTGTGATTTATATGTGACCTAATAACTTTGCAGCATCTGAAATTTAGAAATAGTTCACATAAAGAAATTTCCGGACAATATAAAATATGACAAAATGCCTTGCGCATTGAACTTTACTGTGCAATAATCCAATATTACAATTTCAATTTGTTCCTGGTACATTTGTGTACCATACGTTGATTCAATGAATAAATTAGTAAATTAACGTAGAGTAATTCATCAACCATTCCCTGTACTTGAATCTGGAGTCATTTGTATTAAAAGTGCAAGTGAGTGTCATTTTCTTCAAGGTTCTCTGCAGAACAAAGTGATTTATTTTGGCTGCAGGTACATTTGGCCAAAGCGGCATTCTCTTTCAGCTTGGAAGGTTGCCTGCAACTTCATGTTATTGTCCTGAAAAATATATATATGATTTTATTATTAAGAGCAGAGTGGCACAGAGTGGAGCAGCGATAGAGTTGCTGCCTTACAGCGGTGGAGACAGGGGATCGATCCTGATCACGGGTGCTTGGCTGTACGGAGTTTGTACGCTCTCCCCATGACCGCGATGGCTTTCTCCGGGTGCTTCGGTTTCCTCCCACACTCCAAAGACATGCAGGTTTCGGAGCAATGGTAAATTGTCCCTAGTGTGTCGGATATTGTCAGTGTACAGGACGATCACTGGTCAGCCCAGACTCGATGGGCCGAAGGGCCTGTTTCCGCACTCTATCTCTAAAGTTAAAGTAAAAGTCTAATTCTTAATTCAGCATTGAGAGCTTTGCTCAGTTTGTTTCCATTTTCTATCTCCAGAGGTAAAGCAGCAAGGTTGTCTTTTATATTTCATTTCAATAGCGGTTTTTTGTCTTCAAAGAAAATAAGTTGCTTGGAGCTGCCACTGGAGACATAGACTTCATTGTTCATTTAATAATAGTTGTCCTTTAAGGGATATACACAAAGCAAAAATACATTAAATTGCCTTTGTAATGATCCATAAAATTAAACCCAAAATGGTAAAATAATCAAGGTTCTCAAAAATGACTTTATCTGGATCTAATTATTTTTGGTATATTGTAGCTAATACAGTAAATCCTCGATTTTACGGACCTCTATAACGGATTTTGGTTATAGCAGACTGACTCGTTGTAAACTCCGTACAGGCAAGCACCCATTGTCAGGATCGAACCTGTGTCTCTGGTGCTGTAAGGCAGCAACTAAGGCTACCTGCGCTAACCCTGGCCACCTTCTCATCCGTGCCTGCCGATGCCACCACCTGCCTTGTGGTTTTGAGACCTTGGAAGTTTGTACCATTAGGCTTTGCTTTCATGTTTCAGCTGAAAGGCACCTCCGTCAGTGCACTTCTAACTCATTTTATTGTCAGGTCTCGACATGAAATGCCATATACTACACTCAGTTATAGCAGACAATCGGCAACAACGGGCACCATTCCCCCCACTCTGGTCAGTTATAACAAAGGTTTACTGTATTATGAAGTTTTGGGCACCTCGAGGTATTCACGGCATAACTCATAGTAAAGAGGAAAATTTGCTATTTTGTAATGAAAGGAATATTTGTGCCATGTAATGCCACATTAGGGAAGGAGGAAGGTCTTTTCCGTCTTCCCCTTGAGGAAAGGTTTATGCAGAGTGCGTTCAGCCTGACTCTGCAGGGAGTGCTGGACACTGCCCGGTCTATCACGGGTACTGACCTCCCCACCATCGGACGTGCTGCCTCTAAAAGGCAGCCAATATCATCAAAGACCCACATCACAACGGTGGCATCGGGTCGGCAAAATGCAGTTTAATGTGGATAAATGTGAGGTTATCCACTTTGGTGGTAAGAACAGGAAGGCAGATTATTATCTGAATGGTGTCAAGTTAGGAAAAGGGGAAGTACAAAGAGATCTGGGTGTCCTTGTTCATCAGTCACTGAAAGTAAGCATGCAGGTATAGCAGGCAGTGAAGAAGGCTAATGGCATGTTGGCCTTCATGACGAGGAGTTAAGTAAAGAAGCAAAGAGGTCCTTCTGCAGTTGTACATGGCCCTAGTGAGACCACACCTGGAGTTCTGTGTGCAGTTTTCGTCTCCAAATTTGAGGAAGGGCATTCTTGCTATTGAGGGTGTGCAGCGTAGGTTCACTGGGTTAATTCCCGGAATGGCAGCACTGTCTTATGTTGAAAGACTGGAGCGACTGGGCTTGTATACACTGGAATTTAGAAGGATGAGAGGGAATCTTATTGAAACATATAAGATTATTAAGAGATTGGACACGCTAGAGGCAGGAAACATGTTCCCAATGTTGGGGGAGTCCAGAACCAGGGGCCACAGTTTAAGAATAAGGGGTAGGCCATTTAGAACGGAGCTGAGGAAAAACTTTTCACTCAGAGAATTATAAATCTGTGAAATTCTCTGCCTCAGAAGGCAGTGGAGGCCAATTCTCTGGATGTTTTCAAGAGAGAGTTAGATAGAGCTCTTAATGATAGCGGAGTCGGGGGATATTGGGAGAGGGCAGGAACGGGGTACTGATTGTGAATGATCAGCCATGATCACATTGAATGGTGGTGCTGGCTCGAAGGGCCGAATGGCCTACTCCTGCACCTATCGTCTATTGTCTATTGAGACCCTTCTTCAGACTGGATATATTCTATCAGGATATTTAAAAGATAATTAAGCTGCGTTTGCAAGTGAAGAACTAAATGAAGCTTGCAAACCCACGTTTATCATTGTAATTACTGCTGGGTAGTTGGCAGGCTTTCTCTGACTCACTGGTACAAGGAGAGTATACGTGGGAAAAAAACTGCTGGAAGGAAATGGACAGACAATTCTTCGGAGATAGACACAAAATGCTGGAGTAACTCCTAATGCGGGTCAGGCAGCATCTCTGGAGAAAAGGAATAGGTGACGTTTCAGGTATCGAGGCCCTTCCTCAAACTGAGGGTCAGGGGAGAGGGAAACTAGACGTATAAAAAGGCACAGAACAAATCAGAGCCGGCACCGATGACTCAGGATCAGCGTGGTGGTATCTGAATGTAGTGGTTTTTTCCTCGTGGGAAAATTTGCTCTTTCAGAATCTGGTGCTATCGATTGTGAGAAGCTGAAGCCGGGACTGAAACATTTCATTATGATTGTAAGCATCCTTCAAGTAATTATTTCTTTTGATCTTTAAGACAGAAACAGTTTTCTCGATTAAGATGCCACACATCCTCATCCAGGGAATTCCACTTGAAACTGAAGACGATTAATTCCTCTGATTCGGAAAATGAAACACTTAGGTTGTCATCGATAATGACTCTTAAAATCTCTCAAAAATCAACGCGGGTCTGCCTTGTTACTTTGTTGGCCCCGTGTGTGTTGTTTTTATTTGCTGTTTCGTATGGCTCAGGAAAGTAGCTGCTGTGTGTTATTCTCTTCATCTCGGTTGTTGTCCTCTGGATCAGAAATCATTGCCCTTCAAAGGGGCACCCTGCATGGTCAGAGATATGCAGTAGCCAGCCCGCGACCCTGGTCTAATGGTCGAGTTAATAGGTTGCCAAAGCCATGTTCATAAGCTCTAAGAGCAGAATTAGGCCATTCGGCCCTTCAAGTCTACTCCACCATACATCATGGCTGATCTATCTCTCCCTCTCAACTCCATTCTCCTGCCTTCTCCCCGTAACCTCTGACACCCGCACTAATCAAGAAGACATGGATTCACACAGCGTTAGCCCAACTTGCCCATACTGACCCACATGACCCATCTACGCTAGTCCCACCTGCCTGCATTTAGCCCATATCCCTCTTAAGCCTGTCCTATCCATGCACCTGTCCAAATGTTTCTTAAGCATTACGATAGTCCCAGCCTCAACTACCTCCTCCGACAGCTAGTTCCATGCACCCACCACCCTCTGTGTGAAAACGTTACCCCTCAGGTTCCAGGGGTGGTGGTGTTGGAAGCATATACGACAGAGGCATCTAAAAAGCTTTTGGGTAGGTGCATGGATATGCAAGGAATAGAGATATATGGGTCCTGTACAGACAGATGAGATCATTTAACTTGGCATTATGGTCAGCAAAAACATTGTGGGTGGAAGAGCCCGTTCCTGTGTCGTACTGTTCTATGTTCTATGCTCATTGCAAGTGCATCATTTCTTAAATCAGAAGACCAGACCTGTATTCCAAATGCAGTTTCACCAGAACCCCTGAGAGTTGGAGCAAGACAGTGCTAGTCAGACCCAGTCAATGCAGTCTCACCAGAACCCCTTAGAGTTGGAGCAAGACAGTGCTAGTCAGACCCAGTCATTGTCACTCCAGCGACATCTTCTGCCACGATCTTACAAAGAAATCACGACAAGGAGAACCATGTAATTTGATGAATGCGTGGCGCAGAAATCATGAGCAGCGATGGGAAATATCTGATAAAAGCTCCAGAGTGAAACGAAAAGACCCATAAATGTTTTTTGTGCAGGTTTGATTCCTTGATGAATATGTTTCAAATCACGTCGAACTGAAATAATCTGACTTCTTCGCAATTGCTTTGGCCTTCAGTCAAGCAATATGAAGCCGGCTTTCACGTTTTAGAAATAAGCAGGGAAAGACATGTCCCAGAGGGTCGGTGTGTTCAGGGGGAGCCTTTGGTCGCAGAGCATCAAGGCTTTAAAATGAAGACTGAAAGTGCTGCATTTTGGTGGCTATGAATGGGAGTTGGGTCTGTGACATAAACTATAGACTTACTAGTAATGAACTGGCATCCACTGAGGCAGAGGCTTTGACATTTGTTCTGGAAAATCTCTGCTGGATTCAAGTGAGGGATGCAGCCTTCAACGATCCTGGAAATGTGTTTAATATTCATTCACGTCCGTTGTGATGTTGCTTCATTTCTTCCTCACCACTAATTGCAACTGCCTGTTCAGAGTACTAATTTGGAATGTCTTTAGTCAGAGGGTTGCGAATCTGTGGAACATCGCCGCGGACAGCTGTGGAGGCCAAGTCGGTGAATGTTTTTAAGGCGGAGATTGACAGATTCTGGATTAGTGCGGGTGTCGGGGGTTATGGGGAGAAGGCAGGAGAGTGGGGTTGAGAGGGAAAGATAGATCAGCCACGACTGAATGGTGGAGTAGACTCGGTGGGCTGAATGGCCTAATTCTGCTCCTATTACTTGTGAGCATATAAAGGGCCATTCTCAAGATCCTTGAGAAATCTTGATGTAGTCATAGAACTGCCATTTGCTCTGGCTGGTAACCGTAGCTGACTAATGTGACTAAAGATTGATCGGGCTCATTAGGCCCCATCTTTATGCCAGAGACAACAAGGTATTTACAGTATACAGCTGACTGATAGCTACTGCATTTGCCTCTGCAGGTTGAGCAATCCTGCTTATTCTTGGAAAGCAGTCAGGCCTGTTAGAGGCAGAGTCAACAGTGTGTGTGTTATCATGTCGGTTGAAAGAAATGCAATTCATGTAACTTATGTGGTTTCATAATGGACATGCATTGTTGAGACTGACAAATTTAATGCAGGAATTCACTGTTCTGCGAGGGATGTAATGTACGTGTGGTATTGTGGTGCGGAAGATTTAGGATCTGCTCTCTGCCATTATAAGGAACGCATGTGTCCAGGCATTCATCCCCCTGTCATGAGTGCGACTGCAGAATGCAGTCAGTGTAAGAAAACAACTTCAGATGCTGGTACAAATCGAAGGTATTTATTCACAAAATGCTGGAGTAACTCAGCAGGTCAGGCAGCATCTCAGGAGAGTAGGAATGGGTGACGTTTCGGGTCGAGACCCTTCTTCAGACTCCAGAAGGGTCTCGACCCGAAACGTCACCCATTCATTCTCTCCTGAGATGCTGCCTGAGTTACTCCAGCATTTTGCAGAATGCAGTCAAGTCAGCACATTACCCTTACTCCGAAATGCATTCCATTGAAGTCAGTGGGAAGAATCTCACAGCAGGAGTACAGCAACACAACACATGATTCAACGACTCAATGATGTTTTATTGGCACTTGCAAAACACAGTGAAATCCTTTATCCAGCTGACAGATTTGGCGCCAATTCCAAAGTTCCAAGGTCCGTCCCTCGCGCTCTAGGTTTTACGGAGCGGCAGCCGATCCAGGCGACCCCCGGGCCTCTGCAGCCATCGCCTCCATCTCGATC
This sequence comes from Rhinoraja longicauda, assembly GCF_053455715.1. Lineage (NCBI taxonomy): Eukaryota > Metazoa > Chordata > Chondrichthyes > Rajiformes > Arhynchobatidae > Rhinoraja > Rhinoraja longicauda. Next base: position 24,137,982 of record NC_135977.1, on the reverse strand, counting down.
GTTCAACTGGATCACCCGGCCATCATTAGAAACATAGAAACATAGAAAATAGGCGCAGGAGTAGGCCATTCAGCCCTTCCAACCAGCACCACCATCCAATATGATCATGGCTGATCAGTGATCGTCCAGAACCAGTATCGTGTTCCCGCTTTCTCCCCATATCCCTTGATTCCGTTAGCTCTAAGAGCTCTATCTAACTCTCTCTTGAAAACATCCAGTGAGTTGGCCTCCACTGCCGTCTGTGGCTGAGGATTCCACAGATCCACAACGCTCTGTGGCCCGTGGGCACTTCCCGCAGCCGGCCTCGCGGTCACGGGAGGTAAGACCCTAGTTCACATTTCTACCGCCGTTGCTCCTCACGGCTGTCGTCGCCGGCTTCGTCTTCTTCGGTTCTTCGGTCTTCAGGAGGCAAACATGGGCCGGGCTCTGCGGCTTCCCTCCAGTAGGCCGCAGCCTGGCGGGTTGTTTCCGAGCGGGTTCTCGGTGCCGCGGCGGGTGAGCCAAGGCCGGTTAGGTATAGCCGCTTCTAAAGTCATACAGTGTGGAAACAGGCCCTTCGGCCCAACTTGCCCACATCGGCCCAGCTACACTAGTCTCACCTGCCTGCGTTTGGTCCATATCCCTCCAAACCTGTCCTATCCAGTTGGCAGAGTTGGGTTAAGGCAATCAGGTCAGTGTAGCCTCTTTCCCCAGCCTGTGAGGGGGAAGCCCTAGGCACTGGATGCTGTTACTGATCGATATGCAGCGATAATAGCTAAAATTGATTTTGATTGGCTGAAGTCAAAATCAGGATTTGAAATGAAAAATCCATGACCAAGTTGTTTGCAAGCATTCATTGCTTTTAGTTTGACTTCAGTTTAGTTTAGAGATGCAGCGCAGAGACAGGCCCTTCAGCCCACCGAGTCCACGCCTACCAGCGATCACCCTGTACACTAACACTACCCTACACACCAGGGACAAATTACATTCTTTACCAAATCCAATGAACCTACAAGCCTGTACATCTTTGGAGTATGGGAGGAAAACGGAGCACCTGGAGAAAACCCACGCAGTCACAGGAAGAACGTACAAACTCCATACAGACAGCCCCCTCAGTCAGGATTGAACCCGGGTCTCTGGCGCTGTAAGGCAGCAACTCTACCGCTGCGCCAACGTGCTGCACCATTGCGTGAGTGAAAGGATTTGTTCTGTGCCAAGTACAAAGCTATGATGTTTTTTACATAGCTATTTTACATTAATACCAGCTGGAATCAATAACTTGTGTTTGATATGTATAATCCTGTGCAGATTCTGGAGATGTCTGTGCACTGATCTGTGGAACATTGAGAATGATTTAGTAGATAGAAAAATATATGATGCAGAATAAATGTGACATAAGCATATAACAAGGCCATGAAACTAATGGCTCATCGACGAAATAACATTCATTTGATTATTTAGTTGTGCCAAGGTCTCCCTCGAAATATTGCCAATTGCATCTTCAAATCTTCAAAGTGACATCCTGTTAATAATTCTGAAATACCATAACAATGAAAACTCACTGCCGTGATGAACTGAATGGAATACAAGAAAGGAAGCTATTCCAGGCAGCTCACATAATAGTCCCCATCAATCCCCTCTGAATACTGGAAGGCAAAAACTATTCCTGATCCAGGATGTTGTTTAGAGATACAGCGTGGAAATAGGGCCTTCGGCCCATCGAGTCCACGCTGATCAGCGATCATCCTGTACTCTAGCACTATCCTACACACACACTTGGGACAATTTACGGAAACCAATTAACCAACAAACCTGTACGTCTTTGTAATGTGGGAGGAAAGTGGAGCACCCGGAGACACCCCTGGTGGTCACAGAAGGTACGTACAAACTCCATACAAACAGTACCCATGGTCAGGATCAAACCCAGGTCTCTGGCCCTGTAAGGCAGCAACTCAAACACTGCGCTGCCGTGCCTACGCTGTTCAACGTAGCCAAGCCTGTATTAACGCTACCAATTGCCAAACAAAAAAGATCCTTATCATATGGTGGGTGGGGAGCGGGGAGGGAGAGGGGAAGTGGGCATGGAAGAAATGAAACAAAAATGGCCTGGGAGTCAAGAATGTTAACATGTCATACAACAGAACTATGAAATTATTCATACTCCATACTTAAAACTGCAATTAAGACCAGGATCCCATTAGACTTGGAGACACAAGGAAATGCAGACAAAAGCTTAAAACAAAACACAAAAGCAAAACACAAACTGCTGGAGGAACCTAATACCATTACGTTTCCCGGATGGGCATGCCAACACTTTGGGTGTCATGGTTCAGGGCCATCTCGTTCCTTTGTACCACGGCAATTTGAAGTGGAACCCCATTCAAAGTAATAATTTTCTTTTACATTCTTCTTTCCAAAGTGGATAACCTCACATTTTCACACATAATATTACATCTGCCAACTTCTTGCCCGATGTTTCTGACATCTTGCTAACCCTCTTGTTCTTGTATCACAACAAATGTGGCTACAATGCACCTGGTCTCGTCACTGACATAGATTGTGGGTGTTTGAGACCCCAGCACCGAACCCTGTGGCACTTCACAGCTTTCTGATGGCCAATCCAAAAATGGCCATGTTATACTGACTATCAAAAGGTTTTTATACAGGCACATGTATATATGCTGGGAATGGAGGAGTATGGATCATGTGTAGACGGATGAGGTTAGTTTATCTTGGCATTATCTTCGACACAGACAATGTGGGCCGAAGGGCCTGTGGCCTACCTATACTTTTCCATGTTCTATGTTCCATGTCTGCTTTCTGTAAAGGACCTGTCCCAATTAGGCGATTTTAAGGCCACTGCCGGCGACTAGACTGTCGCCAAATGTTCGCCGGGGTGTTGCGGGCATGATCGTGAGGAGTCTTCAATGAATCTGGGTGCATCTCGGAAAAATTTTCCGGATAGAAATTTCTCGGCGACAGCTGGCTTGTCGCCAGATATCGTAGCTTATTGCGGGCGCTGTCGCATGCTGTCCCCAGGTTTGCTAGGTTGTCGCAGATGCATTTAGAAGCACGTAATATTAAATTAAGAAGAGGCATTTGAAGATACCCGAAGATAGTTTTGTTTAACCAATTTATTTACCGTCAGGACACTTGACAGGTAGATTGGAGGCGACAGTTTGCCGGTCAGGTAAGCGTGGGAATTTCACGATGTTTCCGAAGACGGTGTAATCTCTTAGCCAGGTGCTAGTTTCACAACAAAAGTTACTTGTATCGACCTGACTCGGCCTTGTCGTGGTCATTGTCGTAGGGTAAAAGAAAATTTTGACGATCTGCTACAACTTTGAGAGTCGCCGGTTGTCGCCTAAAAAATTGCCTAAGTGGGACAGGCCCTTAAGTTATCGTCATAGAGTCATACAGCATTGAATCAAGCCCTTTGGCCCAACTTGCCCACGCCCACCAAGATGCCCTGTCTATGTTAGTCCTACCTGCCCACATTGGGCCCATATCCCTCTGAACTTTTCCTATCCACGTACTTCCTCTAAAAAAATTGTTATCGTAGCAAAGATTATGAATATAGCAAATAAAATTCCCTCCAAAATTATGTACTCTTTTGTGCCTTAGCCTTCCATGTGAACATTGTGGAAAAGCCTTCCAGAAATCCAAATACACTGCATCTACTGGCTCCCCCTAAGTTACCCACCGTTACTCACATCCAGAAATCCAAATATACTGCATCTACTGGCTCCCCCCAACCCACCATTACTCACATCCAGAAAGAACGCCAGCCAAGTTCAAACACGTTTCACATGTAATAAAACCCTACCGATTATTCGTGGTTGTCTTATGCTCTCCTGCCTTGCTATTACCTTCTTGGTAATGGATTGCAACATTTTCCCGACATTGGGGGAGTCCAGAGTCAGGGGTCACAGTTTAGGAATAAGGGGTAGGCCATTTAGGACTGAGATGAGGAAAATCTTTTTCACCCAGAGAGTTGTAAATCTGTGGAATTCTCTGCCAAAGAAGGCAGTGGAGGCCAATTCACTGGATGTTTTCAAAAGAGAGTTAGATTTAACTCTTAGGGCTAACGGAATCAAGGGATATGGGGAAAAAGCAGGAACGGGGTACTGATGTTGGATGATCAGCCATGATCATATTGAATGCCAGTGCTGGCTCGTAGGGCCAAATGGCCTACTCCTGCACCTATTTTCTATGTTTCTATGACAGATGTTGGACTAAACCCACCTATCATACTCACCGTTTGAAGAAACGTCCCAACCAGAACCGTCGCCTGTCCATTCCCTCCACAGATGCTGCCTGACCCCCTGTGTTCATCCAGCACTTTTGTGTTTTAACCTGTAGTTTCCTTCTTTTTGTTTCCCTACTTTCTTCAGCGGTTCAAAAACATTTGTCAGCCCTCCCATTTGCCCAGTACTTTTTCTCTGGAGAAAAGAGATTGTTTTAAATCCCTCATTCCCTGTTGGTTTACCTATTGTTACTGGTATATGTCAGGGTCTCCACCATAAGAACTGATGCAAAACAATTTCCCGTTTTTGATTCTCAAGTTCTGTCATTGGAGGGACCAACTCTCTTTCTTTTAATAAACATCTCGGAACTCTTATAGCCTGTTCCTTTTAGATTATTTTGGCCAGAGAGTGGCACAGTGGCGCAGGGGTAGAGTTGCTGCCTTACAGCATCAGAGACCCAGGTTCGATCCTGATTACAGGTGCTGTCTGTACGGAGTTTGTACATTCTGTCTGCACGGAGTTTGCACGTTCTCCCTGTGACTGCGTGGGTTTTCTCCAGGTGCTCCGGTTCCCTCCCACATCCCAAAGACGTACAGGTTTATAGGTTAATTGTCCTTTTTAAATTGTCCCTGGTGTATGGGATAGTGTTAGTATATGGGTGATCATTGGTCAGCGTGGACTCAGTGGGCCGAAGGGCCTGTTTCCACACTGTATCTCTAAACTAAACTAAACTTAATGGTCATATTCCATCTTCTCCCACTTTATAATTGATCTTCGAAGTACTGGCTGGTTTCTAAACATGTCTCTGTTCTAATCACTCTCTTTAACATAAAAGATGGGTCTTGACAAAGGAATGCCATGTGTGCAATAGTACTTGTCTTGATAATGAATGTGGAACGTTAGGCACCACATTAAATCATGTTCTCTTGGATAACTGCACCACTCGAGTGAATGGATTTTCAGACACGATACATATTTAGTGAAAACTGACCTTTTCCCATTGCTACACTGCATTACCATAGGATGGCATTGTCTGGTTGCAAAATAACTGTTCTAGTTGGAGAAGACTTGACTTAGAAAGGGGCCAGCTTTCACTTAAATGCTATTGATTACTAGTAAGGGCGGCATGAGTAGAGTTGCTGCCTTATAGCGAATGCAGCGCCGGAGACCCGGGTTCGATTCCGAGTACGGGCGCTGTCTGTACGGAGTATGTACGTTCTCCCCGTGATCTGCGTGGGTTTTCTCCGAGATCTTCAGTTTCCTCCCACACTCCAAAGACGTGCATGTATGTAAGTTAATTGGCTTGGTAAATGTAAAAATTGTCCCTGGAGTGTGTAGGATAGTGTTAATATGCGGGGATCGCTGGTCGGCGCGGACCCGGTGGGCCGAAGGGCCTGTTTCCACGCTGTACCTCAAAACTAAACTAAACTAGACTAAACCTCTCCTTTTACCTAAAATAGACACAAAATGCTGGAGTAACTCAGCGGGTCTGACAGCATCTCCAGAAAAAAAGGAATAGGTGATGTCTTGGTTGCTTCGGACTGAGAGTCAGGGGAGAGGGAAACTAGAGGTATGAAGAGGTAGAAAGAACAAATAAATTAAAGGTATGCTAAAGGACAAATCAAAGCCAACACCGATGGTCAAGTAAAGGTGGCGCCCACAATGGTCCATTGTTGGCTGTGGAGAAGGTGCTAACGTGTACATCTGCCGAGTGAAACAGTGAGACTAAGCAGGGCAATAGTGAAACTAGCAGGATGACTAAGGTGGGGGAGGGATGGAGAGAGAGGGAATGCAAGGGTTACTTGAAGTTAGAGAAATCCCAATCATTATCTGATGCTACTTATGCCACATTTTTAATGACATAAATTGTGAAAACACACACCTCCAGATTCAGGGACAGTTTCTCCCCAGCTGTTATCAGGCAACTGAACCATCCTCTCACCAACCAGCGAGCAGTCCTGACCTCCCACCTACCCCATTGGAGACCTTTGAACTATCTTTAATCGGACTTTGTCTTGCACAAAAAGTTATCCCCGTTATCCTGTAACTGTGTGGACGGCTTGATTGTAATCATGTATAGACTTCTTGCTGACTGGAAAGCACTCAACAAAAAAGCTTTTCACTGTACCTTGGTACACGTGACAATAACAATGAACCAGACATTTATTAGCATCAGGACTAGTGATGGTTCTCCAAATCATACTTTGGTAACTTCTGTGAAAGATCTGCAGCAATACCCATCATAGAACATGAACATAGAACGTTGAACAGTACAGAGGACAGACACAAAAGGCTGGAGTAACTCAGCGGGTCAGACAGCATCTCTGGAGAAAAGGTATAGGTGACCTTTTGGGTCGAGACCCTTCTTCAGCCTGAAGAAGGAACTCAACTCGAAACGTCACCTATTATTTTTCTTCAGAGATGCAGCCTGAACCGCTGAGTTACTCCAGCCTTTTGTGTCTATCTTCGGTTTAAACCATCGTCTGCAGTTCATTCCTGTACATCGCACAGTTCATTCCTGTACATCGCAGTGTACAGCGGAGGTGTCCTGTGAGTATCACAAGGTGTGGCTCTAAGCTACCTGTGGCATCCTGTTGGGTTGAGGAGATGGCTGATTCCAGGGACATACGCTCATGTTCTTTCCTATTTGGCCTATTTGTGTGCATCTGTGTTCTCAGCCAAACCAGAGGACCACGTGCTTTGGTTCTCTGCTATCTTAATAAATGATGTCCAACTTCTTCTTTCAGACAGAGCAATACTGCGCAGGAACAGAAGTTCAGAGGTTCATAAGTCATAGGACCAGAATTAGTCCATTCGGCCCATCCAGTCCGCTCCGTCATTCATTCATGCCCGATCTATCTTTCCCTCTCATGCCCATTCTCCAGCCTTCTCCCTGTAACCTTTGACGGCCGTACTAATGAAGAAGCAAACAGGCCCTTCGGCCTATAATGTCTGTGCTGAACATAATGCCAAGTTAACTAATCCCCTGCTCCTGCACGTGATCCATATTTCCCCTTCCCTTCCCTGCATATCTTTGTACCTGTCTAAACGTCTCTTCAATTTTTTGTTTAGTTTAGAGATACAGCACGGAAACAGGCCCTTCGGCCCACCGAGTCCGCGCCGACCAGCGATCCCCGCACATTAACACTATCTTCACACACTAGGGATGCTTTTCACTGACACCAAGTAGCCAATTAAACTACAAACCTGAACGGCTTTGGAGTGTGGGAGGAAATCGAAGATCTCATAGAAAACTCTTGCGGTTACGGGGAGAACGTACAAACTCTGTACAGACAGCACCCGTAGTGAGGATCGAACTCGCGTCTCTGGCGCTGCAAGTGCTGTAAGGCAGCAACTCTACCGCTGCGCCACCATGCCGCCACTGATCAAATGCCAGTATTGAATCTAATAACACACACCTCGGTCACTCAGGGTGGGCGTGCTCCTCCTGTGGTTGAAAGGACCACCTCACGTCAAAGGCGTGATGTTTTACACGCTGACAAGATGGGGCTTTATCACCTCAATCAGCCCAATGCTTGAGTTTGGTCTAGTTTGGGGATTGTTACAAACTAACAGGGCCCTGTGTGAGAACCCCCCACTGTAATAAAACAAACGTTTCAGTGTGATGTTCTGATTGATTTTGATCTACATCACTGACCAACGATTTGACATTTGCATTATTTTGAGCATTAATCAAGTGAAATGCAGACCACTTGTTTTTTTTTAAATGATTTGTATCTAGCTAAGTTTAGGGACTGGCTTTCTACATTTTACTGAGGTTCAAGCAGCTCATTTCATGCCGTACTTTTCACAAAGCTTCAAAGATCAAAGCGTTTGTTGCTGGAATTGCGTTTTATTCACAGTTTTCTTGCACTGGGATATCAGCGGGTCTGATTGGTGATAACATTTTATTGCTTGATTTAAGAAATTTTGGATGTTTGCTGCTGTTGTACATATGGCTGATAGTTTAGTTTAGTTTAGAGATACAGCGTGGAAACAGGCCCTTCACTGGGTGCGCACCGATCAGCCATCATCCATTCAAAGCATATAATCGTCCACCTCCCACTACTGGCCACATCTTCCCATCCCCTCCCCTTTCTGCTTTCCGCAGAGACCGTTCCCTCCGCAACTCCCTGGTCAACTCGTCCCTTCCCACCCAAACCACCCCCTATCCAGTTACTTTCCCCTGCAACCCCAGGAGATGCAACACCTGTCCCTTTACCTCCCCCCTTGACTCCCCATCCCAAGCAGTCTTTCCAGGTGAGGCAGAGGTTCACTTGCACCTCCTCCAATCTCAACTATTGTATCCGCTGTTCCAGGTGTCAACTTCTCTACATCGGCAAGATTAAGCGCAGGCTCAGCGATCGTTTCGCTGAACATCTCCGCTCAGTCCGCCTTAACTTACTTGATCTCCCAGTTGCTTAGCACTTTAACTTCCCCTCCTATTCCCAATCTGACCTTTCTGTCCTGGGCCTCCTCCATTGTCAGAGTAAGGCCCAGCGCAAATTAGAGGAACAGCACCTCATATTTCGCTCGGGTAGTTTACACCTCAGCGGTATCAACATTGACTTCTCTAACTTCAAATAGCCCTAGCTTTCCCTCTCTCTCTCCATCCCCTCCCCTTCCCAATTCTCCCACTGGTCTTACTGTCTCCGTCTACATTCTATCTCTGTCCCGCCCACTCCCCTGACATCAGTCTGAAGAAGGGTCTCGACCCAAAACGTCACCCATCCCTTCTCTCCAGAGACGCTGCCTGTCCCGCCGAGTTACTCCAGCATTTTGTGTCTACCTTCGATTTAAACCAGCACCTGCAGTTCTTTCTTACACGATCATCCATTCACACCAGCTCTATGTTATCCCAGTTTCACACCTAACACACTCGGGGCAATTTACAGAAACCAATTAACCTACAAACCCGCATGTCATTGGAATGCGGGAGGAAACTGCGGGGGCAGCCGTTGAGTTACTCCGGCATGTTGCATGTTGTTCCGTTGTGTTTCTCGACTAATTGGCTTCTGTAAATTGCACCTCGTGTGTAGGGAGTGAATGAGAAAATGGGCCATAATAGGACTAGTTTGAACGGGTGATGGATGGTCAGAGCCAAGGCATAGACTGGTTTCCTGCACCTGGGCAAGAAGCTGTTCCTGCACCTGGGCGTTACAGTTTTCAGGCTCCTCTTCCCGATGGCAGCAGTGAATGAGAGCGTGGCGTGGGTCTCTGACGATGCTGGCTGCCATTTTGAGGCAGCAACTCCTGTGGATCCCTTCGATGACGGGCAGGTCAGAGCCCGCCATGATCTGTGCAGAGTTTGCTACTTTTTGCGATTTCCGTCAGTCCTGGGCGTTCGAATTGCAAAACCGGGTCACGATGCAACCAGTCGACATGCTCTCCACTGTATAAGAAAATAACTGCAGATGCTGGTACAAATCGAAGGTATTTATTCACAAAATGCTGGAGTAACTCAGCAGGTCAGGCAGCATCTCAGGAGAGAAGGAATGGGTGACGTTTCGGGTCGAGACCCTTCTTCAGATTGAAGAAGGGTCTCGACCCGAAACGTCACCCATTCCTTCTCTCCTGAGATGCTGCCTGACCTGCTGAGTTACTCCAACATTTTGTGAATAAATGCTCTCCACTGTATTGCACGGGGTTGTTTTTCTTGAAAGTCTCAGATCAGCAGAGGGTAAATCTCCCTATCTGTCCAAGTTTTCTGGTACGGCTAGACCCAGAGCATTCTTGTCAGAATGCAGTCATCAATAAGTCGCTGAAACTGGCAACCTCACAATCCGGTCACGTCTTAGGGTATTACCTCAAACCTAGGGTGGCACAGCAGTAGAGCTGCTGCCTTACAGCGCCAGAGACCCGGGTTCGATCCTGACTACAGGTGCTGTCTTTACGGAATTTGTATGTTCTCCTTGTGATCGCGTGGGTTTTCTCTGAATGCTCCAGTTTCCTCCCACACCCTAAAGATGTATAGGTTTGTAGGTTAATTGGCTGCAGCAAAATTGTAAAATTGACCGTAGTGTGTAGGATAGTGCTAGTGTTCAGGATGATCGCTGGTCGGTGTGGACTCAGAGGGCTAAAGGGCCTGTTTCCGCGCTGAATCTCTAAAGTCTAAAGTCTCTAAAGTCTAAAGTCGAGCCCGACTTACCCTTGCACATGTGGAGAGAACTCCCGAGTTTCTACTAAATTCAATTAAAGAACTGGTTCATTAATTAATTAAATCTAACGAAGAATCAGTGCATCTCTAATTTTAGCGTTGCAAGTTCTAATTTGAGGATTCTGCCATTTCCTGGCATCTATCACTGTCTGTACCTCTGTCCCCACTCTGAGCTGCACTTCCTCATGGAAATTTTTTTTTGCTGGTTTCTTCTTTGACGAACCAATTCCTCTAACCGTGCATCATTCTTTAGCTTCAGACTCTGCATAGTGACTCTGTCAGCAGCTCCAATAAAGAAAGAATGTAAGATAGACACAAAAAGCTGGAGTTACTCAGCGGGTCAGACAGCACCTCTGGAGAAAAGGAACGGGCGACTCTTCGAGTCGAGACCCTTCTTCAGAAAGAATATAGTTCCAGAGACCAAATTCAAAGTTGAGTGAGGCCAAAGAGCATTTGTAGCAACTCCTGTGTAGCAAGCTGACATTTATAGAATCTATTTATTCACAAAATGCTGGAGTAACTCAGCAGGTGAGGCAGCATCTCAGGAGAGAAGGAATGGGTGACGTTTTGGGTCGAGACCCTTCTTCAGACTGAAGAAGGGTCTCGACCCGAAACGTCACCCATTCCTTCTCTCCTGAGATGCTGCCTGACCTGCTGAGTTACTCCAGCATTTTGTGAATAAATACCTTCGATTTGTACCAGCATCTGCAGTTATTTTCTTATACTATTTATAGAATCTAAATCTTTATCTAATCATACATCTGTTTAGTTTAGTATGATTTAGTTTAGAGATACAGTGTGGAAACTGGCCCTTCGGCCCACCGAATCCACGCCGACCAGCGATCGCCCTTACACTAGTTCTACCCTACATACTAGGGAAAATGTACACAAGCCAATTAAACTGCTAACTTGCACTTCTTTGGGATGTGGGAGGAAACCAGAGCACCCGGGGAAAACTCCAGCTGTCACAGGGAGAACGTGCAAACTCCATACAGACAGCACCCCGTAGGTAGGATTGAACCCGGGTGTCCGGCGCTGTAAGGCAGCAACTCTACCACAGCCCTACTGTGCCGTCCTGTTAGAACGTTCGACTGGCCCTCTTACCCACTGCTTAGTACAGTTTGAAGCTGAATCTTGATTTGTTACCGGCAACATCAAATTCTGGTGTGGAGACACAAGAAACTGCAGATGCTGCAATCTTCAGCAAACCACAAAGTGCTGGAGGATGGCAGTGGGTCAGGTGGCCTCTCTGGAGGGGGAGGAGCCAGGACATTTTGGGTTGGGACCCTTGTTCAGCCTGAAGAAAGGTCCCGACCAAAAACATCACTTGCCTCCACAGATATTGCCTGACCCTTTGAATCCCTGCAGCACATTGTGTTTGGCTCAATTTATGATAAAGAGTCATGGAGTTTCTGATAAAGAGTCTGAAGAACGGCACCAAGCCGAAACATCACCCATCCTTTTTCTCCAGAGATGCTGCCTGACCCACTGAGTTGCCCCAGCACTTTTTCTGTCTATCTTCGGTATAAACCAGCATCTGCCGTTCCTTCCTACACATAGGGCGGCACGGTAGCGCAGCGGTAGAGTTGCTGCTTTACAGCGAATGCAGCGCCGGAGACTCAGGTTCGATCCTGACTACGGGTGCTGCACTGTAAGGAGTTTGTACGTTCTCCCCGTGACCTGCGTGGGTTTTCTCCGAGATCTTCGGTTTCCTCCCACACTCCAAAGACGTACAGGTATGTAGGTTAATTGGCTGGGTAAATGTAAAATGTAAAAATTGTCCCTAGTGGGTGTAGGATAGTGTTAATGTACGGGGATCACTGGGCGGCACGGACTTGGAGGGCCGAAAAGGCCTGTTTCCGGCTGTATATATATGATATGATATGATATGATAGGGTTATACAGCATGGAAACAGGCCCATTCCGGCCAAAATGCTCCATCTATATTCGTCCCACCTGCCCACGTTTGGGCCATATCCATGGTGCATCCTCCCTGGCTCACTCTCCAAATGTCAAAGGAGATATTTTGGACTGCCAGCTAACCACATTTAAGTGCTGACCAAAACGAGGTTAGAGGAAGTTCTATAAACCTTTTATGGGAACAAAGGAGGAGCCGGCGGGGGGGTACTTTGTAACTCTGTCAGCGCTGTTTATGTGGCGACTATTTGCATACCTTGGGCATGCAAGCAAATCATTCACTGTGACTTGCCACATGTGACAACAGAGTATTCCATTCCATTCCAATGTCTAATAATCAGAAATCAGAATCGGTTGGCTTACTTTCTGGAAAACACTGATGTGAGTTGGAATCGTCCTTGACTGCCAGTAGAAAAAATTGTCAAAGTTTTTAATGATTCTGCTCACTCTACATTCAGGCACAAACTATCTGGCAGCCCAAATTCAATCAAATCTGGCCGCCTTGTGTATTCAGCACAGGCTCAGGATAAACGTTTTGCTTAAAGTTGAGATTTGTTTAGTTTAGTTTAGATTAATTTAGTTTCGTTAGTTTAGTTTAGTTTCATTTAGTTGAGTTTAGTTTAGTTTAGATTAGTATAATTGAGTTTATTACCAAGAGCACAGTGTCTGGTGAAATGCTTTTTTTGCAGGATATCCAGTCAGCGTAAAGACTGGTCATGATTTCAATCGAGCCATCCAGGAATAATGTTTATTGCAAGATAACGTCCAGTAAAGTCCGATTAAAGATAGTCCGAGTGTCGCCAATGATGTGGATGGTTGCTCAGGACCGCTCTTTAGTTGGTGATTGGATGTCACCTATCACCAATCTGGAGGTGTGCGTTTTCGCACTCCTGCACCTCTTGCCTGATGGAGAGGGGAGAAAAGGGAATGTCCGGGGTGAGACTCACCCTTGATTAAGCTGGTGGGAGCAGCTTTAAATGCCGCTCAATCCTCCTCAGCCACTCGACAGGATCATGGTGGATCTGACCCTGGCTCCAACTCCACATTCCCAGAAGTGTCCCGACCCTGAAACGTCATCCATCCTTCTTCTCCGGAGACGCTGCCTGGTCCGCTGAGTTACTCCAGCCACTTTGTGCCTTTTATTTGTAAACCGGCATCTTTCAGTTCCTTGTTTGTACATCTTGAATGTTTGTGGTTTGTCGTGTGTTCAAGAGCTTGGGACAGATGTTGGGCAAGATGCTGTACATTTTCCAGGCGATGGTGCTCTATTGATGAGGTTTTTTATTCCTTCTCTTTGTCCCAGGTTTCCGACAGATGTGACTACATCCTGGTGAACGGAAAGGAGATGCGGGGCAAAGTGAACGCAGTCGTCAATTTTACGTATGAGCACCTGAGCGCACCGCTGGAAGTCACGGTGTGGGTACCTCGACTTCCCCTACAGATTGAGGTCTCCGACACTGAGCTCAGCCAGATCAAAGGGTGGCGCGTCCCCATCGTCTCCAGTAAAAGGTACGGGCCTTGCCGGAGTTGGCGTCTGGTCAACTTACAAGGTCAACTTATGTCGAGCACTTGACCAAAGGGAGTGGTGAACAAGGATATAGTTTCACCCTCCCTTCCACTGACTCCAACTACACCTCACACTGCCTCGGCAAGGCCACCAGCACAGCACAAGGGCGGCAGTGTGAAGAGTAGATAGAGTCAATGGAAGCCAGGTTGGTTTGTGAGATGGTCTAGGCTGCGTCCACTATTCTCTGCAATTTCATAAGTTCTAGCAGCAAAATGAGGCCATTTGGCCCATCAAGTCTACTCCGCCATTCAATCATGCTTGATCTATCTCTCCCTCTCAACCCCATTCTCCTGCCTTTGCCCCATAACCCCTGACACCCGCACTGATCAATTTCTTGTGGTCTCGGATGGAGCTGTTCCCAAACCAAGCTGTGATGCATCACGATAAAATGCTTTCTACGGTGCATCAGTAGAAAGTGGAGTATATAATAAAGGCTGATGACAAATACGTATGCATTGCTTTGGGCGATGCACTTGCCTTATATGATGTGATCAGAACTCCCAGTTATATAATGCAACTATTTCTATTTATGATGTAATTCATAAAAGATTGCAATCTGTAGTTAATTCAATCATTTTTTAATGTGCTGATAGGTTAAGCAGAGTGAACATTGATGTCTGACTCTTTAGAGAGGATAGCCGTTATTTTCAGATAATGCCCTTAAATGATGATTACAAACATGGGTAAACACTAATTAACGTGTGCAATCTTACATGATCCGAGTGTGAATGTGTTGTTAATGGGCTAAAACCACACTTTAGGGCGGAAGGCTGTTGGAAATGGGGAAGTGTAGCGTGTTAAAACTTATACAGACCTGCTAAGATGTAGTTTATGTATCAAAGACAGGGAGAGTTCAAAGCTCCAGCGTAACAGATGATGTTATGTATAAAACACATCATGACATATGATGAAATAATGGGTCGACTGGGTTGATATTCACTGGAATTTAGAAGCATGAGAGGAGATCTTATAGAAACATAAAATTCTTAAAGGGATTGGACAGGCTAGATGCAGGATAAATGTTCCCAATGTTAGGAGAGTCCAGAACCAGGGGTCACAGTTTAAGAATAAGGGGTAGGCCATTTTGGAAGGAGATGAGGAAAAACTTTTTCACCCAGAGAGTTGTGAACCTGGGGATTTCTCTGCCACAGAAAGCAGTGGAGGCCAATTCACTGGGTGTATTCAAGAGAGAGTTAGATATAGCTCTTAGGGCTAACAGAATCAAGGGATATGGGGAGAAAGCAGGAACGGGGTACTGATTCTGGATGATCAGCCATGATCATATTGAATGGCGGTGTTGGCTCGAAGGGCCAAACGGCCTACTCCTGCACCTAATTTCTATGTTTCTAAGATGTTGGCTATGTTTGCGGCACGGTGGCGCAACGGTAGAGTTGCTACTTTACAGCGAATGCAGCGCCGGAGACTCAGGTTCGATCCTGACTACGGGTGCTGTACTGTAAGGAGTTTGTACGTTCTCCCCGTGACCTGTGTGGGTTTTCTCCAAGATCTTCGGTTTCCTCCCACACTCCAAAGACGTACAGGTATGTAGTTTAATTGACTGGGTAAATGTAAAAATTGTCCCCAGTGTGCGTAGGATAGTGTTAGTGTGCGGGGATCGCTGGGCGGCGCGGACTTGGTGGGTCGAAAAGGTCTGTTTCCGCGCTGTATCTGAAATATGAAGAAAAATAAATAAATATATATGTATCACAGACAGGAAGAGTTAAAAGCTCCAGTGTAACAGATGACGTCAGACTGAGGGGATATTCATGTGAAAGTGAGGAAGGAGAAACTAGGAGAATGCTGGGTGGATTGCTTCAGCCAGCATGAAGGAAATGTTCTACCACTCACAGTCAGACAGAATGTTCACGAGTCAGGAGTGCTTTATTGCCATATGTCCCAAACAGAACAATGAAATTCTCACTTGCAGCAGCACAACAGAATATGTAAACATAGTACTCTGTAAACAATATAATAAACTAGAATAGGGTCCAAACCTCTCCTGCATTGGTCTAGCACCCCTCCCCTCCCCCACTCCCCCCCTCCCTCCCCACCCCCCCCCACTCACCCACTCCCAGGGGAACTGGTACAATAACACCATTTAAAAACATATTTGGACAAGTACATGGATCAAACACAGGCAAATGTGATTAGTTTAGATGAGCTATAATTATGAGCTAAGCGCAATGTGCTGGAGGAACTCAGCAGGTCAGGCAGCATCTGAAGAAGGGATGGACAGGTGATAGTTCTTCAGACTCACCATTCCGTCCTCAGATGCTGCCTGAGCTGCTGAGTTCCTCCAGTACTTTGTGCTTTGCTCAAACCTTCAACACCTGCAGACCCTCGTGGCAGCATCTCTGGGGAAAAGGAATAGGCGGCATTTCGGGTTGAGATCCTTCTTCAGAAATGACCTTGGTTCAAAGGAAAGGCCTGGCTGGAGAACGACAGTCGATGTCACTCGACCAAACTGTTCACACCAGTGATTCCCACAGACCAATAACGTCAAAATGTTTAGCTTCCTTTTATAAAATTTCATGGATCAAATAATGATGGTTAATGGTGCCGCACAGTATGAAAGATTGGCTGTTAATATCTGCTTTTATTTCAGCCGTAAATTGCCTCTTTGTCACATAATGTACGTTGCTGCCTCTTCTCGCCGAGCACTGCTGTTACTGCGCGGGGCTGGATGTAACCACAGGGCTCCTGTGTACTCCGCTCACCAATCTTGTCGTGTTTGTTTAGTTTCTGCTCAATTAAACTAAATTACATTGGCTCTCTCCATGGCTCTGTGGGGGGGGGGGGGGGGGGGGGGGGGGGGGAGGGGCAGTGAGCCGTTTGCTTTCGACCTGTGTACTGCAGGGAGAGTTCCCATTCTCTGATTCGTTAGCCCAGGGGGGGCTACGGCTGAGGGAAGGTGCTGGTCAGGAAATTGCGCTGAGAACAGGTTCTCCTCATTGTGTTGCCACCGATTATGTATTTGGACGTGAGCAGATCTCGCGGTGCCAATGCCCAGGAGCTTTAATGATCTCTTGGCCATAGCGGTACTGATTTCGGATGTTCAGCCATGATCATATTGAATGGCGCTGCTGGCTCGAAGGGCCGAATGGCCCACTCCTGCGCCTATTTTCTATCTTTCTATGTTCAGGAGCTAAAAAACATGAGTGTATTCTTTATCTCCCGTGTACTTGCTGATATCTACTTACATCATATACATTACATCGTATATGGCAGGCATCAAATGCTGGAGTAACTCAGCAGGTCTGGCAGCATCTCAGGAGCGAAGCAATGGGTGACGTTTCAGGTCGAGACCCTTGGGTATCCACCCGAAATGTCACCCATTCCTTCTCTCCTGAGACGCTGCCTGACCCGCTGAGTTATTCCAGCATTTTTGTGTCTACCTTCAATTTGAACCAGCATCTGCAGTTATTTTCCTACACTACTCACATCGTATATGGAATAATTACTGGAGCCGCAAAAGACGAGTATGTTCAGACTAGAGATACAGCAAGGAAACAGGCCCTTCGGCCCACTGAGTTCACACCGCCCATCGATCACCCGTTCACACTAGTTCTATGTTATCCCACTCTCCCAAACGCTGGCTAGGCACAAGGGGCAATTTACACGAGGCCGATCAACCTACAAACCTGTACGTCTTTGGAGTGTGGGAGGAAACCCGGGGAAAACCCCACGCAGGTCACGGGGAGAACATACAAACTCCATGCAGACAGCACCCGTTGTCAGGACCGAACCCGGGTCTCTGGCGCTGTAAGGCAGCAACTCTACCGCTGCGCCACCGTGCCGCACAAGATGGAGGGGAGACTTCTGTCGGGTCTCCCTTCAACCTCTGACGTTTCAGTTCCAAACAGTGTACGTGCTCATGAATCACTTAATAATTTGGCTGAGAAGTTGCCTGATAACTTCGTCAAACACTGTGATTCTCTGCTGAGTGACAGCAGCTTATTTACTGACAGAAGTAAGATAGGCTCTGGAGGAGACGTGAAAGTGGGCTCGTTTTGGACCAGATTTAGCAGCAGCAATAATAAAGAGGCAAATGGGACGTAAATCAAATGGATTGAAGTGTAAGTCAACTCCCTGTGTTATTGCGCAGTTCAATCTGAAATCTATGTGTTGCTGAAATCCAGAACCTTGCTCCTCCAGAAGATGCAAGATGCCAGCACGTTCTCAAGGGGCTCGGTGCTAAAGTACCCAGGATATCTTAAAATTGCTGGAGCCACAAAAGGACGCAGATGCTGGTATCTGGAGCAAAAACAGTCTGCTGGAGAAACTCAGGGGGTCAGGCAGCATCTGTGGAGGGAAATGGGCGGCCCGTTGAAACCCATCCTCTGGACTGTAAGATTGGAGGAGAGAGAGGGGGGGACCTCATTGAAACTTACCGAATAGTGAAAGGCCTGGATAGAGTAGATGTGGAGAGGATTTTTCCACTAGGGGAGTAAGAGACACCTGTGGCTGACGAGGGAAGTCAGGGACAGCATAAAAATTAAGGAGAGGAAGTATAACATAGCAAAGAAGAATGGGAAGACAGAGGATTGGGACTCTTTTAAAGAGCAACAAAAGTTAACTAAAAAGGCAATACGGGGAGAAAAGATGAGGTACGAGGGTAAACTAGCCAATAATATAAAGGAGGATAGCAAAAGTTTTTTTAGGTATGTGAAGAGGAAAAAAATAGTCAAGGCAAATGTGGGTCCCTTGAAGACAGAAGCAGGGGAATTTATTATGGGGAACAAAGAAATGGCAGACGAGTTAAACCGTTACTTTGGATCTGTGTTTACTGAGGAGGATACACACAATCTCCCAAATGTTCTAGGGGCCGGAGAACCTAGGGTGATGGAAGAACTGAAGGAAATCCACATTAGGCAGGAAATGGTTTTGGGTAGACTGATGGGACTGAAGGCTGATAAATCCCCAGGGCCTGATGGTCTGCATCCCAGGGTACTTAAGGAGGTGGCTCTAGAAATAGTGGAAGCATTGGAGATCATTTTTCAATGTTCCATAGATTCAGGATCAGTTCCTGTGGATTGGAGGATAGCAAATGTTATCCCACTTTTTAAGAAAGGAGGGAGAGAGAAAACGGGTAATTATAGACCAGTTAGTCTGACATCAGTGGTGGGGAAGATGCTGGAGTCAATTATAAAAGACGAAATTGCTGAGCATTTGGATAGCGGTAACAGGATCATTCCGAGTCAGCATGGATTTACGAAGGGGAAATCATGCTTGACAAATCTACTGGAATTTTTTGAGGATGTAACTAGGAAAATTGACAGGGGAGAGTCAGTGGATGTGGTGTACCTCGACTTTCAGAAAGCCTTCGACAAGGTCCCACATAGGAGATTAGTGGGCAAAATTAGAGCACATGGTATTGGGGGTAGGGTACTGACATGGATAGAAAATTGGTTGACAGACAGAAAGCAAAGAGTGGGGATAAATGGGTCCCTTTCGGAATGGCAGGCAGTGACCAGTGGGGTACCGCAAGGTTCGGTGCTGGGACCCCAGCTATTTACGATATACATTAATGACTTAGATGAAGGGATTAAAAGTACCATTAGCAAATTTGCAGATGATACTAAGCTGGGGGGTAGTGTGAATTGTGAGGAAGATGCAATAAGGCTGCAGGGTGACTTGGACAGGTTGTGTGAGTGGGCGCATACATGGCAGATGCAGTTTAATGTAGATAAGTGTGAGGTTATTCACTTTGGAAGTAAGAATAGAAAGGCAGATTATTATCTGAATGGTGTCAAGTTAGGAAGAGGGGATGTTCAACGAGATCTGGGTGTCCTAGTGCATCAGTCACTGAAAGGAAGCATGCAGGTACAGCAGGCAGTGAAGAAAGCCAATGGAATGTTGGCCTTCGTAACAAGAGGAGTTGAGTATAGGAGCAAAGAGGTCCTTCTACAGTTGTACCGGGCCCTGGTGAGACCGCACCTGGAGTACTGTGTGCAGTTTTGGTCTCCAAATTTGAGGAAGGATATTCTTGCTATTGAGGGCGTGCAGCGTAAGTTCACTAGGTTGATTCCCGGAATGGCGGGACTGTCGTATGTTGAAAGGCTGGAGCAATTAGGCTTGTATACACTGGAATTTAGAAGGATGAGGGGGGATCTTATTGAAACATATAAGATAATTAGGGGATTGGACACATTAGAGGCAGGAAACATGTTCCCAATGTTGGGGGAGTCCAGAACAAGGGGCCACAGTTTAAGAATAAGGGGTAGGCCATTTAGAACGGAGATGAGGAAGAACTTTTTCAGTCAGAGAGTGGTGAAGGTGTGGAATTCTCTGCCTCAGAAGGCAGTGGAGGCCAGTTCGGTGGATGCTTTCAAGAGAGAGCTGGATAGAGCTCTTAAGGATAGCGGAGTGAGGGGGTATGGGGAGAAGGCAGGAACGGGGTACTGATTGAGAGTGATCAGCCATGATCGCATTGAATGGCGGTGCTGGCTCGAAGAGCTGAATGGCCTACTCCTGCACCTATTGTCTATTGTCTATTGTCTATAGTTTAGGACCAGAGGCCATAGCCTCAGAGTAAAAGCATGTACCTTTAGAAAGGAGGAGGAGTTATTTTAGTCAGAGGGTAGTGAATTTGATGAATTCACTGCCACAGACGGCTGTGGAAGCCAAATTAATGAATATTTTTAAGGCGGAGATTGGCAGATTCTTGATTAGTAAGCGTGTCAGGGGTTACGGGGGGGAGGCAGAAGAATGGGTTTGAGAGAGAAAGATAGATCAGCCATGATTGAATGGCGGAGTAGACTCGATGGGCCGAATTCTAATTCTGCTCCGAGAACTGATGAACTTATGAACTTAGGGACCAGTATAAAGAGGTGAGGGAGAAGAGACAAGAACTTCCTCTCCTTCACTGACACAGTAGGTGGAACCAGGTGAGGAGGGGTGGGTTGGTGGATGGAATGAGGAGAGGGAGAGGGGGACGGAGAGAACAAGAGTGGGATGTGATTGATGCAGGCAAACAGGGCTTGCGGATGATGGAGTCCGATCATCCACAAGGAAGGGGAATGAGCATTGGACCAAATATGGGAGGTGGGATGGGCAGGTGGGACCCTGAGGGGAGGGGTAGAGTCTGTGGTTGATAACGGACCGAGTGGAGAATGACCATTTCTGCTGTTGGTGATGGGCTACAGTCAAGCTCCAACGAGCAACTCAAGTTGGCAACGTCAGTCTTTACAATCTTCTCAATCAGATGTTTCACTTAGGTTGGTGTTACTCCAGAGACATACAGTAGGTTAATTGGCTTGGTATAATTGAAAGTACCCCCAAGTGTGTATAGGATAGCGTTAGTGTGCAGGGATCGCTGGTCGGCGCGGACTCAGCGGGCTGAAAAGCCTGTTTCCATGCTGTATCCCTGAGCTAAACTAAACTAAACTAAAATAGGTTTACTTATGGTCAAAAGCGAAATGTAAAATAGGTTTACTTATGGTAAAAAGCTCATAGCTCACGAAAGCTCACACAAAGGGTGGTGGATGTTTTTCACACAAAGGGTGGTGGGTTATGGAATGAGTTGCCAGAGGATGTATTTGAGGAAGAGACTATTGTAACGTTTAAGAAACAATTAGACAGGTACATGGATAGGACAGCTTTGGAGGGATGTGGACCAAATTCAGGCAGGTGGGACTAGTGTAGATGGGGCATGTTGGTGGGCGTGGGCAAGGTGGGCCGAAGGGCCTGTTTCCACACTGTATCACTCTATGACTGCAGTTAAGAAACAGACCAATACTTCTTAATAAAATTGAGGATCCAAAGAGTTATGAAGTGTTTCAGCTCCGTTTAGTTAATCACCCAATGCTTTATTAGGCCCAAGGGCCACAGGCTACAAAGTGAATCAGTGAAATGCATTATAATAATACTTTTATTACCCGCTAATTAAGTTCTGCAGGCAAAGTTTTCAGTAAGATTGCAGAGCAAATGAATAATAATGCTTTAACCACTTGGTAGCTCACAGCCACAAGTGACAGTGGCCATCACCTCCACTATTTCGTAGACAGGTGTATAAAGTCATGAGAGGAATAAATCAGGTAGACGCACAGAGTATCTTGCTCAGAGTAGGGGAACCGAGAACCAGAGGACATAGGTTGAAGGTGAAGGGGAAAGGATTTAATAGAAATCTGAGAGGTAATTTTTTTACACAAAGGATGGTGGGCGTATGGAACAATCTGCCGGAGGAGGTAATTAAGTCAGTTACTATCGCAAAGTTTAAGAAACAATTAGGTACATGGGTAGGACAGATTTAGAGGGATATGGGCCAAACACAGGCAGGTGGGACAAGTGTAGATGGGACATGTTGGTCAGTGTGGGCAAGTTGGGCTGAAGGGCCTGTTTCCACCTGTAATGTAGAACACAAAACAGTTCAGCACAGGAACCTGCCGAGTTACTCCAGCACATTGTGTCTTTATATCCCCCACTATTTCCCTGCGCTTAGATAAGCAAGTGTCACATAATAGTGAGCTGCAAATGACTTCTGATAGAGGCAGCACAGTGGCACAGCGGTAGAGTTGCTGCCTCACAGCGCCACAGGCCTGAGTTCGACCCTGACAACGGGAGCTGTCTGTACGGAGTTTGTACATCCTCCCTTTTCTCCGGTTTTCTCCGGGTGTGCCAGTTTCCTCTCACATTCCATCGACGTGCAGGTTAGTAGCTTAATTGGCTTCCGTAAATTGTAAATTATCCGTAGCGTGCAGGATAGTGCTAGTGTACAGTGTGATCGCTGGTCAGCGTGGACTTGGTGGGCTGAAGGGCCTGTTCCGCACTGTATTTCCAAAGTCTAAAGTCTTTGACGTTTCCACCCTAGGGAAAAGGTTGTGACTGCCTGTCCTGTATACATATCTCATGAAGTCACATATTTCTATCAGCCTCAGCTTCCTTCCAGAGAAAATAATCCAGGTTTGTCCAACCTCTCCTTATACCTAATGCCCTCTATTCCCAGCAACCTTCTGGTCAACCTTTTCTGCACCCTCTGGAAAGCGTCCACATCTTCCTGTAGTGGGAGAGTGTATATTTTGTCAGCAACATGTGCGATGGATGTACTGTAATTAATACCCTGCTTCGGTTTCCAAATCAAGCTATTGGCAAAACAAGTAGGAAGGAACTGCCGATGCTGGTTTACACCGAAGATAGACATCTCCGGAGAGAACGTGTGGGTGACTTTTCGGGTTGAGATCCTTCTTTAGATTCAACCCAAAGTGTTGCCCATTCCTTCTCTCCAGAGATGCTGCTTGTCCCACTGAGTTGTCCAGCATTTTGTGTCTATCCACTGACAAAACAACATTGATAGCATTTCCACTCCCCTGAACCTCAGACCATGGCCCCTTTCCTGATGGCCACGGATTACTTTAGTTATTATAAAAATAGGTAAGGGAAAATTGGCCCATGCTTATAAAAAATACCGCTGATATATAACAAGCAAACACTGCATGCTCTTACTAACACAATATTGATTCACTCTTCTTGTTGGTCCAGAATGGAGTAAACTAATGTTTGAGTTCATGGATTGCAAAATTGTCTTGAGATGACTGTGGATCCTCATGACTTAGTAATTTGCCCACAACGCAAAGTTTCAGGCTATTGGGGCAATGCCTTGAATTGATTCTCACCTCCCATTACAACTTTTCACCTTGGGACCAACAATATTCAAAGGTATGCCCAAGGAACTGCAGATGTTGGAATCTTGAGGGAGATACAAAGTGCTGGAGTAACTCAGCGGGTCAGGCAGCATCTGAGGAGGCGGTGACCAGGCATCTGCCAGTTGCTAACCCTTTACTCCAGTCTTGAAGAAGGATCCCGATCACACCCTATCCATTTCCTTGCACAGATGCTGTCTGACCACTGAGTTCCTCCAGTAGTTTGTTTTAAGCTCAGGACTCCAGCATCTGCAGTCTTTTGTGTCTCTGCTTCAAATCACGTTCTTCTCAAAAGCTTGGTGGACGCTTGAGTTTCATAACTTATGTTTGGTAATTGGAAATCAATAATTCTACAAAAGTCATTTGGCATCTTCACTTGTGCTTTCCTGGGAACTGGAATTTGAATCAAATGTCTGAACCAAGGACTATAAATTGCGTGCCAGTCAATTAGAAAGTTAGATTTTACTAATCCTTTGTCAAAAAGATACTAAAAAGCATCTGTTGTCCTTTCATGTAGAAGTTTCTATCCCCTCCCCCTTCCCAGTTCTCCCACTAGTCTTTCTGTCTCTGACTACATTCAATCTTGGTCCCGCCCCCTCCCCTGACATCAGTCTGAAGAAGGGTCTCGACCCGAAACGTTACCCATTCCTTCTCTCCCAAGATGCTGCCTGACCTGCTGAGTTACTCCAGCATTTTGTGTCTACCTTCAATCAGCATCTGCAGTTTTTTTCCTTCAGCTTTAGGAATGAATTGATTTGGATCTGAGGCTAACCAAGTCTTTTAATTGGCTCGAGTCCAATTGTATCATAACACACAGACCTGCGTGGGTTTTCTCCGAGATCTTCGGTTTCCTCCCACACTCCAAAGACGTACAGGTATGTAGGTTAATTGACTGGGTAAATGTAAAAATTGTTCCTAGTGTGTGTAGGATAGTGTTAATGTGCAGGGATCGCTGGGCGGCGCGGACTTGGTGGGCCGAAGGGCCTGTTTCCGCGCTGTATCTCTAAATCTAAACGTACAAAGTCTATA
Source organism: Rhinoraja longicauda (assembly GCF_053455715.1). Taxonomy (NCBI): domain Eukaryota; kingdom Metazoa; phylum Chordata; class Chondrichthyes; order Rajiformes; family Arhynchobatidae; genus Rhinoraja; species Rhinoraja longicauda. The sequence continues at coordinate 24,113,448 of NC_135977.1, read as the reverse complement.
CAGACAGCACCCACAGTCAGGATCGAACCTGGACCTCTGGCGCTATAAGGCAGCAACTCTACCACCGCGTAGCATTGAAATTTAGCATCAAAACTTTCATTTAGTTAAGAAAGCAGTTGAAAAACTGATTCAGCTCAGAGATTTGGGGCTGCTGTAATTCTATGTGTTACAGTGTGAAAGTTTGCAAGTGTCAGCACAACCTTAATTATAACATTTAATTCCCAGTGCCAGTCGCATTATGCTGCATGACACTCTGAAGTACCATTAAGCAGTATTCCAGATGGGAGAGACACTTTTTCAGTTTGGCAAATGTGCTGAACATCATTTCTACATAAACAGTGGAAGATCCTTCTCTTTTATTCACACGTGGGATGTGGGTGATGTTAGAAACCCAGCGCTTAACATCCATCTATAATCATCCCTCATTGCCTTTTACAAGGCAATGGTGAGCCATCTTCTTGAGCTGCAACAAATTATGTGGTGATGGTATTTACTAAGAGCACTTTGGCAAGCTGTTCAAGGATTCTGATCCCTTGATTGACGATACAGGTGGGATGGCGAGCAATTTGGAGCAAAGTTTAGAAACAAGAAACTGCAGACGCTGGTTTATACCTAAGATAGGCGCAAAGTGCTGGAGTAACTCAACGGGTCCGGCAGCATCTCTGGGAAAACGGATGGGCGACGTTTAGGGTCCCAACTGGAAACGTCACCCATTCTTTTTCTCCAGAGATGCTGCCTGACCTATTGAGTTACTCCAGCACTTTGTGTCTAACTTTAGAGCAAAGTTTGTGAATGATGACAGGACTGAACATCTACTGCCCATGTTGACCTGGTGATCGAGGTTCATGGGTTTGTGGAAGGCGGAGGAGTAGAGGGCCGTACGTTATGGTGAGAGGGTCAAAGTTTAAAGGAGATGTGCTTGTCAAGTTTTTTTACACGGAAGGTGATGGGTGCCTGGAATGTGCTGGTCAGGGTGCTGGTGAAAGAGAAGCGATAATGGCATTTAAGATAATGGCTTTTGGATAGGCACCTGGAGATGCAGGGAATGGAAGAATATGGATCCAAGATATGTTCTCAAATAATTACCGGCACAAAATTGTTACGTGCTATATCATTGAACCACTTGGAAATATTACCATCAATTTTCAACATTCATTTAAGGCACAGGATTCACCTGACTGAGATTCCAGAATAGTTACTAAAGCAAATTAACGATTAGTAAGAAGTGCAGCACAGTGGCGCAGCAGTAGAGTTGCTGCCTTACTCTGCCAGACACCCGGGTTAGATCTTGACTACGGGTACTATCTGTACAGAGCTTGCACATTCTCCATGTGACTGCGTGGGTTTTCTCTGCGTGGGTGCTCCTCCCACACTCTAAAGACATACAGGTTTGTAGGTTAGTCGGCATCTGTAAATAGTCCCATTTGGACAGGTACATGAGTAGGAAAGGTTTAGAGAGATAAGGCATAACGTGGACAGATGGGACTAGTGTAGATGGGACATCCCAGTTGGCAATGGTGGTTGGTCTGAGGGGCCTATTTCCGTGCTGTATAACTATCTGCAGAAAGTGAAAGGAACTGAAGGAGAAGTTATTGAAGTTAAAGACACGTTTTGTCAAATGGACACAAATGTTAGTTGCGGGTCTGGGTGGGTCTCTGTTCAAGAAAGAAGTGGAAGTCTATAAGACCTTCCTGATAGGGCATGGAGGTGCATAAAGGCTGGAGTCCTTCGTCTTTGAGTTGTACACCAAAGCAAATTAAGGCCAACATTTTAGATAGACTTCCAGCTTCTCAAATTCCACAACGGGATAATTTAGTTTAGTTTAGTTTAGTTTAGTTTAGAGATACAGCTCGGAAACAGGCCCTTCGGCCCACCTAGTCCGCACCGACCAGCGATCCCTGCACATTAACACTATCCTATACTAGGGACAATTTTTATTTATGCCAAGCCAATTAACCCACAAACTTGTACATCCTTGGAGTGTGGGAGGAAACCTAGGATCTCAGAGAAAACCCACGCAGATCACGGGGAGAACGTACAAACTCCGTACAGACAAGCACCCATAGCCAAGTTCCAACTCAGGTCTCTGGCACTGTAAGCGCTGTAGGGCAGCAACTCTACCGTGCCGCCAATGAAGAATAAACTTAAGAATAGGTTTATTACTCCAGAGTGTTGCAAATGCCAAGAGCTGGGGAACTGGCAGCAACACTGGGTACTAGACATCAGGCACAGTTGGCAGCGCAGGGCAGTGAATGGTTCAGTTGCCAAAAATATATTCCACAAAGTCCCCCAACAGAGCAATGCCATCTTCTACGGACACATCTCAGAAAAGTCCTGACAGCTTTCCCAGTAACATATTAATTTGTACAGTAGTATTCAGAACAAGCAATGTAGAAATTATTTTCTCAAGCCATGGCTTGAATGGACAGAAAACAAAACTGTGTGCAAGGGAAAGACATAGGGAAAGGAAATGTAATCGGACTGAACGTAATGGGTTGTCTTAGCATTGTCTTGCATTAAGGTAGAACTTGATTTCTGGAGAGAGTCACCCACTGCTTTGAAATGCTCTGTAAATTAATGCTCAGGTATGCAAGTGTAATGGACCTGTGGCTTTCTGGTAGTCCTGGTGCACTCTAACTGCGAGGCTTGGAAACATTTCTCAACTTCCAGTAAAAGCACTCCTTAGAGCAAACACAAACTCCCTCTCTGTCAATGCGAGAGTTTCACAGGTGTTTATTAACGGCCAGCTTTGTAAATACTGTTGAAATACACTCTGATTTGTGGGTGGCACGGTGGCGCAGCTGGTAGAGCCGTTGCCTCACAGCGCCAGATCCCGGGTTCGATCCTGACATCGGCTGCTGTCCTTGTGGAGTTTGCACGTTCACCGCTACCTCCGGGTGCCCCGGTTTCCCCCCGCATCCCGAAGATGCGCGCGTTTGTAGGTTAATTGGTCTCTGTAAAATTGCCCCCGGTGTGTAGGGAGCGGATGAGAAAGTGGGATAACATAGAGCTGGTGTGAACGGGTGATCAATGGTTGGCGTTAACTTGGTGGGCCAAAGGCCTTGTTTCCATGCTGTATCTTTCATACAATCAATTAAATATCACGTTGAATGACTCATTCAAGGTTGTATGATCTTCCATCCAATACACTCGGGAAATTAGCAGCCAAATTGGTGCAATGGATGCAATTTTTCTACCACATGAGCAGTATTATTTCTGTTGCATCTTACAAGGCTGTACCTGTGCATCCTACTTCAAGTCATAAATAGGTGCTGGAGTGACTTAGTTGGTCTGGCAGCATCCTTGGAGAAAATGAATAGGTGATGTTTTGGGTCAGGACCCTTCTTCAGACTAAAGATACTGTAAGTCCCGATTCGAAACATCACCTGTCCATGTTCTCCAGAGGTGTTATCTGACCTAGACACGAAATGCTGGAGTAACTCAGCGGGTCAGGCAGCATCTCTGGAGGAAAGGAATGTGTGACGTTTCAGGTCGAGCCCCCTCTTCAGGGACTCCAGTCTGAAGACTCCAGTCTGAAGAAGAGTCTCGACCTGAAACGTCACCTATTCCTTTTCTCCAGAGATGCTGCCTGACCCGCTGAATTACTCCAGCTTTTTGTGTCAGTCTTTCGTGTAAACCAGCATCTGCAGTTCCTTCCTGCACACGTCATCTGACCTGCTGAGTTACTCCAGCACTTTGTGTCTTTCCTTGGTAAACGAGCATCTGCGGTTCCTTGTCCCTAAAAAAAATAAGCTTTGATGTCTTCTTTTAGGCCGACCCGGGATAGCGAAGATGAGGATGATGACGAGAAGAAAGGGAAAGGGTGCACCCTTCAGTATCAGCGTGCCATGGTGAGGGTGCTCACACAGTTTGTGGCAGAAACCTTGGACCCGGGCGGGCAGCTGGTCTACATGCTGGGCAACGACTGGCAGGCCGACATCACCGACCTGGTCACCGACTTCCTGAAGATGGACAACCCGCGGATCGCAAAGCTGGAGGGCGGGAGGATCCTGAGCGGACAGGAGCTCGGGATGGCCACCATTCAGGTATGGTCTGACCCATCCTTTAGACTTTAGAGACACAGCACGGAAACAGGCCCTTTGGCCCACCGAGTCCGTGCCGACCAGCGATCGTAAGGTCATCAGTAATAGGAGCAGAATTAGGCCCATCAACTCTACTCCACCATTCAATCATGGCTGATCTATCTCTCCCTCCTAACCCCATTCTCCTGCCTTCTCCCCATAACCCCCGACACCCATGCTAATCAAGAACCTATCTATCTCTGATTTCTATCATCCCGTACACTAACACTATCCTACACGCCAGGGACGATTTACAATTTACAGAAGCCAATTAAGCTACAAATCCGCACATGTTTGGAGTGCGGGAGGAAACCACCCATAGGAAACCCATGCAGTCACAGGGAGAACGTACAAACTGCATACATACAGGACGCATAGTCAGGATGGAACCCGGGTCTCTAGCGCTGTAAGGCGGCAACTCTGCCACTGCGCCACTGTGCCGCCCTTGCGGATGCATTAACCCTGGCCCCTGGCTGAGACTGGCATTGATACTGGTTTCTCCCTGCCATTCAGAACTGCGAACGTACTGTTAACATGTTCCAGGGAAAGCTCCCTCAGAGAATTCAGCCTGTCATTGAACACTGCTGCGCTGCATTCAAAACATTCTGCTTTATGTTCCTGCATGATTGACTGGCTCCAGAGAGGTTTCGTTCTTTTAGAAAGGGACGACAACTAGAGAATAATAATAAGATAATTGCTGATTGATACAGCGACCGCCAACCAGTCAGTTCCATTACAGTAACTGGGTAAATGTTTTATGTTGAAATGCAATTTCTTTTTCAATTGAATTTCATTTGGCAGCTCATCTGCACAGCTGGTAAAGCCACTGCCTCAACGCGCCTGAAACTCACGTTCAATCCTCCACTGACTTTCTCCGGGTGCCAGCATTATGGAATTTGTACCTTCTCCCTGTGACTGCATGGGTTTTAGACAATAGACAATAGACAATAGGTGCAGGAGGAGGCCATTCGGCTCTTCGAGCCAGCACCGCCATTCAATGTGATCATGGCTGATCATTCTCAATCAGTACCCCGTTCCTGCCTTCTCCCCATACCCCCTGCCTCCGCTATCCTTAAGAGCTCTATCTAGCTCTCTCTTGAATGCATTCAGTGAATTGGCCTCCACTGCCTTCTGAGGCAGAGAATTCCACAGATTCACAACTCTCTGACCGAAAAAGTTTTTCCTCATCTCAGTTCTACATGGCTTACCCCTTATTCTTAAACTGTGGCCCCTTGTTCTGGACTCCCCCAACATTGGGAACATGTTTCCTGCCTCTAATGTGTCCAACCCCTTAATAATCTTATACGTTTCGATAAGATCTCCTCTCATCCTTCTAAATTCCAGCTAAAAACAGCACCAGAGACCCCGGTTCGTTCCTGACCTCAGTGCTGCCAAGGACTGAGATGAAGAAAGACTTCTTTAGGACTGAGATGAGGAAAAACTTTTTTAGGACTGAGATGAGGAAAAACCTTTTTAGGACTGAGATGAGGAAAAACTTTAGGACTGAAATAAGGAAAATCTTTTAGGACTGAGATGAGGAAAAACTTTTTTAGGACAGAGATGAGGAAAAACATTTTTAGGACTGAGATGAGGAAAAACTTTTTTAGGACTGAAATAAGGAAAAACTTTTTTCGGACTGAGATGAGGAAAAACTTTTCACCCAGAGAGTTGTGAATCTGTGGAATTCTCTGCCACAGAAGGCAGTGGAGGCCAATTCACTGGATGTATTCAAGAAAGAGTTAGATATAGTTCTTAGGGCTAACGGAATCAAGGGATATGGGGAAAAAACAGGAACTGGATATTGGTTCTGGATGATCATCCATGCTGGCTTGAATGGCCTACTCTTGCACCTACTTTCTATGTTTCTATGTCCTCCGGTTTCCTCCCACATCCCAAAGATATGCAGGTTGGTAGGCCAATTGGCCTCCGTAAATTGCTCCTCGTGTGCAGGGAATGGATGGGAAAGTGGGATAACATAGAACTAGTATGATCGGTGGTCGGTGTGGACCTGTTTCGAAGGGCCTATTTCCATGTTGCATTTTTCAATTAATAAATTAACTATCATCTTGAATGCCAAAAGATTGTATAATCTTCAAACTAATACACCTAGGAAATTAGCAGCCAAATTAATATTATCTCGGTTTGATTCCATGTTTCCCGCTACATAATTCCGTTTGATAAATTGATCCAGAGGGCTTCTTGAGGTCCATGTGGACATTTTTTTGGTGTAATCCTATTATTATCAATGATCAAGGGGTGGCACGGTGGTGCAGTGGTAGAGTTGCTGCCTTATAGCGCCAGAGACCCAGGTTCAATCCTGACTGCGGGTGCTGTCTGTACGGAGTTTGGACGTTCTCCCTGTGACCGCGTGGGATTTCTCCGGTTGCTACACTTTCCTCCCACATTCCAAAGGCGTGCAGGTTTGCAGGTTAATTGACTTCTGTAAATTTTCCTTGGTGCGCAGCGTAGAACTAGTTTACGGGTGGACGCTGGTCAGCTTGGACTAGGTTTCCACACTGTATCTCTAAAACTAAAACTTTATTGAACTGTTCAGTGTAGCATAGTCAATTCAAGAATGCCATTGGATCCAATGATTGCTTTACTGTCACATGTACAGGGACACAGAGAAATGCTTGTTCTGAATGCTATGCATCAAATCACACCATACAGTCGTACATTAGATCTTCTTCTGGAACAGCACGCAGAGTATCACCAGGTTCTGGAGCTAACCTGCACGTCTCTAAAATGTCCAAGCAAGGCCTCAGGAGATATGCAATTTTTATTTCTCTCAGATAAGGCTTGGTGTCCCAGCGGCAGTAGATCAATGAAGTAGGGGTCACTTAGTGACTTTAGACTTTTGAGATACAGCGTGGAAGTAGGCCCTTTGACACATTGAGTCCACACCGACCAGCGATCGCCCCGCACACTAGCGCTATCCTACACACTAGGGACAATTTACAGAAGCCAATTAACCGACAAACTTGCACGTCTTTGGTGTGTGGGACGAAACTGGAGCACCTGGAGGAAACCCACACAGCCACAGAGAGAACGTACAAACTCCGTACAGACAGCACCTGAAGTCGGGATTGAACGCAGTTGTCTGGCGTTGTAAGGCAGCAACTCTACTGCCGTGCCCTTGGTTCGATGCCATGCCATTGGCATGCAGTGTGATGCCATTAGTCCCATCCTCCGTTGCTCTCCACAGCGGCCACAGGCTGCGCTCGATCCACTCACTCACCCGGGTGCTGTAGGGCCTCCCGCAGTTGTCTCCTCCAGTTCCCAATGTGAGGCCATCACAAACATGCCTTCAGCAGCTGCCCCTCTGGTTCCTTGCATTAATGTCAACACGTCCTACTTCCCAAGTCAATCGTGGACCTTTTTGGACCTGAGATATGTTGAAAGACTGGAGCGACTAGGCTTGTATACACTGGAATGTAGAAGGATGAGAGGGGATCTTATCGAAAAGTATAAGATTATTAAGGGGTTGGACACGTTAGAGGCAGGAAACGTGTTCCCAATGTTGGGGGAGTCCAGAACAAGGGGCCACAGTTTAAGAATAAGGGGTAGGCCATTTAGAACTGAGATGAGGAAAAACTTTTTCAGTCAGAGAGTTGTGAATCTGTGGAATTCTCTGCCTCAGAAGGCAGTGGAGGCCAATTCTCTGAATGCATTCAAGAGCGAGCTAGATAGAGCTCTTAAGGATAGCGGAGTCAGGGGGTATGGGGAGAAGGCAGGAACGGGGTACTGATTGAGAATGATCAGCCATGATCACATTGAATGGCGGTGCTGGCTCGAAGGGCCGAATGGCCTCCTCATGCACCTATTGTCTATTGTCTATTGGACACTTTCTGAGTGCATGGGAGGTGGATTTGAAGACCGGTCACAGCTGCCGACTTTCCCCTTCGCCTTTCGCTATCTTGAAATGGTCATTAGGCTTGTGACAGTCAAAATGGGCCTGCAGATGAAAGGTCTCTCCGTTCACCCCATGACACCTCCGCCTCTCTGCTGGCATTGTTCACTGCTGGTACTTCAGATTCTTTCAGTTGAGTTTTGGATTGAATACGTAGAAAGGATGCAGATCGGCACGGTGGCGCAGCGGTAGAGTTGCTGCCTTACAGCGAATGCAGCGCCGGAGACTCAGGTTCGATCCTGACTACGGGCGCCGTCTGTACGGAGTTTGTACGTTCTCCCCGTGACCTGCGTGGGTTTTCTCCGAGATCTTCGGTTTCCTCCCACACTCCAAAGACGTACAGGTATGTAGGTTAATTGGCTGGACAAATTGTCCCTAGTGTGTGTAGGATAACGTTAATGTGCGGGGATCGCTGGGCGGCACGGACTCGGTGGGCCGAAGGGCCTGTTTCCGCGCTGTATCTCTAAAATCAAAAAAATATATAATCTAAAATCTAAATCCGACAGCATCTCTGGAGAAAAGGAATAGGTCAGGTTTCGGGTCGAGACCCTTCTTCAGACCGACGTTCAGTATGAAGGAAGGTCTCGACCTGAAACGTCACATCTTATCACAATGACCACAGCAACTCTTGCAGTTGTTCGCTCCTCCTGAAGGCGTCATAGAACTAGGCCCCATCTTATTAACTCTCCAGAACTTCACTGGCTGATGCCATGAATCCAGTGTTAAACCCATTACCTGCAACTATTATTCTGAGTGGATAGCACAAGGTCCTGTGAAAAATTAGAGTCATAGAGTGCTAGAGTTATAAAGCACAGAAACAGGCCACGGAAACAGTGGCACAGCAGTAGTGTGGGTTTTCTCTGCATGCGGCGTGTGGAATTTCTTCCCACACTCCAAAGTCTTACAGCTTTGTAGGTTAATTGTCTTCTGTTCATTGTAAATTGTCCCTAGTGTGTGTAGGATAGTGCTAGTGTACGGGGATATCGCTGGTGAGTGCGGATTCGGTGGGCCGAAGGGCCTGTTTCCACACTGTATCTCTAAAGTCTAAAGCCCAAATCATCAATGCTGGCATAGTGCCTACCTGGATTAGTCCCATTTACCTGCAATTGGCCCATATCCCTCGAAACCTTTCCTATCCATGTACTTGTCTAAATGTAATTGTATGTAATTTTACAATAAACATTATAATTATAATTCTAAAAGAACACAAAGTGCTGGAGTAACTCAGCAGATAAGGCAGCATCTCTGGAGAACATGGATAGGTGATGTTTTGGGTCAGGACCCTTCTTCAGACTCGATTGGTGCCACAGAAGGTAGTTGAGGCCAGTTCATTGGCTATATTTAAGAGGGAGTTAGATGTGGCCCTTGTGCCTAAAGGGATCAGGGGGTATGGAGAGAAGGCAGGTACAGGTTACTGAGTTGGATGATCAGCCATGATCATATTGAATGGCGGTGCAGGTTCGAAGGGCCGAATGGCCTACTCCTGCACCTATTTTCTATGTTCTATGTTTCTATAACTTGGTGGGACTGGAATAGGAAAGAGAAAGCTGGAAAAGAGAGGTGGGGACGAGACAAAACCTGGCAAGCCTGAAGAAAGGTTTCGACCCAAAATGTCAACTATCCATGTTCTCCAGGGATGCTGCCTGACTTGCTGAGTTACTCCAGCACTTTGTGCCTTTTTATGTATGAACCAACACCTGCAGTTATTTACGTGTAGGAAGGAACTGTAGATGCTGGTTTAAACCGAAGAGAGACACAAAAAGCTGGAGTAACTCAGCGGGGTCAGACAGCATCTCCGGAGAAAAGGAATAGGTGACGTTTCGGGTCAAGACTGAATAAGGGTCTCGACCCGAAAGGTCACCTGTTCCTTTTCTCCAGAGATGCTGTCTGACCCCACCGAGTTACTCCAGCTTTCCGTGTCTATCTGCAGTCCTTTACTTCCAAATTAGAATTCTATGTCTGATGCAGCAGTTTCAGAATTGAGTGTGAGTTTCACTCCAAATAGTCTTCCAGAGTTATTTGTGATGTGCTTTGGAAAGAAGTTCATTCGGACTGAATTTGATGTACTTCTCAAAACGAATAAATTCAAACATCTGTGAGCCAGGCTCCTCACCACTTGGCAGGAATGTCAATACGGACCGTAAAAGATGGGACAAAGATGACAACAGGTGAAATAAAGTCAAAAGGCATCACAAATAACCATCAAGGTGGCATCAGCAGTTGGACAGGCATGTCAGAACACACTTATGTTTGATAAAAACCAAGCTTAGTACTGTTTAGTTTTATTTTAGTGTTTAGAGATACAGCATTGAAACATTGATACAATAGTAGTGTTTAAGAGGCTTTTAGATAGGCTCATTTTTACACAGAGGCCAATGGGTGCCTGGAACACGGTGCCAGGGATGGTAGTGGAAGGAGATATGACATGTTAGTGGCGTTCAAGAGGCTTCTATTCAGCATATGGATAGGCAGATGAAGTCGATTTATCTTAGCATTATGTCCGGCACGGACATTATGAGCCATAGGGCCAGTTCCGGTGCTGTACTGTTCTACGTTCTCTGTTCAGGTCAACACTGAAAGAACAAATCTGGTTTACTCTCAACAGATGCTGCCTGAACTGTTCGATACTTAGAGCATTTCAGTTTTATTTCTAGCTTAGATTTCCATCCACTTCGGTTTTATGCTTCATCTTGTGGAGATGAGATATCACCATCTACTGGTGGTGTAATCACTGTTGTTCACATTGACAAATAAGCCATCTGATGGAGTTTGTAAATAAGAAAACGCTAGTTTTACTGTTTTTTCGTTCACGTTGAACTCTTTTGACTGTGTTTTTATGCATGTTTTTATCTAAATTAAGAAGGAATATTTGAAAACCTGTCTCAATGTTCAGATAGAGAACGTGTCATAATACCACTGTCATCAATGTCTAGTGGACGAGTAGACAAATATAAATAGCTTCTTACGCAGAGTTTTTTTTTTTTTAACAAATACTTTATTCCAAAACAAAACCAAACGTACAAAGTAGTAACGTGATCAAATCAAAAGCAGCCTGTATCGGCAGTTTACAAACAAAACAATTATCAAATTAAAATTCCGCCAACTTTGTCAATAATACATTCGACCTCCCGCGGCGACCAGCGCTCACGGAAGGCCTCCAGCGTCGCCGTGGACACCGCTTGCTCCCTGTCATATTGGGAGTGTTGTGCTGTTTAGTTTAATTTGGAGATACTGCGTGGAAACAGGCCCTCAGGCGCACTGAGCCCGCGACAACCAGCCATCTCCTGCTCACTCGTTTGAACCTGCACACGAGGTGCAATTTACAGAAACCAATTAACCTGCAAACCTGCACATCTTTGGAATGTGGGAGGAAACCAGAGCACCCGGAGAAAACCCACGCTGGTCACGGGGAGAACATACAAACTCCGTACAGACAGCACCCGTAGTCAGGATTGAACCCGCCTGTCTGGCACCGTAAGGCAGCAACCTTATCGCTGCGCCACCGTGCCGCCCCTGTGGTGCTGTTATGATGGTTTGAGTCGCCTACTACACCCAATGTGCTGGCCAGGGTATTATCTATTGCATGTGTGTGTCGGAAGGGAAGAGGATCTCGACACCCTTTCTCTGTGATGGAACCAATTTGTGCTGGACAGTGCAACACCTATGATCATTGTCATTGGTGTTCATGAGTTTGAAGTTATAATGTACCTTCCCAATTTCCTCCATTTTGATTATCAGTCATCAAGAAGAATATACAGTGTTCCAGATTTTAATCTCCATCCTCTTACTTTCCATAGGACCATTAGACCTAGGAGCAGAATTAGGCCATTTAGCCCATTGAGTTGACTCTCCCATTCGATCATGGCTGATCTACTTTTTCCTGTCAACCCCATTCTCCTGCCTTCTCCCCATAAACTTTGATCCCCTTACTAATCAAGAAACCATATTTCTCTCCTTTAAAAATACCCAAATGACTTGGTCTCCACAGCCATCTGTGGCAATGAATTCCACAGATTCACCACCTTCTAGCTGAAGAAATTCCTCCTCGTCTCTATTCAAAATATTCGTCCTTTTATTCTGAGGCCGTGCCCTCTGGTCCTAGACTCTCCTATTTCTGGAAACATTCTCTCCACATCCACTCTATCTGGGAATGTCCTGAGGAATATCTGTTTTGGTGAAAGGGGAGCAGTCACAGTATTCTCCATTCTGGATTTTATATGTATTTTATTTTTCTCTTTTGTTGGCCCAGTAATCAGTGAACAATTTTTACCACTGTTTAATCATTTAGATGATATAGATCGGGACTGCGTGATTCTAATTCTCAGTGCAACAGTGTCAGGATGTTGATTTATAAATGCAGTCCCATCCCCAGAGATAAGAGTGCCTCTAAATACAATAACCGCTGTTGCTGTAAGTAAATACACAAAGATCTGCTAACTTTGTTTGCAATTCAATAGCGGCATTTAAGAGACTTTTGGATCGGCACATGGATATGCACGGAATGGAGGGATATGGATTATGTGCAGGCAGATAAGAATTGGTCTTGGCATGATGTTCGGCACAGATAATGCGGGCCGAAGGGCCAGTTCCTGTTCCATACTGTTCCATGTGCAGGGAGGAATGGCCTATTGTGTGTCCCGCATTTCCATGATGAGTTTTGGTGCTTTTTGCATATCTTCCATTCATTTCTCCGAAGTACCGTCTATACCTCTCGTTCCCCTTTCCCCTGACTCTCAGTCTGAAGAAGGGTCTCGACCCGAAACGTCACCTATTCCTTTTGTCCACACATGCGACTGACCCGCCGAGTTGCTCCAGCTTTCCGTGTCTGTCTTCCATACTGTTCTATGCTCTATGTTCTCAAATGCAGATTTTGGGTCATTTCACAAACACATTTGCAGTTATGGATAATGACCATTGGAATCATCCAACTAGAAGTTCGATGCTGACCACAGTGATAGGATTATTGGACAATTAACCTGTGCAGTTGGCTTGTTTCAGCTCATGAAGACCAGTAACAGAGACATTGGGTTCTACAGCATGGAAACAGGCCCTTCAGCCCATCTTGCCCATGTCAGTGTACTGGACTCTAGTCCCATTCGCCTGCAGCCATCCCATAGCCTGCTAAACACTTCCTATGCATATATCTGTCCAAATGTCTGAAAGGTTTTAATTGTTTATGCTTCTGTAGCTTCCTCCAGAAGCTCACTCCAGATATGGACATTAGACAACATTGGCAGAAATCTGGCAACAAAGTGGTCTCCTTCACACTTGGCGAAACACTAAATAATGATCCTGAATTAAAATCACTAAATAACAATAACTATAATAACTCCTTTCCTCAATAATTAATAGTTTAGTTTAGTTGAATTGAGTTTATGGTTACACATGGTGGTTGTGGAACACATTGAATCTAGCCTACCAAGCAACCTTGATCCACTGTAGTCCCCCTCTGCCCCAACAGGTCCACGACTGATGCCATCTCCCTGGCCCCGCACTCATTCTTGGAACACCTAGACAAGAAGGACGTGCATGCTATGAAGCTTACAATGAGAATGATGATGCATGTGTAGGAAGGAACTCTAGATGCTGGTTTAACCGATGATAGACACAAAATGCTGGAGTAACGCAGCGGGACAGGCAGCATCTCTGGAGAGAAGGAATGGGTGACGTTTCGAGTCGAGACCCTTCTTCCCAGTCTGAAGAAGGGTCTCGACCCGAAACGTCACCCGTTCCTTCTCTCCAGAGATGCTGCATGTCCCGCTGAATTACTCCAGCACTTTGAATCTACCTTGAGCATGATGATGCAATCTGGTTAATGATTACAGTCCAGGTGCAGTTAAATGGATCAAGAGGCAAAGTCCCCCAGCAAGCTAATGTAGGCTTGCCTGCAGTCCGTCTGTCTTTTGTGTTTTTTGTTGTTTTTGTCTCAATTGTAGTGTTAATATGATGTAGTGTTGTATGTTATGTTTTGGGGGGGAGGGGAGGTAACTGTAACTGTAACATTCTCTCTCCAGAACGGAGACGCGACCTTTGTTCTGTGCCGTGTCTCCGTTCCCGTTGCGGCCTACCACCGGCCATGCACCTGGGACCGGCGGGCTCCACCTACCACCGGCCATGCACCTGGGACCGGCGGGCTCCACCTACCACCGGCCATGCACCTGGGACCGGCGGGCTCCACCTACCACCGGCCATGCACCTGGGACCGGCGGGCTCCACCTACCACCGGCCATGCACCTGGGACCGGCGGGCTCCACCTACCACCGGCCATGCACCTGGGACCGGCAGGCTCCACCTACCACCGGCCATGCACCTGGGACCACCTGGGTCTCTGGTTCGCAGAGCCCGCGGTCCGGACTCACCACCTGCGGCGCTGGCTGCCTGCGGATGCTACGGGAGCGGCTGCGACTCGTCTCCGGAGGCTCCGGCGCGGGCCGCGTGGACGTCGGAAGCCCACAGGCCCCTGGATGGGGGCCGACATCGGGAGCTCCGGCAGCGGCAGAGGCAACGTGTCCGCCCGCCCCGAATCGCGGGGCTTGGGTCGGCCCGCCGCGGACCTTTCACCGTCCGGCGCGGCCTGAAATAGGCCGCGGGATTTTTTTTCACCGCCCAGCGGGGGCTTCAATATCGGGAGCCCCGACCGCCCCGACGTGGCAACTCCAACAGCCTGACCGCGGGACAAGACGGCAGGGAAGAGAAAAATACATTCTGGCCTTCCATCACAGTGAGGAGGGACTGGAGGAGACTCACTGTGATGGATGTTTCTTTTTGTTTGGTGTTAGTTGTGATTGTATGTGTTATTGCATTTTTATTGATTAATCTTATTGGTCTTATTGTTCAACTGCGGGTAATGTTTCATTTTACTACACATTTATGTGTATGTAACAAATAAACGACTATTGACTATTGATTGAGATAAACGAGCGGACAATGGTCGGCCCAGACTGGATGGGCTGAAGGGTCTCTATCAAGGCCGCATCTCCCTGAGACTCTAAGCTCAATGCTTTGAGTTGAGTGATGGAAGCCTATTATTCTCTGGGTTATTGTTTCAGATGGTCAGAAAAGCTAATGCTATAATAACTGATCGATGTGGAGCTGAATCATCAGGTCTGGGCATTTATCGGAAAGCTACCTCCTCCATGTGCAGCGTTAAAGATGATTGATGGTGTGTTTCTGATGGCATTGAGAATCACTGGTCACTGTAGCTCTTCCTATCCTTAAAGATTAAACCGAGTGACATTGAATGACATTTCCACACAATATTACACTGTCTACTTCGAGACCAAGAGGGAATTTGGGCCCGTGCTTCTCCAGTCATTTATCTGTCAGCCACCTTGGCCGGGATCTTGCGAAAAATTGTTTCAACGGACTGCACCAGAGGAACCTGACATTTCCAAGTGAGGCTTTTAATTACTAGTTTGGTATTAATGGGTTCATTTTGCAGGGGGAAATAGGTTTATGTCAGTCTGTGTGCCACATGAAATGCACACTGGCTGCTCCTGAGGGAGCAAGTATAAATGCCAAGGCTATAAGCATTGTTCAATTGAATGTCTCAACAATGTTCCTTTAGGAATCCTTTTTGAACTGTTAGTGACAGTAGCAAAGTATACATTGCAACGGCTTTAGAACAGGTCACATTGAAGCTCGGAAATGTTTTAAAGATGGAGAACAAAAGCTCGTGATAAATAATGTATCTACGGCCAATAAGCATCCCACTTATCTTATATTCAGTAATTAAATGTCCTCTGACTCATTTGCCTACTGTGCATTTATGATGGGAATGTAATTAAATTGTTATTCGTTATTCATGCTTTTACAAGAAAGATTGTACGTCGAGGAGAAGTAAGATATTGAGAGCTATGCATAATTAATTCGTTATGGTCTGCCCAAAATACTAATGTTGTGGAGCTGAGAAAGGTTTGCCTTAAAGTTCAACCCTGACCATCAGCACTAAACCGAGCGTCAATGCCTCTACTTGGCCTCTACTAAACGTGGGTGAAGCATAGTTGGTCTGCGCTTGGTCTCACCAATGTAGAGCAGGCCACATCAGGAGCACTGAATGCAGTAGACAAGGTTGGAACAGGTGCATGTTTAGTTTAGATAGACACAATAAGCTGGAGTAACTCAGCGGGACAGGCAGCATCTCTAGAGTGAAGGAATGGGTGACGTTTCGGGTCGAGACCCTTCTTCAGTTTAGTTTAGTTTAGAGATACAGTGCCGAAACAAACCCTTCGGCCCACCTGGTCCGCACTGACCAGCGATCCCTGCAAACTAACACTACCCTACACACACTAGGGACAATTTACAATTATACCAAGCCAGTTAACCTACAAACCTGTACATCTTTGGAGTGTGGGAGGAAACCGAAGATCTCGGAGAAAACCCACGCAGGTCATGAGGAGAACGTACAAACTCCGTGCAGACAGCACCCATAGTCAGGATCGAACCCACGTCTCTGGCGCTGTGAGGCAGTAGCCACTGGGCCATCATGCCGCATGTGAATCCTTGCCCCGCTAGAAGGATTGTTTAGGTCTCGCGACCGCTGGCACCTTCTCCTGAAACAGCAGGAGGTGCAATGCTTGTTCCTGTACCTCCTCCCTAAACACAAAGCACAGTCTGCTTCCAAGTTTGCGAATGGACATAAAAATAGATATGGACAGGTGCATAGATAGGATAGGTTTAGAGGGATACAGGCCAAATGCAGGTATGTGGGACTAGTGTAGATGGGGCACGTTGGTCGGCATGGGCAAGTTGGGCAAAATGAAGATTGCAAGTCTAACAATGAACAAAGACCAAACAAAGTGAGGCGTATTTATTTGAAAGGACAAAAATGAGAGTGGACATTTTATAGAATTTAAAATTTGTGGGGGCCGGCACGGTGGCGCAGCGGTAGAGTTGCTGCCTTACAGAACCATAGACCCGGGTTCAATCCTGACCACAGGTGCTGTCTGTACGGAGTTTGTACCTTCTCCCTGTGACTGCGTGGGTTTTCTCCGGGTGCTGCGGTTTTCTCCCACATTCCAAAGACGTGCAGGTTTGTAGGTTAATCGCCTTCTGTATGTAGGATACAATGTCCCTAATGCGTAGGATAGAACTAGTTAGGGTATGGGGTGTAAGAAAATAACTGCAGATGCTGGTACAAATCGAAGGTATTTATTTCACAAAATGCTGGAGTAACTCAGCAGGTCAGGCAGCATCTCAGGAGAGAAGGAATGGGTGGCATTTCGGGTTGAGACCCTTCTAGTTTACGGGGTGATCGCTGGTCGGCACGGATTCAGTGGAAAGAAGAGACACTGTATCTCCAAATTAAATTGGCTTCTGTAAATTGCCTTCCGTGTGTATGTGGGATAGGACTAGTGTATGGGGTGATTGTCGGTCGGCACGGACTCGGTGGGCCAGAGGGCCTGTTTCCACGCTGTGTCTCTAACCTAAACTGAAAGAAAATTAAAAAGTGACTGGCCAAGTTGGTCCTAGAAAAGACATACAGACTGAAATTTAAACCCAATAAAAAAAAGAAGATAGGTCTGAATAAATCTAGTAAGCAACAAGAAGAAACAAAACCTTGACTGATCCAAAGGGCGATAGGAAAGTAGGATTATTTTTGTCACATAGATCGGTGAAGATGATATCACTGACACATTTAAGGGGAGATGATTGATGAATGAGAGAGTAACGATTAGATTGTTGATGGGGTGAGATGAGGTATTGTGCTATGGAGGGCGTGCAGCGTAGGTTCACTAGGTTAATTCCCGGAACGGCGGGACTGTCGTATGTTGAAAGGCTGGAGCAATTAGGCTTGTATACACTGGAATTTAGGATGAGGGGGGATCTTATTGAAACATATAAGATAATTAGGGGATTGGACACATTAGAGGCAGGAAACATGTTCCCAATGTTGGGGTAGTCCAGAACAAGGGGCCACAGTTTAAGAATAAGGGGTAGGCCATTTAGAACGGAGATGAGGAAGAACTTTTTCAATCAGAGAGTGGTGAAGGTGTGGAATTCTCTGCCTCAGAAGGCAGTGGAGGCCAGTTCGTTGGATGCTTTCAAGAGAGAGCTGGATAGAGCTCTTAAGGATAGCGGAGTGAGGGGGTATGGGGAGAAGGCAGGAACGGGGTACTGATTGAGAGTGACCAGCCATGATCGCATTGAATGGCGGTGCTGGCTCGAAGGGCTGAATGGCCTACTCCTGCACCTATTGTCTATTGTCTATTGAGACCTTTTTAGACCGAAACATTAATCTTAGAACCTGTTTAAGCCACTGAGTCTGTAAAATGTTTGAGCATTGAGATGAAGCAATGGGTGATATTCCACCCTGTGGCAGCAATACAATCAGGGCCCGGACAGCACAGAGAGGCGGTACTGTGGCAGTTACCCCAGATGATCAGGAGCCCAGCTTCAGTCCTGATCTCTGGGGCTATTTGTACAAATAATACACCTCGTGGATCTCCCCCCCCCCCTCCCCCCACATAACCCCCCCAGGGGAGGCACTGTGGTGCAGCGGTAGTGTTGCTGCCTTACAGCGCTGGAGACCCGGGTTCCATCCCGACTACGGGTGCTGTCTGTACGGAGTTTGTACGCTCTCCCTGTGACCTGCGTGGGTTTTCCCTGAGATCCTTGGTTTCCTCCCACACTGCAAACACATACAGGTATGTAGGTAAATTGGCTTGGCGTAAATGTAAATTGTCCCTAGTATGTGTAGGATAGCGTTAATGTGCAGGTTTCGCTGGTTGGCGCGGACTTGGTGGGCCAAAGGGCCTGTTTCCACGCTGTATCTCTAAGACAAAAAAAACTAATATCAAAGACGTGGCTGGGAGGTTAATTGTACAAGTTAATTGCAAAAAGAATCGAAAGGGAGATGGTGGACATGAATGAGAGTGTAAACATCATGGCAAAGGCTGGTGGGGGTGGGGAAGACAGAGAAATCAGAAGCACAAGGATGGGACTGATGTGATTGTTCCCTGGAAACCAATACTAACCTTCTGTGGAGTTATAAGCTTAGGTTTAACCCTCACCCACACATCTTCATGGGGAAAAAAGGGGGGATTTCCATGGAGATGGAGAAACAAGGAACTGCAGATGCTGATTTACAAACAAAGACACAGAGTGCTGGAGTAACTCAGCGGATCCCCAATCGTTTCCACTCGTCACTTTAATTTCATGTTTCGTGTATTTTGCGTTTCTATGACTGTTGGCAGATCAATTTCCCTCCTGGGATAAATAAAGTTCTATCGTGTCGTACCGTACTGTATCGTACCACGCCTCTTTCAAGGTAATGGAGACGTGGTGAGTTTGGTCAGGTGCAGTAGATTGTGAGTGTGAATGATTCATTTTGAAACCTTTTTATTTGGAAGGTGCTGTCTCCGCTGTCTGACTCGATCCTGGCCGAGAGAACAATAACGGTCATCGAGGAGAAGGTGACGGTCACTGACCTCGGGATTCAAGTCGTGGGGGGACTTTCCCTTGCCTTCCAACTGTGTCCCGGCAGCAACCGTATCATCACTGCCATAGCAACCGCAAAAGAGCAGCTTCACACCGCAAAGCAGGTATTCATTCTGAATTCCCCACCTTCTAACACGATCTACACCAAAGATATTAGACCACTCGTATGTTGAAAGGCTGGAGCGATTGGGCTTGTATACACTGGAATTTAGAAGGATGAGGGGGGGGTCTTATTGAAACGTATAAGATAATTAGGGGATTGGACACATTAGAGGCAGGAAACATGTTCCCAATGTTGGGGGAGTCCAGAACAAGGGGCCACAGTTTAAGAATAAGGGGTAGGCCATTTAGAACAGAGATGAGGAAGAACTTTTTCAGTCAGAGAGTGGTGAAGGTGTGGAATTCTCTGCCTCAGAAGGCAGTGGAGGCCAGTTCGTTGGATGTTTTCAAGAGAGAGCTGGATAGAGCTCTTAAGGATAGCGGAGTGAGGGGGTATGGGGAGAAGGCAGGAACGGGGTACTGATTGAGAGTGATCAGCCATGATCGCATTGAATGGCGGTGCTGGCTCGAAGGGCTGAATGGCCTACTCCTGCACCTATTGTCTATTGTCTATTGTCTATTGTCACTCGACCCTGAAAAACGTTTTAGTAGGCAGAAACTTGCAGAAACATTTAAAAAGAAAAATAACAAAAATCTGTGAATTGATAGATGAGATATATTCGGCATTGTAATGGTATCATGACACATACTGTTCCCCCAAAACACTGATTACACTGCGAGAGGCATAACGAACGGCGGGTTTTGCTTACTAAAATGGCGGACTTTCCGCTCCTTTACATACTACACTTCAGTATAGGCGATTTTCGACGGAGTGGTCTATCTTGCTCCGCTCTATTATCTTTGATCCGGACCAATTTTGTTCAGTTTGGAGATACAGCGTGGAAACAGGCCCTTCGCCCAACCAAGTCCATGCCGACTATCGACCATTAAGGACAAAAATAAACACAAACTGCTTGAGCAACTCCACGGGTCAGGCAGCATCCCTAGAGAACATGGATAAGTGACATTTCGGGCTGGAACCCTTCTTTGGAACTCTGAAGAAGGGTCCCGACCCTAAACGTCACTTATCCCGGCTCTGCAGGGATGCTGTCTGATCCGCTAATTAAGCCACAAGTTTGTGTCTTTTTTTGTAGACCAGCGTCTGAAGTCTCTTGTCTCTACACTTTGATCATTAAAGACATGGGTCTGTAGGCTAATTGGCCTCTTCAAAACTGCCCTGAGGGATGTGTAGGAAAAGATGAGAAAGTGAGATATCATACAATTAGTGAGAATGGTTGGCATGGACTCGGTGGGCCGAAGGGCCTGTTTCCATGGTGTATCTCCAAGCCAAACTAAATCCCTTCATACTAGTACTATCCTTTCCTACTTTCTCACTTATTCCCTGCACATTCAGAACATTTTACAGAGGGTCAATTAACCTGCAAACCTGAATGTCTTTGAGGTATGGGAGGAGACCGGACCACCCGGAGGAAACCCACGCGGTCCCAGGGAGAATGTGCAAACCCCACACAGACAGCAGCCGAGGTCAGGATCGAATCAAGGTCTCTGGCGCTGTGAGCTGGCAGCTCTACTAGCTACCCCACTGTGCCTGCCACTTCACCCACTTCAGAAATCACACACGACACTGAATTGATTTTGACTGTGCACGGGTGCCTGCCACAAATTCTCGTCTGCCATATGTTAACCTCTCTGGCCTTTCCAAAGGCAGATTAATGGCACTGAGGTTAGTGGTGAATGTCTCCAGTCCGTAAATTGCAAAAGAGAGATGGTCCCTATGAGAATGGGAAGGATTAAAGTAGATTAAGAAGAGAAAGTGAAAGCAATAATACTCAGTTGCAGCAATCATGGTTAGAATCCTTTTTGTTTGAAAGATATTACAATATCTATTGGGCACTACATTGGCACAACGGTAGTGTTGCTGCCTCACCTCGCCAGAGACCCGGGTTCGATCCCGACTACGGATGCTGTCTGTACCGAGTTTGTACGTTCTCCCTGTGACCGCGTGGGTTTTCGCCAGGTTCTCCAGTTTCCTCTCACATTACAAACAGGTGTAGGTTTTTAAGTTAATTGTCTTCTGTAAAGAGGTACAGCGGAGGTGCAGGCACTTCGGCCAACCAAGTCTACGTCGACCAGCAATCCCCGCACACTAACACTATCCTGCGCACACACTTGGGAACATTTACAATTTTACCGAAGTCAATTAACCTACAAACCTGTACGTCTGTGGAGTGTGGGAGGAAACTGGAGCACCAGGAGAAAGCCCACGCAGGTCATGGGGAGAATGTACAAACTCCGTACAGACCGAAGGTATTTATTCACAAAATGCTGGAGTAACTCAGCAGGTCAGGCAGCATCTCGGGAGAGAAGGAATGGGTGACGTTTCGGGTCGAGACCCTTCTTCAGACTGAAGGTCTCGACCCGAAACATCACCCATTCCTTCTCTCCCGAGATGCTGCCTGACCTGCTGAGTTACTCCAGCATTTTGTGAATAAATACCTTCGATTTGTACCAGCATCTGCAGTTATCTTCTTATAACTCCGTACAGACAGCATCTGTAGTCAGGATCGAACCCGGGCCTCTGGCGCTATAAGGCAGTAACTCTACCACCGCGCCACTGTGCTGCCCTAGTGTACGGGTGATTGCTGGTGGACTGAAGGGTCTTTCTCCACACTGCACCTCTAAATTAAGCTAAACTAAATTCTTACGGAATAGAGTTAAATGCTATGGTGGCGGAACATCGAACCGGATTAAACAATGTTGACAGATGACTCGTACAACCTTTTAAACACAGAGCAAAATAAAATTTGGGATATCGATGTGGATTAAAATAGAAGATAAATTATCATAAACAAACCTTGCAAATAATGTGTGTTCTTTTAATATGTATGTAATTTTGAAATAATTTTTCTAACGAAACTAAACACTTGCTTTCATGTGTCTAATCTTCCAACTGATACATATACTATTAAACTTCAAATAATATTTCTCAGATACATTTTGCCAAGTGAAAAATAATTGTGTTGTTTCGAAAGAAGATTTAAAGCAACTTATTGGGTTCATTCAGAAACCGTGCACATTTTTTCTAGAATATAATTCAGTATCTTCGATGCAGGATGAGTAAAAACCGAACATCAGTTATTTTAGGGTATGTAATTTCATTCCTGATTAGTTACAGGTCATATATTAATTTAGTCAATGGTGTAGATTAGCAACAGGGATTTAGCTGTCTGTTAAATCTCGTATGACCAAAGTCAATGGGATTGTAACTCATGAGAGCCACAAAGAACAAGGCTTACTCCTCTACCACCTAAAGTCTAAACTTATTTTCAGAAGGTTTAAATAGTGCACAGATTCCAGATAGTAAACCATAAATCATGCAAAATTATCAATTTCAATGGGGTTGGTCATGTGTAGAGAAATATATTTTTTGTACCCGTTGGTTGCTTTTACCTTTAAGGGCAGCACCATGGTACAGTGGTAGAGTTGCTGCCTTACAGCGCCAGAGACCCCAGTTCGATCCTGACCTTAAGTGCTGTCTGTATGGAGTTTGTATATTCTTCCTGTGACCGCGTGGGTTTTCTCCGGGTGCTCCGGTTTCCTCCCACATTCCAAAGAATGTACAGATTTGTAGATGAATTGGCTTCTGTAAATTGCAAATTGTCCCTAGTGTGTAGGATAGTGCTAGTGTACGGGGTGATCGCTGGTCGGTGCGGCCTGTGGGCCGAAGGGCCTGTTTCCATGTTGTATCTCTAAAGTATAAAGTCTAAAGTCTAAAGTAAAGCACAGTTGAGTCCAACTGCCTGCAGCTGATCACTATTGCACGAAAAATAACCTGGTGACCAATTCCTCGATAACAACAGCTAATAATTTAGAGTGCATTACTGAGGTAAAGATCGCATGGAGAAAAAAATCAATTCTACTTAGCCAATGTCTTTGATGCAGTATTAATTTAAACTTGCAATAATAGATCATACCCATTTCCTTATTCTTTCCAATTTCTGTCCTCTTGCATTCTGTCAGGGTAACAAGAGAATAGAACCAAATGCAAGGGGGTGGCCTAGTTTTGTGCTTTGTGCGTTGCTCGTATATTTTTAATTTCTTAAAAGGGTCGTTAGTATTCCCAGCAGTGTTCCCTATGGCAATTTGACCACAAACATAAGCTTAAGAGCGACAGTGGTGAGCTTCCAAACGTTAGCTTTCTGATCATGTTTCCGCTTTGGCCTTCGGTATGCACATGACCAACAATTCTCACCGGATCAGGTTTTCCAATGTTGACAGGTTCAATTGTAAATGAACTTGGAACACACTCCACTTAGTAAACAGATTGGAGTATTGACTGCAGCTATTACTCATATCCACAGCTATCGAGACTTTGAGGCATTTGTTGTGTACTGAGATCCCTGACCTTGACTTTGTTCCAAAATCAATCTGTTTTGTCTCTGTCACGTAAACACGGCCAAAAAAATGTAATGCTCTGCCTTTGAGCGTTTGTGTCTGGCACTTGTCATGAAGAACCTTCCCGTGAATACTGACAATCATTTTAACATAGCAAAAAAAAAGGTTTGGTGTTAAAGACTTTGCTTGCTCTCAACTTTCTGTAAAGCAAGAAGATTTGCGTTTTTAGTTTCAATGCACCTTACACAACAGAAGATGTTTCTGAGGCACAATACAGTCACTCGGGTACTTTCGAAGAGTTGCAACTGGTTTAACGTGGGAACTCTGGCAGGCAATCAGTTCACAGCAAGCTCCCACAAGGGGTAATGCCTTAACATGCTGATAACATGCTGATATTGTCTTTCTGCTGACTGGTTAGCACACAAAAAAAAAGATTTTCACTGTACCTCGGTATAGGTGACAATAAACTAAATTGAACTGAACCCTGTTTTTGTAATGTTGATGAGGAGATAAACATTGGACAGTCAGGCTTTAAGGAGATTCCAGCAGATCTTTGTATGTGGTCACACCAAAGCTTTCCCATCGAGACGCCTAAGATCATTCCAAAGACGTGTAGGTTTGTAAGCTAAATGGCTTCTGCACATTGTCCCTAGTGTGTAGGATAGAACTAGTGTAAGGGTGATTGTTGGTTGGCATGAACTCGGTGGGCCGAAGGGCCTGTTTCCATGCTGTATCTCCAAGCAAAACTAAAGTTAACACATAACTGAGTGGAAAAATATCAGTTTCAACAATTAATGACCTGGCTTGTTAGTGTGGGGAAGGGGAAGGGGAAGGGGAAGGGGGGACGTAAAATGGAGACGCAGGAAACCGCAGACGCTGGAATCTTGAGCAAAACGCAAAGTGCTGGAGGAACTCAGCAGGTCAGGCAGCATCTGGGGAGTTTTGGGTCGGGACACTTCTTCCGACTGTTTGTAGTGGGAGGGGGAGAGGAAAGCTGGAAAAGGGTGGTGGGGGCAAGACAAAGCCTGGCAAGTGAAAGGTAAATACAGATGAGGGGGTTTGGATTGGCAGATGTGTGAGGCCAGTGATGAAGCCACTACAGTATTCCTTTCACTCCCATTCTCTCCTTATCTCACACCATTTTGCCTCCTTTGACACTTCCACCCCCTAACTTGTATCCACCTATCACTTGCCAGGCTTTGACCCACCCCACCTCTTTTCCGTTTTTCTCCCCCACTACTACAATCAGTCTGAAGAAAGGTTTGACACAAAACATCATCCATCCATTCCCTCCACAGATGCTGCCTGGCCCCCTGAGTTCCTCTGGCACTTCATGTTTTGTGTTGATGGAGGGGTGGGGGGGGGGGGGGAGGACATTGGAGTTAGGATGAGCACTGAAACACAATAGGACTTTATCTCACTAGCCTTACATGGTCCATGATTGAACGGCAGAGTAGACTTGATGGGCCGAATGGCCTAATTCTGCTCCTATCACTGATGAACCAAAGCATACTTGGCAGGGGCCTAAGAAAATTGGCTGAGAAACTGTGGCAGATGCAGTACATATCACAAAGTGTGGGAATAAGGTAAATTTAACAAAGGACATTGCACGATACTCTTGATTTTGGTAGATTTGTTTCCATTCACACACAAAGGTTTGCATGTAATGTGAAAGAATATGTAGAAGTGAAAAGGGTAAATAGCAACATTTATGAGGATTTTTCCTTTCATTGAAATGAAAGAACAAACCCAATGGAACAACAATTCATCTCAAAGACCCCAAACTAAGGAGGGTCACAAATGAGGAATAAGTAGATTGTCAACCCAACTAAAAGTAAGATTTTTTTTAAAAGAACAAATATTATTTATCAAACTCCTAATCTTACAAATGTAATTCGGTAAGACTGAATTCACTGTGATATTGTTTGGGCTGGTAAAAATAAGTATATCAAGGTGAGTGAGAGGTCAGGAGCTGAACGTCCAGGGTCTGTGAGAGGGCAGAGACTAGGTCCGTGGTTCAGTCAGGGGTTAGGAAGTCCAACGAGGTGCCTTCTTCTTCTTTCGTGTCCATCGTCTATGTTTTAAATGTTCGGCCAGGCTCTTGCACAGTGATCAGCCTCCTCGTTTGCCACCGCTAGTTAAGTCAGTGAAAGACCGGTGAGTCCAACGTCCGGTATTGGTGGGAGGTTACGGAACGCATCTCCAATACGAGATGGACGGGGGGAGAGAACGGTGGAGGACCCAGAGCGGGGGAGGGGAGGGGAGGGGGGGAATAGGGGAGGAGCCGATGGGGTTACTTTGTAACTTTGTCAGCGTCCTTTATGTGGTGACTAGTTGCATACCTTGGGTATGCAAGCAAGGAATTTCACAGTGCCTTGTCACATGTGACAATAAAGTATTCCATTCCAAGCCATTAGAGTTAACTCCCACAGTGTTCAACTCTCTGGTCTCACCCTGGCCACTCCCTCCTCTCCCCTCTCCCTTCAGGCAAAAGGTGAAAACTCACACCTCCAGATTCAGGGACAGTTTCTTCCCAGCTGTTATCAGGCAACTGAATCATCCTACCACAACCAGAGAGCAGTGCTGAACTACCATCTACGTCATTGGTGACCCTTGGCCTATCTTTGAATGGTCCAGACTGTCTTGACCTTGCAGTAAACGTTATTCCCTAATCATGTATCTATACACTGTAAATGGCTCGACTGTAATCATGTATTGTCTTTTGGCTGACGGGTAGGCGCATAACAAAAGCTTTTCACTGTACCTCGGTACACGTGACAATATACTAAACTAAACTGATGCATGGGACAATTCATTTTGATTCACAGGATCAGTGGGATTCTGTCTTCTGCTCCTCCGGTCATCGTTCAGATATGATCTTTGCTAGTACTTGATGAATTGTGACAGGCTCATGATGAATAATAAGAAACTTTAAAGGGAACCCTAAAATGAAGACACAAGGTGTCAGGCTGCATCCCTGGAGAACATGGATGGGTGACATTTCACCCTTCTTCAGACTGACCCCTTATGTTTGGTGGCCGATGCCTGCAATTCACAAATTCATCTGTGGAGTTCAAGTGACTGAACATTATTCCATCAAAGGCAAGGCCACCAAACCGGCCGGAGGACGTCCAGCCAGAGGTCAGAATAATTCTTTGGACGAGGAAGCACTGAGGAAAATGTGAACGACTCAATTTATTCCCTTTCGCTCAAGCCGTGACATACATCTCCGACGGATAACTTACTTTCCCGAAGAGGGAGCGAGGAGCTCTTATAATCTCGTTCACTCATTTTACAGCCACTAAAGTACATTAAAGTGAACACAGCCCCGACAATAAGGTGGTATTTGTAATTTTAATGGAGCGTGTAATGACAGATTGGTATCTTGGGTTGCTACTGATGGCAGTTTGCTAATGCATGGTTATTCAGCACATTGTTTCCCTGACCTTTGCAGTTAAGCTGTGAGAAGCACAAAATGCTCAGGGAAAGCATATGTTGCTTTTAACCAAGGCAATTAGAACAATAAAACAGTCCTCCAACGAAGAATGATTTGCAGTGTATATCGCCATCAACTACTCCTGGATCAGCGCCCCATTAGACAAACACGACTCGCCTGCAGGAGAAGAGGGAGGGGCAGGAAACTATCCGTGAAAGTGAAAGAATGAAACAAAACGTCGGAGTCGACCCACTGCCCAGTCCCAGTCCCCACCTTCGTTTGGAGAGAGCATTTCATTTAGTTCAGAGATTCAGTGTGGAAACAGGCCCTTCGGCCCACCAAGCCCACGCCAACCAACGATCACCCGTTCACACCAGTGCTCTGTTATCCCAGTCTCACATCCTACATACTAGGCAGTGTGTACAGAAGCCAAATAACCTATGAACCTGCACGTCTTTGGATTGCGAGAGGAAACCTCGAGTTACTCCAGCATATTCCCACCATTACCACCCCCACAATGTCTGAAGAAGAGTCCCGACCACAAACGTCGCCTGTCCTAGCTCTCTAGAGATGCTGCCTGACCCGCTGGGTTACTCCAGCACGTTGTGTCTATGCTGCCTGGCCCGCTGAGTTACTCCAGCACATTGTGTCTATGCTGCCTGGCCCGCTGAGTTACTCCAGCACATTGTGTCTATGCTGCCTGGCCCGCTGAGTTACTCCAGCACATTGTGTCTATGCTGCCTGGCCCGCTGAGTTACTCCAGCACGTTGTTTTGGAGGGTGAGGGGATTCGGAGGGTGTGTGGGGGGGGGGGGGGGGGGGGAGATGGTGATGGTGATGGGGATTAAGGTAAGCAAGAGGGTATACTCTGGTGGAAACCTTTGTCTTTTGGTGAGCAAATGGAGCTGGCCACAGTCCTTCCAACGTCAGCCACGGCTCCGAGATTCAGCAGCATTGATTCATCCCCCTTGGATGATGATAATCGAGAGAGCTTGTCAAGGGTTTGTGGAGTTGGGGGAGTGGATTTATTGATACAGCACTTGGGATTTCCGGCAGAACCTCATTAAAAAAATGCAGTAGCAAGGTATAAATGAAGGCTCCAATATCACGAGGACTGATGCAACCAGCTCGCGCGTCAAGGCAACGGCATAATCTTGAGTCAGCACCGTGCTGGCTGACAATTTATCGTTGGATTTACATGTGTCTGATGAAGAGTAGATCGGCAGGAGTGTGTAAACCTGCACAAACGAATTGTATCCGTTCTTCTCAGTTGAAGGTGCCTTTCAGATGCAGGTGGTTGATGATTTTAGACTTTAGAGATACAGCGCGCATACAGGCCTGTCGGCCCACCGAGTCCATGCTGACCGTTGGTCACCCGTTCACAAACTAGTTCTATGTTATCCCACTTTCTCATCCACTTTCTGCACACCAGGGACAGTTTTACAGAGGGCCAATTAACGTTAAAAACCCGCACGCCTTTGGGATGTGGGGGGAAACCGGGGCATCTGGAGGAAACCCACACTGTCACAGGGAGGACGTGCAAACTCCACTTCCCCAGGTTGGGATTGACCCTTGGGTGTGGAGTTTGTACGTTCATCCCTGTGACCGTGTTGGTTTCCTCCAGATGCTACAGTTTCCTCCCACATCCCAAAGACATAATCTTGGACATTTCCATTCTGGGGAGAAAAAGATTTGATTGTTTATCCTTTCTATGCCTCTCATAATCGTTGTATTGACGTTGGGAGGCCTTGTTGCAGTTATATAAGACGTTGATGAGGCCACATTTCGAGTATTGCATTCGGTTTTAGGCTCCATGCTATCGGAAAGATGTTGTCAAGCTGAAAAGGGCGCAGAGAAGATTTACAAGGATGTTGCCAGGAGTCCCTGAGCTGTAGGGAGAGGTTGAGAAGGCTAGGGCCTTATTCCTTGGAGTGCAGGAGGATGAAGGGTGATCGTACAGAGTGGTATAAAATCATGAGAAATAGACTGGCTAAACACACGGAGTCTCTTGCCCAGAGTTAGGGAATTGAGAACCAGAGGTGAGGGAGGGGAAAGATTTAATAGGAACCTGAGGCAACTTTTTTTACACAAAGGGTTGTGGGTATGTGGAATGATCTGCCAGAGGTGGTAGTTGAGGCAGGTACAATCACAACGTTTAAGAAACATTTGGTCAGATACATGGATAGGATAGGTTTCGAGGGATATGGGCCAAACACAGGCAGGTGGGTGGGACATGTTGGTCTACATTGGACAAGTGGAACCGAAGGGCCAGATTCCATGCTTTATGACTATGACTAATTTTATGTACTTATGTACTGGTCTTCCATGAACCTTCGGCGTTCCAGGGAAAAACAATCCAAGTTTGTCCAATTTCTCCTTGTAGCTAGCACCCCTTCATTCAGGACTCGGTCTCAGGGCCTTGAGTCCTGGCAACATCCGTGTAAATCTTCACTGCACCCATTCCAGCTTGACAACATCTTTCCAAAAGCATTTGAACTTCTTTCAAAAACCCTTACGAAACAATTGATCCCCACAAACATTAAGACACTTCAAACAAAATAAATCTCAAGTCACTTTGAACTGCCAGGTACAGAACACTGAGTCAAACAATCGAAGCCAAACGGTATTGAGGGCAAGTTTGCAAGTGCCAGAATTATGTCTCACATTGGCCAGAGGTTGGAATTATGTTATAAGGCAGTAAGGGATTGAGGTTTAACATTCTCGGGCAGCTTCCTCCAAAGAATCACGTAAAGACCATGTTAAAGCACCTTGTCATCTTGTAAACAGTATTATAACCACTTTGCCAGCTTTGTTAACAGAGCAGTGTGCAACGATGCAACTACTGACGTATTGATATTTTGCTGGTGGTAATTGCGGCTGCCACTACTAGTTTTTGAGGTTTACTTCAAAGCAAACATTGTAAATAAAGATTCAAGCTGGAAAGGGTGCAGAGAAGATTGTCGAGGATGTTGCCAGGACTAGAGGATCTGAGCCATAGGGAGAGGTTGAACAGGCTGGGACTCTAATCCTTGGAGCGCAGGAGGATGAGGGGTGATTTTATAGAGGTGCATAAAATCATGAGAGAAATAGATTGGGTAGATGCATGCAGTCTCTTGCCCAGAGTAGGTGAATTGAGAATCAGAGGACATAGGTTTAAGGTGAAAGGGAAAAGATTTAATAGGAATCTGAGGGGTAACTTTTTCCACACAAAGGATGGTGGGTGGATGGAAAAAGCTGCCAGAGGAGGTAGTTGAGGCAGGGACTATCCCAATGTTTAAGAAACAGTTAGACAGATATGGAGCAAACTCAGGTTTGGAGGGATATGGAGCAAACACAGACAGGTGGGACTAGTGTAGCTGGGACATGTTGGCCGGGGTGGGCAAGTTGGGCCGAAGGGCCTGTTTCCACGCTGTATGACTGTATGACTATTCCCTGTACTACCAGATCACAGGTAAAATGTTGCCATGATATTTTACCACCTACAGTGAACCCTAAATTCCCTCTGTTCATTTCCTTTATCTCCACAAAGGGAAGAGGCCACAAGGAATGTGCATCATATACAATGGATCCATCATTACAATGGGCCATATTTTGTGCTTGGCATCAACAGAATGTTATTTATCGCTCAATTTGTTCACGAGATCATGGAATAGATTGGGTAAATGCACAGAGGCCTTTACCCACATTAGGGGTATTAATCCTGAAGAAGGGTCTCGACCCGAAACGCACCCATACCTTCTCTCCAGAAATGTTGCCTGTTCCGCTGAGTTACTCCAGCATTGTGTGTCGATCTAAGAACTAGAGGACATTGGCTTAAGGTGAGAGGAGAACGATTTAATGGAAACTTTTTCACACAAAGGATGGTTGGTGTACGGAACAGGCTGCCAGAGGAGGTAGTGAGATAGGTACTATCCCAACATTTAATGATATTTAAACAGGTACATGGATAGGAAATGTTTAGAATGATATGGGCCATATGCAGGCATGTGGGACTAGTGTAGATGAGGCATTTTGGTCAGCATGGGCAAGTTGGGCAGAAGGGCCTGCTTCCATGCTGTATGACTGTACGACTCTGTGACTCTATCATGCAATCCCTGTAATGTGGATATCCCCTTGCTGATCATTAACTGTGTTCAGCTAGACAATATCTCTGGTTTCTCTCACAGTGATAGTATCAAGCAGGTTGATGAGCCAATTACACTGATAAATTCTTCTCACAGCAAGCTTACTCCTGTCACATGTTCTAGAGAAGGGCATAAAGAGTAGGGTATGCACATCCGATTAAACTAGACCCTGCAATGTAATAAATGCTTGGGAGATGCCATCTGCAGTGGATCTATTGTGATGGTTGGCCATCTGCAGTGGATCTATTGTGATGGTTGGCCATCTGCAGTGGATCTATTGTGATGGTTGGCCATCTGCAGTGGATCAATTGTGATGGTTGGCCATCTGCAGTGGATCAGGGGTCTCTGGGAGGCTGGAGTTCAGGTGTACCATATCATATCATATCATATCATATATCTACAGCCGGAAACAGGCCTTTTCGGCCCTCCAAGTCCGTGCCGCCCAGTGATCCCCGTACATTAACACTATCCTACGCCCACTAGGGACAATTTTTTACATTTACCCAGCCAATTAACCTACATACCTGTACGTCTTTGGAGTGTGGGAGGAAACCGAAGATCTCGGAGAAAACCCACGCAGGTCACGGGGAGAACGTACAAACTCCTTACAGTGCAGCACCCGTAGTCAGGATCGAACCTGTGTCTCCGGCGCTGCATTCGCTGTAAAGCAGCAACTCTACCGCTGCGCTACCAGCCTCTCAAAGTATTTTCCGTTTCGATTAGTTTAGAGATACAGCATGGAAACAGGCCCTTCAGCCCACCGACCAGCAATCATCCTACACGGGTCAATTTCCAGAAACCAGTTAACCTACGCACCAACACGTCTCTGGACTGTGGGAGGAGGCCGGAGCACCTGGAGAAATCCAACGCGGTTGCCGGGAGAAAGTGAAAACGCCAGACAGACAACAGCCATAGTTAGGATCGAACTCACGTCTTTGACGCTGTAAGGCAGCAACTCTGCCACTGCGCACTGTGCCGCCCTTTATGATGGTGGACGTCAGAGCCAGTGAACAATAGTCGTCAAGTCATTACCATCATCTTGCTTTTCTTTGGAACTAGAATGAGAGTGGTCGTCTTAAAATAGGTGGAAACCCCACAGTGGATTAGGGAGAGGTTGAAGGTGTCTGCGAATGGTCCTGCCAGCTGGCCTGCACAGGCCCTGGGGTTGTGGCCGGTGTTATCATATCATATCATATCATATATACACAGCCGGAAACAGGCCTTTTCGGCCCTCCAAGTCCGTGCCGCCCAGCGATCCCCGTACATTAACACTATCCTACACCCACTAGGGACAATTTTTTACATTTACCCAGCCAATTAACCTACATACCTGTACGTCTTTGGAGTGTGGGAGGAAACCGAAGATCTCGGAGAAAACCCACGCAGGTCACGGGGAGAACGTACAAACTCCTTACAGTGCAGCACCCGTAGTCAGGATCGAACCTGAGTCTCCGGCGCTGCATTCGCTGTAAAGCAGCAACTCTACCGCTGCGCTACCGTGCCGTGTTATCTGGGCCAGTCACTTTCCCCTGGGTTCAGTCTCAGGGAGGCCTCTCTGACGTCTGCGATGGTGACTGTGGGTACAGGCGTGTACGAGGCTGTAGTTATTCCTCGCATCTGGTCAAAGCAAGCATTGAGCATTGAGCTTCTTAAGGAGGGATGTGTTGTTGACGACCAGCGATACTGCCTGACCTCACTTCATCACCTATAGCTTGTAAGCCTTGCCACAATCGACACTTGTCCATGTCGTTATCTCGGGGGCAATAACTTGGTCTGTAATTCCCTCTTGGCATCCTTGATGTCTGTGCGAAGATTGTAAATAGATATCAGGCTCTGCTCTGCTCAGGATCCTTTGGCTTGGATGCTGCAAACTTGGACTTCACCTGGGAATGGGCCTCACGGTTCATCCATGGTTCCAATTGGGGAAAACTTAAGTTGTCTTCTTTGGCATTTATTCATCTGCACTGATTACGTTTATGTGGCATTTAGGTACAGTATAGGGGAAGAAGTTGATCTGGAGTCTGGTAAGCGTAGGAAGGAACTACAGATGCTGGTTTACACCGAAGAATGATCCTTTGTTGTCACCTATTCCGCATTTCCCTTGATCTACGTCCCCTTTGATGTCTCGTTTTCTTACCCTTCCATATCTCTGTGTCTCCCTCTCCCCTGACTCTCAGTCTGAAGAAGATTCTCGACCCGAAACGTCACCCATTCCTTCTATCCAGATGTTGCCTGTCCCGCTGAGTTACTCCAGTATTTTGTGTCTTTCTTCTGGAATCTGGTGATACCTGCTTATTTTAACAAACTCTCAGTAATATGAGACTTGGAGAAATGTTTAACGCTGTGGAATTGACTGGATACTGAACAATGTAATTAAATTAATGTTTAGTTCTCGCAAGCTTTGGTTTAAGAATATTCCACTGTCTGCCTCCATTCTGACATGAAATTTAAGCCGAGGAGACCAGCTCACTTGTGGAAGTAAGATGGAACTATAATCACATCTGGAGTCATTGTCTGATGAAATAAATATAATTAAGACTTACTGGACCACTTTGCAAGTCCACTGCAGTGAGTCGATCATCTTGTGGCTTTGAGTGAATTATTACTTAAGCAATAGCACTCTTCACCTGTGGATAGATTCAGGATTCTTTAGACTGGATAATTGAGTTGCCCTACAATCTTCAATATGTAACAATATTCTGACTTTAAAATTGTTCTGGTGATTCCAGAGTACAGCTTTGCCACCGCATGTGCCCAGACGATGCAGGCAGCCACTTTAACAGTGCTAATTTATTGAAGGAAATGATTTTAAAGCAATTGGATGTGGCTGGTAGGTGCCGCAGTAGTAAAACTAAAAATAGTACAGCTTCCAAAGTCCAGTACAACCAGAGTTTAGTTTAGTTTAGAGTTACAGGCCCACCGAGTCCGCACCAACCGGCGATCCCTGCACACTTCCACCACCCTACACACACACACACACACACACACACACACACACACACACACACACACACACACACACACACACACACACACACACACACACACACACACACACACGCACACACACACACACATTGGAGACAATTTACAATTTTACCAAGCCAGTTAACCTACAAACTGCAAACCTGTAGATCTTTGGAGTGTGGAAGGAAACCGAAGATCTTGTAGAAAACCCACGCAAACTCCATACAGACACCACGCATAGTCGGGATCAAACCCGGGTCTCTGGCGCGGTAAAGGCAGAAAGGCAGCAGCTCTACCCGCTGTGCCACCAAGCCGCCCAGCTTTTCCTCTGTCATTTTTGTTTTAGATCCTCAACGAACACTATGAAATTTGTCAAGTGCAATTTTCCTTTCATTAAAACCATGTCTACCTGTTTGGTTGCATTAAGCTTCTCTCAATGACTGGGGCGGTACAGTGGCACAGTGGTAAAGTTGCTCCCTTAAGGTGCCAGAGACCCGGGTCCAATCTTTGGAGTGTGGGAGGAAGCCGGAGCGCCCTGGGAAAACCCATGCGCGCACAGGGAGAACGTACAAACCCTGTACCGACAGCACCCTGTACCGACAGCACCCTGGCGTTGTAAGGCACTGTGCCACTTTGTTTCTACAATTTATATAATGTGTTTGCCATCCCTAATAAATATGTAAGCATTTTATTGTCCATGAATTAATTTGAAGTGCAATCGCTCTTTGGTAGTCAAATCCATCCTTACTTCAATGAGCATGCATTATCAGCCAAAACATTATGACCACTGACAGGCGAAGGGAATAACATTGATTATCTTGTTACAATGGCACCTGTCAAGGGGTGGGATATATTAGGCAGCAAGTGAACAGTCAGTTCTTGAAGTTGATGTGTTGGATGCAGGAGAAATGGGCAGGAGTAAAGACCTGAGTGACTTTGACAAGGGCCACATTGTTATGGCCGGACGACTGGGTCAGAGCATCTCTGAAACGGCAAGGCTTGTGGGGTGCTCCCGGTCAGCAGTGGCGAGTACCTACCGACAGTGGTCCGAGGAGGGACAAACCACAAACCGGCGACAGGGTGTTGGGCGCCCAAGGCTCATCGATGCGCGAGGGCAGTGATGGCACCAGGATGCACTGTGGGAAGACGATAAGCCGGTGGGGGCAGTGTGATGCTCTGGGCAATGTTCTGCTGGGAAACCCTGGGTCCGGCCATTCATGTGGATGTCAATTTGACACGTGTCACCTACCTAAACATCGTTGCAGACCAGGTACATTCCTTCATGGCAATGGTATTCCCTGATGGCAGTGGCCTCTTTCAGTAGGATAATGCGCCCTGCCACACTGCACACATTGTTTGGGGATGGTTTGGGGAACATGATGAAGTGTTCACGGTGTTGCCCTGGCCTCCAAATTCTCCAGATCTCAATCTGATTGAGCATCTGTGGGATGTGTTGGATCGACAAGTCTGATCCACGAAGGCTCCACCTCGCAACTTACAGGACTTGAAGGATCTGCTGCGGATGTTTTGGTGCCAGATACCACAGGACACCTTCAGGGGTCTTGTAGAGTTCATGCCTCGGTGGGTCGGCGCTGTTTTGGCGGCACACGGAGGACCAACAGCATATTAGGCAGTTGGTCATAATGTTTTGGCTGATCGGTTTAAGTAGCTGTTCTGTGGTAAACTTGGAAACGAGCCCGTCTAACACAAAGAAAGGTACAATGGATTCAAGCTCTTGGTTCAAACACCAACCATTTATAAAAAGTTACTAGACCAAGTGGACCCGTTGGGCCCAAACCTCTCCTGCATTGGTGCAGCACCCTCTCCTCCTCCCCTCCCCCCTCCCTTCACCTCCCTCCCTCCTTCCCCTCCCTCCCTCCTTCCCCTCCCCCTTCCTCCTCCCCTCTCCTCTCCCTCCCCCTCCACCCCTCCCCCCACTCCATCCCCCTCAACACCCCTTATCCTCCCCCTTCTCTCCCTCCCCCCATCCCCACCCTCCAACCTCCTCCCTCCCTCCCTAGGAAATAGAGTTAAACTTTAAAATGTGAATAACTAAAAATATAACACCAATTTCAATGAAACTTCTTCCATTAGCACCGAAGGGACGACGGTGAGTAAGGTGGGCCTAAAATTGTCGCGTTATCGTGCACCGTTTTGGCTGTAGTTCAGGAACAAACAAACAAACAAACGAGAGTTTTAGTATATAGACAGATTGCAAGTAAATTGCATGTATCAAAGGGTGGCGCAGTGGTGCAGGGGCTTTTCGATGCGGTGATATGATAGAACTTTATTTATTTCAGGAGGGAAATTGATCTTCCGACAGTCATAAAACCCAAAATACACAAAACATTAAATTAAAATGACGAGTGGCAAGGATTGAGGATGTGCAAAGATTGGGGGATGGGTGGGTCAGTCTCTGTCTACCCCAAGACAGAAGGGGGGGGAGTTGTACAGTTTGAGAGCCACAGGGAAGAAGGATCTCCTGTGTCGTTCTGTGCTGCATCTTGGTGGAACCAGTCTGTTGCTGAAGGTTCTCCTCAGGTTGGCCAGTGTGTCATGGAGGGGGTGAGCTGTATTGTCCAGGATGCTCCGCAGTTGAGGAGCATCTCCCCTCCAAGACCACCACCCGTGAATCCAACTGCCTGTCCAAGGCAGTGTGATGTGCATGTGGGTGTGTTGTCAGTAAAGCTGAACTATGATTCTGTTTCTTCTCTTGTTCCCCCAGGAGGCAATAATCAGTGGTTGGATCCAGTTCAGTGACGGCAGTTTGACCCCCCTGGATATTTACGATCCCAAGGACTATACTCTCACCGTCTCTTCAAGGGAGGAGTCCGTGATCTCGACGTACCAGGACCTGCAGCTGCAGTGGCCGGTTGTCACGGTGGAGGGAGAGGGCCAGGGGAATCTGCTGAAGGCCGAGTTGGTCATCTGTGAAATCTGCCAGAAGTCCAAACGGAAGAGCATCCTGGCGGTGGGCAACAGCAACATTGAGGTCAAGTTTGGTCAGAACCACGCGGGGCCCAAGAGCGGAGTGGGCGTCGGTGAGGACGAACTGGCGAACCGAGCGAGTGAGCGGAGGCAGAAGGGCACGGAGGCGGATAGGACGGAGGGGCAGAGCGGCCGTTACTTCAGCAGCAGCAGTGCCACCGTGGAGCGGGAGGAGGGGTGGGAGAGTCCGACGGCCAGAGCTGCGGGCGAGGGGCCGGGGACGGGCGGCGACCACCCTCAGCTGCAGCACATCCCCCTGGACGCGGCCAACTTCCCCACGCACGACGACCTGAGGCGGGCGGCTGGGTCCGGGGGACACGGCCTGGGGGACGGGGGGGACCTGCTGCAGGCGGCGGCGCCGCCGCGGGGGCTGAGCGACCTGGAGATCGGCATGTACGCGCTGCTGGGCGTCTTCTGCCTGGCCATCCTCGTCTTCCTCATCAACTGCGTGATGTTCGCCCTGAAGTACCGGCACAAGCGGGCCCCGGCGGCCGAAGCGCAGGGGACCATGAACCACTCGCACGACTGGGTGTGGCTGGGCAACGAGGCGGAGCTGCTGGAGAACGCGGGCGGCGAGCTCTCCCCCAGCCGGCGGCGGCAACCCCACCACTGCCAGCAGCAGTCAGCCCAGCCATGCCGGCAGCAGCAGTCAGCCCAGCCATGCCGGCAGCAGTCAGCCCAGCCATGCCGGCAGCAGCAGCAGCAACAGCAGCAGCACTCCACCACGGCCATCGACCACACCGGCAGCAACAGCAACCTGCTGCTAGTCAACGGAGGCACCCACACCCAGGGCCAAGTGCACCGCTCCGCCCTCGCCCTCGATGACCACCACCTCGCCACTGACCACGAACCCCTCAACTCGCCCACCACCCAGCGAAAGCGGGTCAAGTTCACCACGTTCACCACCATCCCCCCCGATGAGCGGTGCCCCGCGCCCAGCCCCGGTCTTATGGGCAACGAGGAAGACATTAAGTGGGTTTGCCAGGACATGGGGGGCTTGGGCGACTCGCACGAACTGAGAAACTACATGGAGAGGATACACGACAAGGTGTAGTAGACAGTCAGTCACAAGGGCCAGTCTGTTTTCATTCTTTGCTCACCTTTATGCCTTCAGTTTTGAGTGATTTGTGTGCGGGGAAAGTCCAGTCGGGAAATGGGACCAGTTTGGGGGAGAATTTACAAACGCTGGAAGCAAAGCACAGGACTACACACACTGGTATCAGACAAATCAGCGGCGGCGGCCTCTCGTCCACATCGTCCACCACAAGTCCACATCCAGCAGGAGAGGAGACGGGGGCCACATTCAGGGTGGACAAGGCTAAAGACCGGGGCGGACGGGGAGGAGAGGGAATGGGCAGTTTACACAGTACGGCAAAGGGGACTCTGAATGCAGCAAATGTAAAAGAAACACACACCTACAGAAGTGCTGGGGGTGGGGGGGGGGGGGGGAAGTATAAACCTGCAATGTGGGCAGTGGAGAGAGAAAAGCGCGCATCGAACTGGACAAATATCGCCAATGGACACTCCTGTTCAACCACGCTTTCTTGAAAGGGTTGGACTGTGTGGAAGAAGCACTTCTGATTAGATGACACTAAGACTAGTCCATATGAGCTGGCTCTTAACACAAATGTCTTAATTACCAGCTCCAAACGTAATCATTTTATATGATTTGTTAATTTTGGACTTCAGTTGTATTCTCAAATCTTGAACTTTATGCTCTGTGTAAAATTTTATTTTAAGTCTTGTTTATAATTAGACTCTTGCGTTCCTCACGTTTTTATTTATGGTGCAGTAATAAGTCGTACCCACCTTTATAACTTAGGTGAAATATTTTAACAAAGTATACCTAGAATGCATTGTAGATTACTAGAATGTAAAATTTATTTATAAATATTATACACATTGTAAATAAAAGTTGCTTAAGATAGCTTGAAAATTTAGCCCTTTCTAGACCACATTGAGTCTTTGTGACCGGCGGTTCTTCCACTTGTTCTAAGAGTAACTCCACATAAATGTATCTCGGGGAAGCTTGTGCCAGCCCAGAAGGTTGAGTGGAGCATAATGGGAATAAATTAGCCAGGCAAAGGATTGGCAACTCCCAGAGAACAAATGGAATGGGCAGATTTACCCAGTGTGCAGGATGGAACTGCATCGAAAACAGACACAAAGTGACTCAGCAGGTCAGGCTGCATCTCTGGAGAAAGGGTGGCACGGTGGCACAGCGGTAGAGTTGCTGCCTTACAGTGAATACAGCGCCGGAGAGTCAGGTTCGATCCTGACTACGGGCGCCGTCTGTACAGAGTTTGTACGTTCTCCTCGTGACCTGCGTGGATTTTCTCCGAGATCTTCGGTTTCGTCCCACACTCCAAAGACGTACAGGTATGTAGGTTAATTAGCTGGGCGAATGTAAAAATTGTCCCTAGTGGGTGTAGGATAGTGTTAATGTGCGGGGATCGCTGGGCGGCACGGACCCGGTGGGCCGAAGGGCCTGTTTCTGCGCTGTATCTCTAAATCTAGAAATCTAAATCTAAAAGAAATAGGTGATGTTTCAGATCGAGACCCTTCTTCAGACTGAGAGTCAGGGGAAAGGGAAACTAGAGGTATGAAAAGGTATAAAGAACAAAATAATGAAAGGTAAGAAAAGAACAAATCAAGGCCAGTGATGATGATCAAGGAAAGGTGGAGCCCACAATGGTCCATTGTTGGCTGTGGAAGAGGTGATAACGAGGGGGTACGAACAGTGAAACTAGTAGGACGACAGTGAAACTAGTGGGACGAATAGGGTGGGAAAGGGACGGAGAGAGAGGGGAAAAGGGGTTACTTAAAATTAGAGACGGCTGGGTTGTAAACGGACCAAGCGAAATACCAATTTGCGTTTGGCCTCACACTGACTCATGTATTCCATCACAGCTGTGGAAAGATGTCAACGTTGACATCGCATGCGATTGTATAAACTGCAGGTTACCAGAATAACAGTCGACCTTTCACTGAACTGAACTGAACAGAATTGACTTAATATCTTTCCAAAGCTAACATGATTCTCAGTTTTGTTATCAAAGTCTGCAGCCAACCAAAGTGCTGGAGTAACTCAACGGGTCAGGCAGCATCTCTGGAGCTCGTGGGTCGGCGACGTTTCGGGTCGGGACCCTTCTTCAGCCCTGCCTATCCACATCCTCCAGAGTTGCTGACAGACCCGCTGAGTTACCCAAGCACTTTTCTTTTATTCTACGCACGATTCCAGCGTCTGCAGTTCCCTGCGGCCCCCTTGTATTTGATCGGCAAAGACACGTTGATGGGTCAATGCAATAGGGATTTTACCTGCCACGTTGTTTGAAGGAACCAGCCTTGACCCTCTAGTTGTCATGGAGAAATGTGCAGTTAATGAGTACTGGGAAAAACATCAGAGAACAAATTGGTGAAGGAAAGTTTGTAAGGAACAGTTTACATAGATAACAAAGATGAAAAAGCTCAGTTCCATTTATGAATTAAACTCCACCAGTAATTAAGAAAATAGTTGAAGAACTACCCTGTGACCACACGGGTTTTCCCCGGGTGCTCCGGTTTCCTCCCACACTCCAAAGACGTACAGGTTTGGAGGTTAATTGGCTTTGGTTAAAATAGTAAATTGTCCCTGGAGTGTAGGATTGTGCTGGTGTACAGGGTGATCACTGGTCGGCCCAGACTCGGTGGGCCAAAGGCCTGTTTCCATGCTGTATCTCTTAGCAATCTAC
Source organism: Rhinoraja longicauda (assembly GCF_053455715.1). Lineage (NCBI taxonomy): Eukaryota > Metazoa > Chordata > Chondrichthyes > Rajiformes > Arhynchobatidae > Rhinoraja > Rhinoraja longicauda. Next base: position 24,072,317 of record NC_135977.1, on the reverse strand, counting down.
ATTTGTACATGCATGGAGGATACAATACCAGGAATTTAGTTCAAGGACATATCCTCAAACTATTAGGCAGTGTATAAAACCTAAAGCTATTCACATTCACAGCGTGAACAAACTACCTGCTCAACGCTGCCACAGATCTGAAATATTTACATGAGCCTTTAGCTTTTAAATTAAGGTTTAGTTGTCAGCAGGTTCTGCTGGAATATAATTTTGATAAGGTGCGAAGAAAACAGGGTGAGGGGGTTTTATCATGAGTTTTACAGCTATTTCTTCATTGGTGAAGCCAAGTGCTAACATCCTCCCCGATGTACTGAAGAACAATTTTGCAATTTATTAGCACCATTATGTTAATACACTAGTTGTTATCTTGTGATTTTAGTTCAACTAACAGATCTCCAGTGGTTTCACTGTTTTATATTAAGGTCTGTGGGCACCTAGGATCTGCTTCAGTAATTCACTGCAATCAATAAGGATCAAAATCCATTTACATCATGTTTTTTTCCTACTGTGTTTTTTCATCTAGTGGGTCGCATCACTGAATGGCTTTTATTTAACTGCATTCGCAGTTCCTTCTGTGTGGCTTTTATTTGTGTATCGTGACTGTTAAGAAACATTTGGACAGGTACATGGTTTCGAGGGACATGGGCCAAAATCAGGCAGGTGGGGCGAGTGTGGATGGGGTATGTAGGCCTGCATGGGCAAGGTGGACTGAAGGACCTGTATCCACGCTGTATGACTTTATGATTCTATGTCCTTTTTAAATTGATTTTCATTTATCCCTCAGCAATATTAAAATTGAGGGTGGAGTGTGAGTGGAATGATTTAGTTGAAGGCAGTGAAATTGATCTGAATTAGCATTGAATTGAATTGAATTGAATTGAATAAATTTTATTAGCCAAGTATGTATACACACAAGGAATTTGCCTTGGTGCTTTGCTCGCAAGTAACAACACGATATACAGTAGACAATTAAGAATAAAACATCATAATTTACACATGAAGAGTGAAATAAAATACCAGAGCAAAAGGAGGCTACAAACTTTTGGTTGTTGAGTAGAGCTAATGTTTGTGGGGAAAAAAGCTGTTTTTATGTCTGGCTGTGGCTGCTTTGACAGTTCGGAGTCGCCTTCCAGAGGGAAGTGCTTCGAAGAGTTTGTGGCCAGGGTGAGAGGGGTCAGAGATGATCTTGCCCGCTCGCTTCCTGGCCCTTGCAGTGCACAGTTCGTCAATGGGGGGGAAGGTTGCAGCCAACAACCTTCTCACCTGAGCATAGTTTGATTGCCCATTACGGGAAACAAGGTGAGTTGGTAGTGAGTTCCTCCCCCGTTAATTCTAGTCTGGTTAGCATAAATAAACAGTTTGAGTGCTGAGGTGGCCCCTTGCGTAGACCGTGAAGATCCTGGCTGTGGATGCGACTGAAGGTGATGCAGACAGTGCCAGCAGGATGGGCGAGTGTGGAAGTGGCTTGGGCCTGAGTGGTGGGGGGGGTTTCATCCACTAAACTGTGGAGAACGAGTATGAAGTCCAGCAGAACTGGGGTGGTGGATGTTTGTACTTCGTGGTCCGGTATCTGTTATACCTTTGTTATGACTCTGGACAGACCACAAGTACACGTGTTTAAAAGGTTGGACAGCTGGAGCTTAAATCCAGGCTGTTTATTCCACGGCCACCTGGAACCAGAGTGACCACCAAATCACCTCACTCTCTTGTATACACGTTACTACACGGGCAAACAAAGTAGTCCTTGTGATACAACAAAGTAGTCCTTGCAATATCACAACAGTGGAGATTATGGGAATGTGCTTAGGGTTGATGGTAAACCAGGGATGGATTGTGAGGGAGGGAAAGGATGCAGCTTAACCGTGCAGCACTGTGGGGGGGGGGGGGCACTTTCAGCAAACAGAGCCACAGCTCCACTGTCAGAGTGCGGCCAAACGCAAATTGGAGGAATAGCACCTCATATTTCGCTTGGGCAGCTACAACCCAACAGTTTGAACGCTAATTTCTCCAATTTCAAGTAACCCCTGCATTCCTTCGCTCCCCCACCCCCCTCTCCCCCCCACCCTAGTCGTCCCACCAGTTCCACTGTTTGCATCCCTGTATCCTTTCGTTATCACCTCTTCCCCAGCCTACAATGCACCATTGTGGGCTCCACCCTGTCTTGGTCATTTGTTCTGGCCTTTTCCGACCCCCTCTATTTTCAGTCTGAAGAAGTGTTCCGACCCAAAATATCACCCATCTCTTTCTCCAGAGATGCCGCTGACCCGTTGAGTTACTCCAGCACTTTGTTTCTATCTTCTAGGACATACAATTCGGTTTCGGAGCCAATACCAAAAGACAATTCTGTGGTTCTTTTGAAAGTATTTCAAATTTAGTTTAGTTTTGAGATGCAGTGGGGAAACAGACCAGCGAGTCCATGCCGAACACCGATCATTGGTTCTGTGTCACCCCACTTTCTCATCCACTTCCCTCCGCGCTAGGGGCAATTTTTCAGAAGCCAATTAACCTACAAATCCTCACGTTTTCGGGATGTGGGAAGGAACCAGAGCACCCGGAGCGAACCCGTGCGACCACGGGGACAACGTGCAAACTCCACACAGCCAGCAGCACCTGAGGTCAAGGTCAAACCCAGGTGCCTGGCGCTGAGAGGCAACAACTCTAATGCTGCGTCTTAGTGCAGAACAGGCAGCAGAATGATGCCAAAAATAATGCACATTGTTGAATATTTTTGTTCTTTTTACTTTAGTCTAAAGAGTCAAGACTGTTTAATTGTCATATGTACCAACTGCAAAACAATAAACAGATTATATAGTAAACAAAAAAAACAACAAATTAATGACCGCAACACCTGTGCAAAAAAGCCAGGTCCATCGTGCAACTAAACATAGAAACATAGAAACATAGAAAATATGTGCAGGAGTAGGCCATTCGGCCCTTCGAGCCTGCAACGCCATTCAATGTGATCATGGCTGATCATCCAACTCAGTATCTCGTACCTGCCTTCTCTCCATACCCCCTGATCCCTTTAGCCACAAGGGCCACATCTAACTCCCTCTTAAATATAGCCAATGAACTGGCCTCAACTACCTTCTGTGGCAGAGAATTCCACAGATTCGCCACTCTCTGTGTGAAAAAAAACTTTCTCATCTCGGTCCTAAAAGACTTCCCCCTTATCCTTAAACTGTGACCCCCTTGTTCTGGACTTCCCCAACATCGGGAACAATCTTCCTGCATCTAGCCTGTCCAACCCCTTAAGAATTAAGAATTAAAGACAGTACATAGTTCATTGTTAGTGTTGTGTAGTATTCAACAACCTGGTGGTGTTGTGAAGATGCTACTCTGGTGCTTGTGGTTTTCAGACTCCTGTATGTTCTTCCCGATGGTAAGAGTGAAACGAGAGTGTGGCCAGGGTGGTGTGGGTCTTTAAGGATGCTGGCTGCATCTGCTAGAGATCCCTTTAATGGTGGGGTAGGTCGGTACCCATGATGGAGTGGCAGTGTCTACAACATTTTATGAACTTCATCATGACTCGCTGATATGTTCTCTACCGTACAGCTGTAAAAGTTCAAGAGGATTTTAAACTACTGAGAAAATGTTTCACGTTTCTTTGCTGCCAGCATATAGAATGATATAAAATTCTCTCTACTCAAAATTTTACCAAAGATTGTGCATTTACCCCATCTAATCCTCTCGTGACCTTATACACCTCTGCAGGATCATCTGATACCCTCCTGCGCTCCAAGGAATAAAGTCTTAGTCTGCTCAACCTCTCCCTATAGCTCTGGCCCTGGAGTTCTGGCACCGTCCTTAGCTCAGGCCCTCGAGTCCTGGCACCGTCCTTAGAAATCTTCTCTGCACCTTCTCCTGCTGAAAATGGAATAATATTTTTTGAATGATTTAACAATTTATTGAAGAATAAGATGTGAAGCGTTCAAAGGAAAAGAAGACTCTGGTGTAATATAATAAGGATGTGTGTGGAGACAGGGTAAATCCCATGCAAACATAGCCTGATGAAATCAAGAATAGAAATTAAAGTCCAATAAATCCACTCTTTTATGAGTTGCTTTGTGTGCTCAGTACATGGGGCATGTGTGCTCCATTTAAAGAAATGTTTTGTTTACATGACTCATTGATTGATTTTTTTTTAAAGTTCCATGAATGTGGAAGGGAAATAGACCAAGTATGATTACAGCACGACTTGATCACATTTTAAGAAGTCACAGAGGCATTTGATAATGGCCAATAATTTAAATGGGTGGCAGTAGTAATCCTCTTCTGCATAGAACATCATTGTGAACCAATTTCTATGTTAATACATAATCACAAATAAAAAGGTGTAAGGTAAAGCAGATGTAAGCAAACATGAGGACACTTGTTCATGATAGGTGCAGGCAGAATAGAAAATGTACTTCTAACAGAGAATGCACTTTCCACTTACAAGACAGCACGATAGCACTGCAGTAGAGTTGCGGCCTTACAGCGCCAGAGACTCGGGTTCGATCCTGACTGCGGGTGCTGTCTGTGCAGAGTTTGTACGTTCTCCCTGTGACCACGTGGGTTTTCTCCGGGTGCTCCGGTTTTCTCCCACATTCCAAAGGCGTGCAGGTTTGTAGGTTAATTGGCCTCTGTAAATGCCCCTGGTGTTTCGGATGCGAAAGTGGGATAAGATAGAACTAGTGAACAGGTGATCGATGGTCGATGTGGACTCTGTGGGTTGAAGGGTCCATTTCCACAATGTATCGCTAAACTAAACTAAACTATTGCAAATTAAAGTAAAACGTTATTGTTCAGATTGTTATTTTTGCAAAAATAAAGGCCACATCATGGGAGAATATAAATGACGTATTGTTGGAGACAGGGGGGGTGCTTGGCTGCACTATATTTTTCAAAGCCTTCTCTTGTACCTGAGGCCATCCTGGAAATAAAACAGTGGGATTAGGGAATAATGAGGTTGGATTTTTGTTTTGGAATCACAATTATTCCTCTTGACATCCAAACGCTGCCTGTCAGAGCGACAGTCACAGGGACACGCCATGTTTATTCAAGTGAAATAAGTGCTCAGTTAGGGAAGCACACCTTCTATTTGCTTATTTCCCCAGCAGCAGAATAATGGGCTGATATAGGAATTAGAATTCTGCACTATAATACACCTTACAACACACTGCATTACAATTTGGTGCAGCGGTAGAGTTGCCGCCTTACAGCTCCAGAGACCTGGGTTCTCTCATAGAAAATAGGTGCAGAAGGAGGCCATTTGGCCCTTCGAGCCAGCAGCGCCATTCATTGTGATCATGACTGATCATCCACAATCAGTAACCCGTGCCTGCCTTCTCTCCATATCTCTTGATTCCACTAGCCCCTAGAGCTCTATCTAACTCTCTTTTAAATTCATCCAGTGAATTGGCCTCCACTGCCTTCTGTGGCAGAGAATTCTCACAAATTCACAACTCTCTGGATGAAAAAGTTTCTTCTCACCTCAGTTTTAAATGGACTCCCCTTTATTCTTAGACAGTGTCCTCTGGTTCTGGACTCCCCCAACATTGGGAACATTTTTCCTGCATCTAGCTTGTCCAGTCCTTTTATCATTTTATATGTCTCTATAAGATCCCCTCTCATCCTTCTAAACTCTAGTGAACACAAGCCTAGCCTTTCCAATCTTTCCTTATATGACAGTCCCTCCATCCCAGGGATTAACCTCGTGAATCTACGCTGTACTGCCTCAATAGCAAGGACATCCTTCCTCAAATTAGGAGACCAAAACTGCACACAATACTCCAGACGTGGTCTCACCAGGGCCCTATCCTGACTATGGGTGCTGTCTGTAGGGAGTTTTCATCGATGGTCGGCACGGACTCAGTGGGCCGAAGAGCCTGTTCCCATGCTGTATCTGTAAACTAAGTTGAACAAACAACTAGCAAGACCCAAACAGCACTCAGTAATTTCCAACCAGCGACCGTCAGCAGCTCACACAGTCAAATTGGTTATCTGACGAGTCAAAGTCCAATTAAGTGCCTTTTTATTTTAGCTTTTTAATCGTCAAAGTATAATTGGAGTGTGTATAACAGGATAAGAAGGTTTCCAAGCATTTCCTTTGTGAATTACCTCTGGGGGAATTAAATCAGTTAACGACATGGGTATGCACAGATAGACCGCTTGAGCTATCTTTTCTCTAACCTCTTCCCCTAAGGAAACCATTATACATACCACAATCATAGTTCTGCAAAGATGCTCTGAAAAACTGGAACACCAAGCAGTCCAAGAATAGTAAAGCAGCCAGGGATTATTCAGAGCGTGTTCTCGTATCTTAAACCAACTAATGTATTTTTATATATCCATTTGAAGCTTAAATGAGGGTCTATGTTCCTTCAGTTAATGCCACACTTCAGTTCCATGCTCCGCAGCAGATGTTATGGAAGTGGTGTGCTAAATGTATGTGTTTGTGGAGATGAGCCACTTATGGAATGGTTGCTGCTTCACACCAACAGCCTGCTACTACATTTGATCGTTCCATTGTTTCCTTTTGTTTACACTCGTCAAACCTTACGTACGGTAGAAAATTAAGAAATTGCTGTCTTTTGCTAAATCTCTGCCGCCATAAAAGGAGACAAATAATTGTTCGTTAAACAGGGGTGGCACGGTGGCACAGCGGTGGAGTTGCTGCCTTACAGCGCCGGAGACCCGGGTTCGATCCTGACCACGGGTGCTGTCTGTACGGAGTTTGTACGTTCTCCCTGTGACCTCGTGGGTTTTCTCCCTGGGTTCTGGTTTCCTCCCACACTCCAAAGACATACAGATTTGGAGGTTAATTGGCTTTGGTTAAATTGTCCCTAGTGTGTAGGATAGTGCTAGTGTACGTGGAATCACTAGTTGGCGGTTACTCGGTGGGCCCCTGGTTCCGCCTTGTATCTCTAAACTAAACTAAACTAAAAGTCCTCTGACACTTGCAAAATCTAGTGACTATTTATGATTCAGTCCGATCCGGTTGCAGGGGAAGGTACCTGGGGAGGAGGTGGTTTGGGTGGGAAGGGATGAGTTAACCTTCGCAGAAGATGCAACACCTGTCCCTATACCTCCTCCCTCGACTCTGTCCAGGGACCTCGATGGTCCTTTCAGGTTAGGCAGAGGTTCACTTGCACCTCCTCCAACCTCATCTACTGTATCCGTTGTTCAAGACGTGGACTCTTATACATCGGCGAGACCAAACGCAGACTGGGCGATCGTTTTGAGGAACATCTTCGCTCAGCCCGCCTGAACCTACCTGATCTCCCGGTTGCTGGACACTTTAATTCTCCTTCCCATTCCCACACAGACCTTTCTGCCCTCGGTCTCCTCCATTGTCAGAGTGAGGCTAAATGCAAATTGGAGGAACAGCATCTCATATTTCGCTTGGGCAGCTTACAGCCCAGTGGTATGAATATTGATTTCTCTCACTTCAAGTAGCCCCAGCATTCCCTCTCCCTCTAGCCCTCCCCCATCCAAGTCGCACTAGCTTCTCATTTTCACCCTACAAACAGCTTACAATGTTTCCTTATGTTTCCTCCCGTTTCCTTTATCATTGTTACATTTTCACATATCTTTCATTCATTGTTCTTTATATCTCCACATCACCGTCTATATCTCTCGTTTCCCTTATCCCAAACCAGTCTGAAGAAGGGTCTCGACCCGAAACGTCACCCATTCCTTCTCTCCAGAGATGCTGCCTGTCCCGCTGAGTTACTCCAGCTTTTTGTGACTCAGCTTTAATGTAGTAACTCTATCAAAAAGTTCATTTTAAGAATTGTTACAGGTTTGGCATAAACTAATCAAAGTAGCTTCATTTTGATAATCATGAACGTGATAGGCTGAATGTAGAAAACTGGTGCGGCACGGTGGCGCAGCAGTAATGTTGCTGCCTTACAGCGCCAGAGACCCAGTTTGACCCCGACTACAGGTGCTGTCTGTATGGAGTTTGCACCCTCTCCCGTGACCACGTGGGTTTTCACCGGGTGCTCCGGTTTCCTCCCACACCCCAAAGCCGTACAGGCTTGGAGGTTAATTGGCTTTGGTAAAATTGTAAATTGTCCCTAGTGTGTAGGATAGTGCAAGTGTACAGGGATTGCTTGTTGGTGCAGACTTGGTGGGCCGAAGGGCCTGTTTCTGCACGGTATCTCTAAACTAAACTAAACAAGGAACTGCAGATGCTTTTAAAGGGCACAAATTGTTTGGATAGGCAGCATCTCTGGAGAACATGGATAGGTGACATTTTGGGTCAGGACCCTTTTTCAGACTAAAGTCAGCATCTCTGGTGAACATGGATAGGTGATGCTTCAGGTTGTGAACCCTTCTTCAGACTGAAGTCCCCAAGTTCCTAATTGCCTTGGAATTCCCTGGGTGACCAGAGGTCCTTCGCGTACGGACCAAAGATCTATCATTGTAGATTGATCTAACAAACACGGAAAGGGTTCTTATATCCAGCATCAAGTTTCTGAATTTATAGGATCAGTGTGAAATATTAATTCAAGGAATCGTTTACTCTGAAGCGTCTGAGGTTGAGAGAATTCCTGATAGAAGTTTATAAAATTATGAGAAGCATAAAAAGGATAGGCAGAACCCTTTTCTCAGGACAGAAAGGCGATAGGGGGGAGCTTTGAGATCAGAGGGAAACTGTTTCAATAAAATGTGCTGGGCAAGTTTTTTTACACAGAGAGATGTGACTGCCTGGAACGCGCTGCCAGGGATGGTGGTGGGAGCAGATACGATAGTGGTGCTTAAGAAGGCTTTCGGATAGGCACATGGATATGCAGGAAATGGGGGTACATGGATCATGGGCAGGCAGAGGAGATTTACTTGGCATTATGATCAGCACAGACATTGTGGGCCAAAGAGCCCTGATGTGAAGCTAACTCTGCCACAATGCACAATGATACTTTTCGAGTGGATCAATACTCACTAAAGGAAAAAAAAAACAACAACAACAACAACAAAAAACACACACACACACACACACACACACACACACAAACACAACTTCCAACAGAGTTTGATAAAAGGTTTTGCTAAAACTTTCATCCACATTGATTTTTTTTTAACCAAATATTCAGCATCACTAATCATGTGCAGGCAGAGGAGATTAACTTAGCATTATGTTCAGCTCAGGTATTGTGGGCAGAAAGGCTGTACTGTTCCATGTTCTATCTGAGGAATATTGTTATTATTAGCCTGGAACAATAGCATCGAAACGTGTGTTTTTGATTCCTTCTGTCCTTCTTGGTACTAAACTCAAAATATCTGTATCTTATTTTAGTGGGGGGTCAGAAGAAAGTGGAAGTCCCCTTAAAAATATGTTTTGATACCAATATATCTCGTATAACCATTACACTATTTCTCGGGTGGCATATAGAACAGCACAGCACGGGAACAGGCCCACAATACCTGAGCTGAACACAATGCCAAGTAAATCTCCTCTGCCTGCACATGATTAGTGACGTTGAATATTTGGTTCAAAAAAATCAATGTGGATGAAAGTTTTAACAAAACCTTTTATCAAACTTTGTTGGAAGTTCTGTGTGTATGTGGGTGTTCTTTTAGTGAGTATTGATCCACTCGAAGAGAAGTCTCATTGTGCATAGCGGCACAGTTAGCTTTGCATCAGGGCTTTGTCACTAGTTGATGTATCACACTTCCCTGTTCGAAAATGTGCTATTTAGACTGAGCATCAATTAACTTTCTGTCAGTCGCCTCTTTCTTCTCCTCTTATATATGAGGAGAGAGAAGGTGAGAGAGAGAAAAGGAGAGAGAGAGAGAGAGAGAGAGAGAGAGAGAGAGAGAGAGAGAGAGAGAGAGAGAGAGAGAGAGAGAGAGAGAGAGAGAGAGAGAGAGAGAGAGAGAGAGAGAGAGAGAGAGAGAGAGAGAGAGAGAGAGAGAGAGAGAGAGAGAGACAGTGAGTAAGGGTGCCAACTACCTCACCCCCTAATAAGGGACAAGGTGACGTCACCGCCCCACGCCCCATGTGACCTCAGCCAGCCACTGGCCACATGCTCCCGCCCTACCAATGGCGGCAGCCCAGGCCGGGAGGTGGGTTGCTGCGCAACCTCCATTAGGCGGCGCCCGAGCCTCCGGACCTTCATTGTGCGGACCTACACTGTCCGGGCCTACACTATTCCGGGCCTACACTGTCCGGGCCTACACTGTCCGGGCCTACACTGTCCGGGCCTGCACTGTCCGGGCCTAAACTGTCAGGGCCTACACTGTCAGGGCCTACACTGTCAGGGCCTACACTGTCAGGGCCTACACTGTCCGGGTCTGCACTGTCAGGGCCTACACTATTCTGGGCCAACACTGTCCGGGCCTACACTGTCCAGGCCTACACTGTCCGGGCCTGCACTGTCCGGGTCTGCACTGTCCGGGCCTACACTATTCCGGGCCTACACTATTCCGGGCCTACACTGTCTGGGCCTACACTGTCCGGGCCTACACTGTCCAGGCCTGCACTGTCCGGGCCTACACTATTCCGGGCCTACACTATTCCGGGCCTACACTGTCCGGGCCTACACTGTCCGGGCCTACACTGTCCAGGCCTGCACTGTCCGGGCCTACACTATTCCGGGCCTACACTGTCGGGGCCTACAGCGCCCCCCGGGTCTAATACGGGACAAGGGCGGTCCTGTACGGGACAAACCAATTTAGCCCAAAATACAGGACATCCCAACTAATACAGAGCAGTTGGAAAGAAAAAGCGGGAGAGGGAGAGGGAGAAGGAGATTATTTATACCTGGATAAGTGACTGGAATAGCCTTCTGAATTGAGCAACTACACACATCACATGCCAGCATAGCACAAGCAGGAATTAATCATCTTTGCCCATTGACCCAACTAAAGCAGAGGATTTGTGTAAAAAAGGGGTTAAAGTTACTGTTGATCTCCTCTGGATGAATGCACATAGAAAATGGCCAGGCTTTTCTCTAGTTATGGCCCAATTAAATTTATTTCACAAAAGGTGCACTCTCTGCGGCCCAGATTGGGATCGAGCCTCACGCGGAGGTTTGCTTTTAGTTCAGCTTAGAGATACAGTGCGGAAACAGGCCCATCGGCACACTGAGTCCATGCCGACCAGTAATCCCCACATACTAACACTACCCTACACGCACTAGGGACAATTTATAATTCTACCAAAGCCATTTAACCGACAAACCTGTACATCTTTGGAGTGTGGGAGGAGTGCACGCAGCAAAAACCGACGTGATCACAGGGAGAATGTACAAATTCCATACTGGCAGTGATAATCTGAGTTCTTTACCTTCAGCCTGAATAAAATGCGTATCCTGGATGAGTACAACAGATTTATTCCACAATGGGGTCCTTCCCGTGAGGATCTCCAGATACAATGCTAGTGTCTGAAAAGATCTCAACTGGGGAGAGGGAAAGAACAACTTTTCCACAATTGTTTACTTTTTATACAGAAAGGAAAAAGGGGTGTGACAGAAAATAAATCAATGACCAATTACAATTCTAATACAATTCCCATGGTTACAGAGAAAACGCATTTCGGGGAAACGCATCAATTTACCAAGAGTGGATTCGAAACTTTTCCTACTTTCACACGCACCCATATAAGGAGTTGTTATTGAAAAATAAACTTTTTATCTACTATATACGAGCAATCTCGCAGCAGCACGACCTTGCTCTAACTGTTTTAATACACAGGCTCACACTATCAGACAAGGGAGTCATTTAAGAACAAAGAACCCCTATGTTGTTGTTCGTCCTTCGGGTTCGAAGATGACCATGGCTTCACTTTCAGTTGGAGGATTGGTGACTGTGGGTCCGGAAGTGACTGGTGAAGCCAATCCGGGCCCGGAAGGCACGCCCACACGTAGGACGCAAGTGGATGGGTGCTGCAGTGGAAGTGGAGGTAGCCCGGGCCTTGCGCGCGGTGCGTTTCCTCTGGGCCTCTGCAGTGCGTCTGTTCTCTGCTGCACGGTCTCCTGTGGTGAGCTTGCTACGCCAGGTTGGACGGTCCAGAGCAAGAGACTCCCAAGTGCTGAGGTTGATGTCCAAGTCTTTGAGGGACACTTTGAGGCAGTCCTTAAACCGTTTCTTCTGTCCTCCTACTGAGCGCTTGCCGTGACACAGTTCTCCATACCGAAGCTGTTTTGGCAGTCGACTCTCGAGCATTCTGACGACATGGCCTGCCCATCTGGCTTGAGCTTTCCGTAGGAGGGTGTGGACGCTGGGGATTCCGGCCCGTTCCAAGACCTCTGTGTCGGGAATTTTGTCCAGCCACCTGATGTGAAGGAGTCTGCGTAGACAGCTCAAGTGAAAGTGGTTGAGCTGTTTGGCATGTCTGCTGTAGACAGTCCAGGTCTCACTGGCATAGAGAAGAGTGGTGAGTACCACTGCACGGTAGACCTTCAGCTTGGTGGCAAGGCCGAGTCCTCTCCGCTCCCAAACATTCCCACGGAGTCGCCCAATGGCAGCGCTGGCCTTGGCAATCCTGTTGTTGACCTCAGCGTCAATGTTCACCACTCGTTAGAATGTACTGCCCAGGTAGGTAAAGCTGTCGACTGCCTGTAGGTTCTGCCCCTTCACCGTGATGTGTGGTTCCTGGTAGGGCTTTCCAGGCGCGGGCTGGTACATAACTTCAGTCTTTTTGGTGCTAATGGGGAGACCAAAGTTGTCACAGGCCTGTGAGAAGCAGTCCATTGTATACTCCTCTGTCTACTCCTTATCACTCCAAAAAGGGCATACACATTCCATCCCAATGATAACATTTCTGCCACAAGCATCCATCTTACTGCTTTCTACTGAAAATAAGCATTAATTTTATATTAGCTAAAACAACAACAAAATAAACCATCTTCAACCATCGACAACAAAATATCAATATCTCTAATTAACTATATCAGCTAAGAGCATAGATTCTCAACAGCACCATCAGGATCGAGCTCACTTCTCTAGCGCTATCAGACAGCAACTCTACCACTGCACCACCCTGCTGCAGGTGTCAGTTTTAATGACATAAATGCTGCTAATTTTTTTAAGCATTTGTTTCTCTTTTAGTTTTAGATTTGGAGATACAGATTCAGTGCATGAGTCCACTCCGACCATCGATCAGACCGTTTGCACTAGTTCTATGTTATTCCACTTTCACTTCCACTCCCGACACAACAGGGGTAATTTTACTGAAGCCGATTACCTAACAAACCCGCCCACCCAGAGGAACCACTCATGTTCACAGGGAGACCATGCAAACTCCATAAAGACAACACCCCGAGGTCAGGTTTCGAACCATGGGACTCTGGCGTTGTGAGGCAGCAGCTCTACCAGCTGAGCCACACGGCCGCCCTGTTTGTTAACTGACGCGGGCAGCAGAATTGCAGCAGTACCCATTAGTAACTAAATTCTCAAATAAGGCTGAATTATGTTTGTGTGATCTTAAAATTAACCAGGAAGGTTATGTAAGGATCTCACTATGTTTACCCACCTGGGTGCACTGCAGCAAGGAAGAGTTTCATTGTTCCGGTTTGAGAAATATGCCAAGATGAGGCAGCATGGTGGCACAGCGGTAGAGTTGCTGCCTTACAGCGCCAGAGACCTGGGTTCGATCCTGAGTACGGGTGCTGTCGGTACTGAGTTTGTGCGTTTTCCTTGTGACTGCGTGGGTTTTCTCCAGGTGCTCCGGTTTCCTCTCACACTCCAAAGATGTACAGGTTTGTACGTTAATTGGCTTTGGTAAAATTACCAATTATTCCCTAATGTGTCGGATAGTGTTAGTGTGAGGGGATTGCTGGTCGGCGTGGACTTGGTGGGCCGATGGGCTTGTTTCAACGCTGCATCTCTAAACAAAACTAACTAGGCTTCCTCCCCTCTCCTGCACTGGGCAGTACATTCACATTACAATGGTGATCTTGCTCTTTCTTGGTATGCCTGTAAATATGTCACCGTATACAAACATATCAATGCGACATAAAGCCCAAAGATGCGACTTATTCTACCATCTGGGCGCACGATCCACAATGTTCTGCATACGTAGTGTTAATAAGACCAGCATTTAATGTGGAGACATATTGCCAGGGCTCCGTGTCAAATAGTCCAGTGCTGCTATCTAGCCACACTCCACTTGTTCATTATTCATGACAGCTTCGTTCATTAAAGTGTGTGGCACAAGAATTCCACCCCTCAGGGACAACGACTAGATGCTGAATAAAATCATGTCATGTATGTCTGAACCGTGTCCTACCATGTAAGTATATGACCGACGAGGGAAGATAATTGGAGACAAACTACATTTCGTACTTTTAGGTAAAGCTTGCAGCTTATGCGACCTCTTTAATCTCCCCTGGGGAAAAGTGCTCCTCACTCCTCAGCTGAAACACAGTCAGACGTTCCTCGGTCTTTTGGCCTCAAATATTGCAGCACTTCCTCGTCAAGGAACAGGAGTGGCGCAGCGGGAAGAGCCGCTGCCTCACTGCGCCAGAGGCCCGAGTTTGATCCTGACCTCGGGTGCTGTCTATGTGGAGTTAGCATGTTCTACCTGTGGCTGCGTGCGTTTCCTCTGGGTCCTCGGTTTCCTCCCACATCCCTCTTCACTCTCATGACCATTTTTGTTTCATTTCTTGCAAGCCCACTCCCCCCCCCCCCCCCCCCCCCCCCCACCCCTCCCCTCCCCCTCACCATAAGGATTTTTTTAGTTTGGTAATACAGGCTTGGCTACATTGAACAATGTAGGCACAGTGGCCCAGCGGTAGAGTTGCTGCCTTAAGTGCCAGAGACCCGGGTTCGATCCTGACTACGGGTTCTGTTTGTATGGAGTTTGTATTGTCCCTCTGTGACCGTGTGTGGGTTTTCTCCGGGTGCTCCGGTTTCCTCTCACATCCAAAAAGACATGTGGGTTTGTAGGTTGACCGGCTTCTGTTAGTTGCCACTAGTGTGTAGGGAGCGGATGCGAAAGTGGGATAACATGGAAGTAGTGTGAGCGGGTGGTGAATGGTTGGTTGGATTCAGTGGGATGAAGGGCCTGTTTCCATGCTGTACCTTTCAATCAAATCTGATAGGGGCAATATCTGGGTTGCAGTGAGGAATCTCTGTTGATGAAGATGTTTGGTTGATGGGTTAATGAAGGGAATCTGGGAGAAGGAATAAATGTACAAAGGGATGTAAAAGCTTGTGACTGCAGGGGATGTAGGGCCATTTAACCTACAAAATCCCCACCCCAGAGGAAGCCCACGTGGTCACAGAGAGAACGTGCAAACTCCACAAAGACCGCACCAGAGGTCAGGATCGAACCCGGATCTCTGGTGCTGTGAGGCACAATATTTTAAAGCTGTGATCTGCTATTATGTTCCAGGAAATGGTGTTCTTCTTTGGTGACTTTGGTTCTAGAGTCATAGAGCTGTACACACACAGCCCTTCAGCCCAACTCATCCCTGCCGACCATGAGGCCTAACTAGAGGCTAAATGCAAATTGGAGGAACAGCATCTCATATTTTACTTGGGCAGCTCACAGCCCAGTGGTATGAGTTTTGGTTTCTCTCACTTCAGGTCGCCCCGGCACTCCCTCTCTCTCTATCCTTCCCCCACCCAAGTCGCACCAGCTTCTCGTTTACACCCAACAAACAGCTAACAATGGCCTGTTTCTTTTATCGTTGTCACTTTTTTGCACATCTTTCATTCATTGTTCTTTATCTCTCTACATGATTGTCTACATCTCTCGTTTCCTTTATCCCCAACCAGTCTGAAGAAGGGTCTCGACCCGAAACATCACCCATTTCTTCTCTCCAGAGATGCAGAGAGAAAAGAGTTACTCCAGCTTTTTGTGTCTATCTTCTGCCTAACTACACTAGCCTGCATTAGGCCCATATCCCTCACACTCCATTCCTATACAAGAACCTGCCTTTTAAATACTGGATATCTGGCCAACATTTCAAGCCGAGGTTAAAGATTGCAGTTAAATGAGTGCAGAAGGATTCTACAAACAATAGATCAATTGGCTACAAAATCTGTTTGTTGAGGATTTTAAATGAAATGTTAAAGTTGGCTCATAATGTTTCTATTATTTCAATGATTCAATGAATTCCTATACTTTAACTTCAGTAATGTCTCACCATTTCAAAGATCGGACTTCAATGTTAACGTAGGAATTTTGTGCACAAACTCTGCCTTTGAAACAGGCCCTTCAACCCACCAAGTCTATGCTTACACATAACAGGGCAGTGTGGCGGAGAAAGAGTGGAGGCAGGGTAATGTAGTTACACTCGCTGTGTATAGTGAATGCAGCAAAGGTTTGAACACGTGCACATTACACACAGACGTGTGGTACAGATGCTAATCTCAGTTCAGATGCCTGCCATTGTCAGGAAACTCAGAAGAAAAGTTTTATACCCAACTCATCTTGAAAGGGCATTTGAATCTATACCTCCTCCTTCTGTCACAAAACGGCTAATTTTGACGTTCTTTGAAGTAGGACATTCTAGTTTAATTCTAACCAAATTCAATCTTGAGCTGCTCGAGGGGCGGTTTCTCCTCATTTTCATCCCTGACCTCTGCAAGCGTCATCTTTCAGATTTTGTCCTTGATAACGTTGAATAGAAGGGAAAAAATGAGCAAATCAAACAAGAAAAATTTCTGCTTCAAATAAGTTTAGGTGCTGGGGGAGGAGGATGGGGAGGGGCGAGGATGGGAGGAGGAACAGTATCAAGAGTCTTAGTTTAGTTTAGTTTAGTTTAGTTTAGTTTAGTTTAGAGATACAGCGCGGAAACAGGCCCTTCGGCTCACCAAAAGATTTTTTATCTTCGTGGCCCTCTTAATTCTCTTCTCCTTTATTTTATTCTTGAGACATTTAGGTCTTGACTCCTCCACCTGAGGAAACAGCCTCCCTCTATCCACTTTGTCCACACCCCTCATCATTCTATGTAAGTTTCCCATCTCTTCTCAAACAGAAACATGCCCAGACTTTCCAATCTATCTTCATAACTGCAGTTCCTCATCTCAAGAACCTCCATGTGGATTATTAAGGGTTTGGACACGTTAGAGGCAGGAAACACGTTCCCAATGTTGGGGGAGTCCAGAACAATGTTGGGGGAGTCCAGATCAGCATAACCACCCTGCTCTTATACTCCACATTTCCACATTTCTACTGAGAAAGCCCAGAGTTTACAGGTGATCGTTGGCCGGCGTGGACTCGGTGGGCCAATGACATTGTTCCCACGCTGTATCTCTAAACTAAACTAAAAGTAAACCAAACCTTCAATGGGATGCAAACTGACTGAGTTTATATGAAAACTATTAGGACAATTAAATAGGGCAGCATGGTGGCGCGGTTGTAGAGCTACTGCCTTAGTGCCGCAGAGAGCAGGGTTCGATCCCGACTACGGGTGCTGTCTGTACGGAGTTTGCACGTTCTCCCCGTGACCCGCTTGGGTTTTCTCTGAGATCTTTGGTTTCCCCCCACACTCCAAAGACGTACAGGTTTGTAGGGTTAAGTGGCTTCGGTAAAATTGTAAATTGTTCCTCGTGTGAGTGGGATAGTGTTAATGTGTGGGGATTGCTGGTCGGCGCGGACCCGGTGGGCCGAAGGGTTTGATTTCGTGCTGTATCTCTAAACTAAACTAAATTATTTAATTATTAAGATTGTATTTGTATAATAATTATGGTTGGATTAGAGGTGTAGGAAAGAAAACTGCAGATGCTGGTTTAAATCGAAGGTAGACACAAAATGCTGGAGTAACTCAGCGGGTCAGGCAGCATCTCTGGAGAGAAGGAATGGGTGACGTTTCGGGTCGAGACGGGTCTGAAGAAAGGTCTCGACCCGAAATGTCACCCATTCCTTCTCTCTTGAGATGCTGCCTGACCCACTGAGTTACTCCAGAATTTTGTGTCTGCCTTTGGTTGGATTAGAAATCAGCCTCTGGATCAAGAGTACAAGCCTCGGAGTGTCACTCTAAGAATCGTGCCCCCATACTTTGAAGCAAATGCTCTCTCCTATTAAGAATTGGCTTTTTAATTTGATTTAGCGCCCTGTGTATAGCCAGCGGCAATCAGAGAGTAAAGTGCCATAGCCAGGAGCAACATCCGATCAGCCGTCAATTCCATTGCCAAGGGGAATTAGCATTGGGCTTGTCTTGAAATCCTGCCGAGACCCAACGTACTCTTGTCTCCGAATGTGGCCATGACAAGTTTCATGGTAAATGTAGGAACAGCAATGGGGCACACTAATAAAAGAATAAACAGAAGCAAGAAAGTCATCCTCAGGCAGATAATAGGCAGGGTGTCGAGGAATGTGGAATTATCGCAGGTAAGGGGAGTAAAACCCCTGTCCCACTTCGGCCATGTTTTAGGCGACTACAGGTGACTAGGCCGTGGCCACACGGTCGCCGGGGTGTCGCGTGTACGGTCGTGAGTCGTCTACAAAGAGTCGTTGCGTTTTTCTGGTCGCCGCTGGATTTTAAAATGTTTAAAATATTTTGGCGACTGTTGGTTTGACGCCAATGATCGTAGCTTGACGTCTCCTGACGGGGGCGCTGTCGTAGGTTGTCGCCAGGTGACGTAGGTTGTCGCCGGTGCTGACTTCGGTGAATTCCATTGGCGACTCCCTACGTCAACCGGCGACAGGAACCGGCGTCAAAACCGGAGGCCAAAATGACGTGAATTGTCTTCAGTTGTCGCCGACAGGGTCGTAGCTTGTCGCAGGTAGACATAGGTTGACTTCGGTTGTCGTAGGTTGCCACCTGTGTGGTCGTAGGTTGTCGTAGGTGCGGTCGTAGGTGGACGTCCTTAGTCGCGACGATTGGTTCGCCGGTTGTCAGTAGCTTGCTTTAGCTTGATGTCGACTAGGTGGTGGGTTGTTGTAGCTTGTCGTAGATATTGTCGTAGGAGGGGTCCAGTCGCCGGTTTTTCAGCGAACTGCTACGACTATGACAGTTGCCGGCAGTCGCCTAAAAAAACGCCTAAGTGGGACAGGCCCCTAAGTATCGGTAGACATCTCAAGGAGACACAAAATACTGAAGTAACTCTGCGGGTCAGGCAGCATCTCTGGAGGAAAAGGATGGGTGACATTCGGGTTGGGACCCTTCCTCGGACTGAAAGTAGGGGTGGGACGGGGGGGGGACAAACAGAACAAAGCATGGCCAGAGAACAGATAGCCAAGGAAGAGTGGAGCCCATAATGGCCCATTGCTGGCTGGGGAAGAGGTGATAACAAAGAGATCCGAGGATGCGAACAGTGGAAATAGGAGGACGTCTAGGGTGGTAATGCAGGGGTTACAATGCAGTGTGGCACGATGGCACAGCGGTAGAGACCTGGGTCTGATCCTGACAATGGGTGCTCGTCTGCGATGAGTTTGTACGTTCTCCCCATGACCTGTATGGGTTTTCTACAGGAGCTCCAGTTTCCTCCCACACTTCAAAGACGTACAGGTTTGTAGGTTAATTGGCTTCGGTAAAATTGTAAAGTGCCTCTAGTGTGTGTAGGATATTGTTAGTGTGCGGGGATCACTGGTCGGCGTGGACTCGTTTCCGCGCTGTAGTTCTAAACTAAACTAAACTAAACTTGAAATTAGAGAAATCAACGTTCATCCCGCTGAGTTGTAAGCTGCCCAAGAGAAATAGAAAGCAATTCCTTAACATCACAATGACTTTCCATGCTGTATTGGGTGTGGGACTGACTAATGAAGAGCTGTATATTATGGAAAAGGAAAATAAGCTCGATATTCAGCGCCTTTATAACATGGTTGCCAGACTTGTGTGTGGAATAATTAGCGCTGAACAAAAAGGATTTGAGGTGTCAGCTGCTTTCTTACTCTGTGGTGCCTTCTATCTCAATGACAATTAATTTGGTAACGTTTACATTGTCCTGGGGAACATCAAATTAATCCATTTAAGACACTGAACTTAATAGTTAAAGCAATGAAAACATCCATCAGATCTTGCTTAAGGTGATTAATAATCACAATAATAAAATCAGCCCTTCAGTCAGCAACATGTACATGATTATGTCTTGATGCAGTCAAGGGCGGGCAACTCAATTTAAAGTTTAAAGAGGAGTTGAGTATAAGAGCAAAGAGGTCCTTCTGCAGTTGTACAGGGCCCTAGTGAGACCGCACCTGGAGTACTGTGTGCAGTTTTGGTCTCCAAATTTGAGGAAGGATATTCTTGCTATTGAGGGCATGCAGCGTAGGTTTACTAGGTTAATTCCCGGAATGGCGGGACTGCCATATGTTGAAAGACTGGAGCGACTAGGCTTGTATACACTGGAATTTAGAAGGATGAGAGGAGATCTTATCGAAACGTATAAGATTATTAAGGGGTTGGACACGTTAGAGGCAGGAAACATGTTCCCAATGTTGGGGGAGTCCAGAACAAGGGGCCACAGTTTAAGAATAAGGGGTAGGCCATTTAGAACTGAGATGAGGAAAAACTTTTTCAGTCAGAGAGTTGTGAATCTGTGGAATTCTCTGCCTCAGAGGGCAGTGGAGGCCAATTCTCTGAATGCATTCAAGAGAGAGCTAGATAGAGCTCTGAAGGATAGCGGAGTCAGGGGGTATGGGGAGAAGGCAGGAACGGGGTACTGATTGAGAATGATCAGCCATGATCACATTGAATGGCGGTGCTGGCACGAAGGGCCGAATGGCCTCCTCCTGCACCTATTGTCTATTGTCTATTGTCTAAAGTTGCTATGTTTCAGGGATGTACATTCTCTGTCTTTCAATGTTGTCATGACATGTTTTAGTTTGAGTTTTCATTTAATTGATAGCATGTGGCAACACAGCTCTTTGGTCAACCAAGACCACGCCAACCATCGATCACCTGCACACTAGTTTCTATGTTATCCCACTTTCGCATCCTACACCCCGGGGGCAATTTACAGAGGGCCGATTAACCCACAAACACGCACGTCTTTTGAATGTGGGAGGAAACCGGAGCACCCGGGGGAAACGCGCTTGTTCACGGGGAGGACGTACAAACTCCGCACAGACAGCACTCGAGGTCGGGATTGAACTGACGTCGCTGGGGCTGGGGGGCAGAGCTGCTGCCTCACAGCACCAGAGACCTGGGTTACGATGCTAACCTCAGGTCCGGCAGCATCTCGGGAGAGAAGGAATGGGCGACGTTTCGGGTCGAGACCCTTCTTCAGTCTGAAGAAGGGTCTCGACCCGAAACATCGCCCATTCCTTCTCTCCCGAGATGCTGCCTGACCTGCTGAGTTACTCCAGCATTTTGTGAATAAATACCTTCGATTTGTACCAGCATCTGCAGTTATTTTCTTATCCTAACCTCAGGTCCTGTCCATGTGGGGGTTACACGTTCTCGCTGTGATGATATGGGTGTTCTGGTTTCCTCCCACATCGTAAAGACGTGCAGGTTTGTAGGTTAATTGCCCTTTGTAAGTTGTTCCTTATGTATAAAGCGCAAATACAAAAGTGGGATCACATAGAACTAACGTGAGCGGGTGACCAATGGTGGGTGTGGACTCGGGTGGGCTGAATGACCTGTTTCTATGCTGCATCTTTCAATCAATGAAACAGACAAGTTTAAACTAATTGGGAGCACACTAATGTGTGGGGGTGAGAGGGATGAGAAACAAAGAGAGGGTGGGAGGGGGTGGATATTACAAATGAATCTTTTCTCATCTTTTCTCCAGAGGAGTTTGAAGAAGGGTCCCCACCCGAAATGCCGCCTATCTTTTTTTCTTAAGCGCCAGGTCTCTGGCAATGCCTTACAGCGCCGGAGACCAGGGTTCGATCCTGACTACGGGTGCTATCTGTATGGAGTTTGCACGTTCTCCATGTGACCACGTGGGTTTTCCCCCCGTGCTCTGGTTTCCTCCCATATTCCAAAGACGTCCAGATTTGTAGGATAATTTGGCTTTGGTAGAAATTGTAATTGCCCCTCGTGTAGCATAGTGCTAGTGTACGGGGATGGCTGGTCGGCGCAGACACGGTGGGCCGAAAGGCCTGTTTCCGCGCTGTATCTCTAAACTAAAGGACTCTGAGGAAGGGTCCGACCCGAAACGTCAGCCAACCTTTATCTCCAGAGATGCTGCCTGACCCGTTGAATTACTCCAGCACTTTGTTTCTACCTGTCGTACGAACCCAGCATCTGCAGTTTTTGGTTTAATCAATGACGTGTGGGGCTAGAGATGGGGACCTTTAAATCAGATGTTTATAGGTTATTTGGAGGCACAATAAGTTGGGAGAAGGATGTTACAAAAGGCTAATGAACACATAAAGTAACCCACTCACACGCAGAAATAGATCAATGTGGGCAGGTCTGAGGTTATCCACCTTGGATATGAGAAAGACAAATCAGAATATTTTGTTAATGGTGTAAGACTTGGAGCAGTGAAGGAGCCAAAAGATTCAGCTGCCCATGTACATATAAATCACCCAATGCAAATGCGCAGGTACAAAAAGTAATCAACAGGTTAATAGAATGTTGACCTTCATCTCAAGGTGGGCTGAATACAAAATGAAGGAACGGATACTTCAATTATGTGGAAGTTTGGATCGATCCCAAGTAAGTACTGTGCTCAGTGGTGACTTGGAGCCTCGGGAATGATGAACAAGATTCGCTCAGGGTGTCGGACACATCCGGTTTAGAGTTTGGGAATACAGCGAAGAAACAGGCCCTTCGGCCCATCAATTCCATTTCGGCAATCAGACGCCCGTTCACAATAATTCTATGTTAACCCACTTTCACATCCTACACACCAGAGGCAATTTACAGAAGCCAATTTACCTACAAACCTGCGCGTCTTTGGAATGTGGGGGAAAATCGCATTAGGGCGGCACGGTGGCGCAGCGGTAGAGTTGTTCCCTCATAGTGCCAGAGACCCGGGTTCAATCCAGACTGAAGTCTGTATGGAGTTTGTATGTTCTTCCTGTGACCACGTGGGTGTTCTCCAGGTGTTCCGGTTTCCTCCCACACTCTAAAGACGTAAAGGTTTGTCGGTTAATTGACTTCGGTAAAATCATAAAATCGTTCCTAGGTGGTGTAGAATGTGCTAGTGATACAGTACGTGTGATCGCCGGTCAGATCAGACTTGGTGGGCTGAAGGGCCTGTTTCCTGCATCTCTAAAGTCTAAAGTCTAAACTCTAAACCAGGGCACCCGGAGGGAACCCATGTGAACACAGGGAGAACGTACAAACTCCAAACAGACAGCACCCATGGTCGGGATCGAACCAGGGTCTCTGGCGCTGTGAGGCAGCTGGTCTACCGTTGAGGGCACGTTTCCTAAATTTGTCTTGTACTCTCCTGAATCCTGAGTTGGGGTAAAAAGAGAACTAAGCTATTTTGGAATGAAAGCAGAAACATTTATTTCAGTCAGAGTTAGAGATGTCGGAGTAACCTTTACTGCAAAACACAGGGGGGACACAGTGGTGCAGGGGTAGAGTTGCTGTCTTACAGCACCAGAGACCCAGGTTCGATCCTGACTATGGGTGACGTCTGTACGTTTGTACGTTCTCCCCGTGACCTGCGTGGGTTTTCTCCGGGTGCTCCGGTTTCCTCCCACACTCCAAAGATATACAGGTTTGTTGGTTAATTGGGTTCAGTAAAATTTAAATTGTCCCCGGTGTGTGTAGGATAGGGTTAGTGTGCGGGGATCACTGGTCGGCGCGGACTCGGTGGGCCACAGGCCCTGTTTCAGTGCTCCATCACTAAACTAAACTAAACATGGGTCTTGGTTCAGTTAAACTATTGAAGATTGAGACCAATGCATTTTTGTTAGGTATAGGAGATTTAACATTGGATGCAAACAGCAACTTTTACGGTCTTAAGTCATTCCAAAGCATTTTATAATCCCTGAAGTATAATTTGAATTGCAGTTGCAGCTGCAGCAGGAGTCATGGCTGCTAATTTGAACACAGCACACTCCAACAAACAGCAACAGAAAACAAGTTTTGTAAAATTGATTGGAACTAAATTTTGGGGAAGGCATTAAAGGTAATTCCCCATATCTTCTTTGAAATTGTATCTTATGATTACTCATGTCAAAACATTTAACACATCTGTGCGTGTCTGTCGTAACGAAGGTGTGTAATTAATGGACTAAAATCCAAAGCCTTGGTCTATTGATTAAGGGATCTGTGTTCAAATCCATCATGCCCTGCAGAGGATTAAAATCCACCTAAATAAATGCATTTGGAATCATCAATAATAGTAGACATACCACCAAACAGCCGTAAAAAAACATGATTAATGTCTTTCAAAGGAATTTTGCCATAAGACCATAAGACATAAGAGAAAAATTAGGCCATTTGGCCCATCGAGTCTACTCCTCCATTCGATCATGGCTGATCTCTCAACCCCATTCTCCTGCCTTCTTCCTGTAACTTTTGACGCCCTTACTAATCAAAAACCTATCAATCTCCACTTTATAAATATCCAAATAACTTGGCCTCCACAGCCATCTGTGGCAATGAATTCCATAGATTAACCACCCTCTGGCTAAAGACATGTCTCCTTATCTCCATTCTAAAGGCATGTCCTTTTATTCTGAGCCTGTGCTCTGTAGTTCTAGATTCAAGAGTCAAGAGGCAAGTGTTTTATTCTCTTATGTCCCAAAACGCAACAATGAAATTATTACTTCCAGCAGCACAACAGCTTATTCTGTGAAACCCACAATAAACAACTACAAAAAAACTCAGTATGTATAAAATAAACTGACATATAAATAGGCAATAGCACTGCAAAGTCAAAAATAATGTCCCCAAATCTATATAGTTCAGAACTTATTTAAAGGTTGGTGTTTAATAAACTGATGGCTGTTGGGAAGAAGCTGTTACTGAATCTGTACATTACAGTTTTCAGGCTCCTGTACCTTCTTCCTGATGGCAGGGGTGAAATGAGAGCGTGGCCAGGGTGGTGTGGGTCTCTAATGATGCTGGCTGCCTTTTAGAGGCAGTGACTTGTAGATCCCTTTGATGGTGGGAGCCTCGTACTGGAAACATCCTCTCCGCATCCATTCTATCCAGGCCTTTCCTTACTGACCTGACGCTCCCTGGCCTTGTTTTGATTTTAGACCCATCCGTGTGACCAGTACACTCCCTGTGAACCTGCTCCCCCATTTCCGGTTTCCTCCCACGTTCTAAAGACGTACAAGTTTGTAGGTTAATTGGCTTGGTAAATTGTAAATTATCCCCAGTATGCATGAATGAATGAATGAATAAGTTTATTGGCCAAGTATGTGCATATACAAGGAATGTGCCTTGGTGCTCCGCTCACAAATGACAACACAAACATACAGTTCGAATTATTAGATTTACATTTAGATTTAGAGATACAGCGCGGAAACAGGCCCTTCGGCCCACCGGGTCCGCGCCGCCCAGCGATCCCCGCACACTGACACTATCCTACACACACACTAGGGACAATTTTTACATTTACCCAGTCAATTAACCTACATACCTGTACGTCTTTGGAGTGTGGGAGGAAACCAAAGATCTCGGAGAAAACCCACGCAGGTCACGGGGAGAACGTACAAACTCCGTACAGACGGCGCCCGTAGTCAGGATCGAACCTGAGTCTCCGGCGCTGCATTCGTTGTAAGGCAGCAACACTACCGCTGCGCCACCGTTGTGACGTCACGGTTAACAATTAAGAATAAAACATAACCACATCAAAACAATAAGGATACAACATGACGGTCTAGACATGTGGGTGAAAATAAACCACGGCAAAAAACGATAGTGTGGGATAGTGTTAAGTGTGTGGGTGGTCGCTGTTCGGCAGCGGACAGTGGACCGAAGGGCCTGTTTCCTTGCTGTCTCTCTAAACCAAATATATCAGTCACCTTTTTAAAAAAAATCAAAAATATTTATTCAAATATTAAAAAGGTATATAAAGCACAATAAAACCAAAACAGAACCCACCACCAGAATACAAGATAAACAGTAAACTATTATACAACTATCTTACATCTTACACTCCTTGTCAAGGATGAATTCAACCCCCCACGGTGCCTAGCGGTCCCGGAAGTCCCCCAAGGTGCCCGTGGACAGCGCGTGGTCTCTCTCCAACACCACCTGGGCGCGGACGTAACCCCGGAAAAGGGGCAGGCAGCCGGCTCGGGCAGAGCCCTCTTCCGCCTGGCGCCGTGACTCGTAGATGGCCAGCTTGGCCAGGCCCAATCAGTCACCCTTAGTGGGGAGAGAGTGAAAAACAAAATCTAAAGAGAATAAAAGATTATTAAGGGGTTGGACACGTTAGAGGCAGGAAACAAGTTCCCAATGTTGGGGGAGTCCAGGACCAGGGGCCACAGTTTAAGGATAAGGGGTAGGCCATTTAGAACGGAGATGAAGAAAATCAGTCAGAGAGTTGTGAATCTGTGGAATTCTCTGCCTCAGAAGGCAGTGGAGGCCAATTCTCTGAATGCATTCAAGAGAGAGCTAGATAGAGCTCTTAAGGATAGCGGAGTCAGGGGGTATGGGGAGAAGGCAGGAACGAGGTACTGATTGAGAATGATCAGCCATGATCACATTGAATGGCGGTGCTGGCTCGAAGGGCCGAATGGCCTCCTCCTGCACCTATTGTCTATTGTCTATTGTCTAATACGCTTGGCAAAAGCAGTATAGTTGCAAAAAAAAATGAATGCTTATGTAGAAGAGACTGGGGGGAAATAATGTTGGATCAGATTGAATTTGTTTAAAGCTCTCCATCACAACATGGCTTGCAGCTACTTTGAGCATGGTGGTGCAGACCTGACAGGTGAAGTTATGTCAGTTAGCAGTGGTGTTGAATCTTTGATAAGCCCGTCGTTCACGGATAGGTATGGATCACTCGGTGGCTCTAAGTGACAGGTAGAGCCAATTATTTTTTAATGATAGCAATTAGAAATTACAAGCAGTCAGCAAGAATGTGACACTAGATAATTCACCTCTCTCGTTTTAAGAACTTTTAAAGAACCAAGGACAAGACTAAGCCAGTTGTCTTCAGTCCGCCGATACCCTCACCCTCATTCTCATCCCAAGGCATGATTCTTTGGCCACCCTCCCAGCCATTTGCACCTTCAATTCTCTTAGAGTTTAGCTTACTTTAGTTCAAACATAGAAAGAGGCCCTTTGGCCCACCGAATCCGCGCCGACCAGCGATCCCCGTGCACGAGCACTGTCCTACTCCCACTAGGGCCAATTTTATATTTTTACTGAAGCAAATTAACCTACAAACCTGTGCGTCTTTGGAGTGTGGGAGGAAACCAGAGCACCTGGAGAAAACCCACATGGTCGCAGGGAGAATGTACAAACTCTGTACACACAACGCCCATAGTCAGGTTCGATCCCGGGTCTCTGGCGCCGTGAGGCGGCAACTCTACTGCTGCACCACCGTGCCTAAACCAAATTGTGAACATCTGTGATAGAGACAACAAACACTGGGAATAATCAGCATGTTAGGTAACATGTTAATGGAGAGCAACAAATGTAATATTTCCATATAGACAATCGACAATAGACAATAGGTGCAGGAGTAGGCCATTCGGCACTTCGAGCCTGCACCACCATTCAATGTGATCATGGCTGATCATTCTCAATCAGTACCCCGTTCCTGCCTTCTCCCCATACCCCTTGACTCCGCTATCCTTAAAAGCTCTATCTAGCTCTCCCTTGAATGCTTTCAGAGAATTGGCCTCCACTGCCTTCTGAGGCAGAGAATTCCACAGATTTACAACTCTCTGACTGAAAAAGTCCATCCCAAGGCAGAATTTCAGGCAGATAACGTCGAATAAGAATTAGGAATTAAACTCAGAAAAACATGAGACTGCATATAGTGGGAACCTTGAGCAAAACACAAAGTGCTGGAGGAATTCAACGGATCAGGCAGCACCCGTGGAGGGAATGGGCAAACGGCGTTTCAGGTGGGGAAATGAAACACGTTGAGCTTGCGAAGGAGGGGAGGGTGTGGAGGGGCTGACGGGAATGTGTGCGACAGGGTGAGGGTCAAAAGAGACCGATGCAAATGTTGATGCTGAGGGTTGAGGAGAATGCTGGACAATTGATGTCGATCTGTCTGAAGAAAGGTGCTCATCGAGGCACTCCACACAAGGAGAACATGGATAGATGACGTTTCGGGTCAGAATCCTTCTTCAGATCAGTAACAAATCCTATTCGTATTCTCCACAGTTGCTGCCTGAACCACCCAGTTACTCCAGCACTTTGCATCTTTTTTTTTTAAACCAGCAGCTGCACTTTCTTTTGTATTCATAGAAGGAGATGGATGAGGACAGAGGGGAGTGAAATATCGCAATGATGGGACTGTGAGATACAAAATCCTGCAGTTGCTAGAAACATAGAAACATAGAAAATAGGTGCAGGAGTAGGCCATTCGGCCCTTCGAGCCAGCACCGCCATTCAATATGATCGTGGCTGATCATCCAAAATCAGTACCCCGTTCCTGCTTTTTCACCATATCCCTTGTTTCCGCTGGTCCTAGGAGCCTTATCCCTAACCAGTCTGAAGAAGGGTCTCGACCTGAAACATCACCCATTCCTTCTCTCCAGAGATACTGCCTGTCCCGCTGAGTTACTCCAGCATTTTGTGTCTATCTTCAGCTAAATCTAACTCTCTCTTGAAAACTCTAGAAAATTGAAACAAAAATGAATGTTGGCAGCAGCTCCGATGCAAACTTAAACGGCTGGCTATCTGAAATGATTCAACTCAGTGTTGACTGGAATATACGAACTGACCCTTGAACTGAGATTGTTAGAACAGCGTAAGATGCCAACGACTGAGAGATCAGAGTGAGATAAAATTATAAAAGGACTGGACAAGCTAGATGCAGGAAAAATGTTCCCAACATTGGGGGAGTCCAGAACCAGGGACCACAGTCTAAGAATAAAGGGGAGGCCATTTAAAACTGAGGTGAGAAGAAACTTTTTCACTCAGAGAGTTGTGAATTTGTGGAATTCTCTGCCACGGAAGGCAGTGGAGCCCAATTCACTGGATGAATCTAAAAGAGAGTTAGATAGAGCTCTAGGGGCTAGTGGAATCAAGGGATATGGGGAGAAGGCAGGCACGGGTTATTGATTGTGGATGATCAGCCATGATCACAATGAATGGCGGTTCTGGCTCGAAGGGCCAAATGGCCTCCTCCTGCACCTACTTTCTATGTTTCTATGTTTCCATGTTTCTAAAGAATTAAAGTGACAGATGATTGTCCCTTACGGGCAGCACCAGAGACTCGAGTTTGATGTGGGTGCCGTCTGTACGGAGTTTGTGTGGGTTTTTCCGGACGCTCCAGTTTCCTCCCACATTCCAAAGACAGACAGGTTTGTAGTTTAATTGGCTTCTGTAAAAGTGAAATTGTCCCGAGTGTCATATTTCAAGTTGTCAGTTTGATTTATTGAAAGACACAGCATGGAAGCAGATCCTTCGACCCACCGAGTCTACGCCAACCATCAATCACCCACGCAGACCAGTTCTATCCATTTTCTCCCAGGGTGCTGTCTGACCTGCTGAGTTACTCCAGCGCTTTGTGTCTATCTTTGGCATACACCAGCATCTGCAGTTCCTTCTTATTGCATTCTTTGCTAATCCACTTTCTCATCCACTCCCTATGGACTCGGAGCAACTTACAGAGGCCAACTAACCCACAAACTCGCCCGCCTTTGGGATCTGGGTGGAAGTGGGAGCACCCGGAGGAAACCTAAGCGGTCACAGGGAGAACGTGCAAACTCCACACAGACGGCACCCGAGGTTGGGATCGGCCTCGGGTCTCTGGCGCTGCGGGGCAGCAGCTCTACCCGCTGCGCCACTGCGCACAGCCCAGCGCTAAACATTTTTTACCAGGCTAATTCCAAAGTGTTCTAGATGGATGCACTGCACTCATTCCAGTCCACACAAGTTCCATCGCAGGCAATAAGTGGCGACTCGTCTCAGACTGCAATTTGAAGACAGCTCCACAAGGAATGAGGATTCTTGAATCTCTTTTCTCTCAGGCGCTTCGACGAGGCTTTAATTGAAATTGGTTTGGACAGCCTTAGCCCTTATCCCAGTGGACACCGGCTTGAAAAATCGACCTGACCCTAATTTGATATTGCGAGGAGCGGTAAATAAATTGTCGGGCTGGACAACAGAGGTCAGGACTTCAAGCATAATGTTGGACCAGGAGCTTTAACACACTCTGACCATTGCGACTTTGATGTATTGTCCTATAATCTAGCAGAAACAGAATCACGGGATGGAAACGTGATATTTGTCGTGGGCACAGCTGCTGGGTAACTGGGCATCTTGTTCTATGAAGGTTTCAAAATGAATTCACATTAAGTCCCATCAAGATTTAAGCTCACAGATAACATGTAACCATGTTATAGGAAAGATGTTGACAAGCTGGAAAGGGTGCAGAGATTTCACAAGGGTGGTGCTCGGGCTCGAGGGCCTGAGCTATCGGGAGAGGTAAAGCAGGCTCAGTGTTCCTTGGAGCGCAGGAGGATGAGTGGCGATCATATAGAGGTGTACAAAGAGGAATGGAATTCTTTGAGAATCGGGTAGATGCACAGAGCCTGTTGCCCATGTTGGCCGGTGTGGGCAGGTTGGGCTGGAGGGCCTAGTTTCCACGCTGCAAGACTATGATTCTATGAACACTGTCGCCATCGTTGGAGCGCAGGAGGCTGAGGGGTGATCTAATATGTGTATAAAAATCATGAGGGGAATAGATATGGTGAATGCACAGAGTCTTTTACCCAGTGTAGGGGAATCAAGAGGACATACAGTAGGTTTGAAGTGATAGGGACAAGATTTAATATGAAGCTGAGGAGTAACCTTCTTACTCGGAGGTGGGTATATGGAAGGAGCTGCCAGACGAGGTCAGTGAGGCCGATACTATGACACCATTTAAAATAAACACTTGGACAGGTGCAAGGATAGGAAAGGTTTAGAGGGGTTTGGGCAAACAATGGGTGAATAGGACGAGCTTGGACATCTCATTTTGGTCGGCATAGATGAGTTACTCCTGTTTCCGGGCTTTATGAATCTACGAAAGTAAATAAGACAGTAAATAAAATAAAAGAATTAAAGACTTCTGAAGATCAGTGATATTGTTAGAATGGAGATACTCAATATCTTATCAGCATTATTACCATAATAAATGCAGGCTTCCATGATTGAAGTGATCCCTGGAGATGTGGTATCATAAGAGCTCGTGTGAATCATTACAGAATCTATTTCAATGATGTCGATCCAAGTGTATCGTTCACATTTCTATCATGCAAACAAGACTCAAGAAGTCAAATCAATAAATGGTGTATTGAAATCAATGAATGCTGCATTCATTCTTCATCTGCTGGGGCTGCAATCACATTGAGGTTAGAAGTGGCTCTCTTACTTAGTCAGAGCTTTGGAACTAATGTGATAGAAAATAAACTTAGATAACATGGCTCTCGAAACCTGTGGGGTAATATGGAGATATAGTTTAGAATTTTATGTCATGTAAAAGAATGTAGAAACAAGAAATTGCAGAGAGAGAGAGAGAGAGAGAGAGAGAGAGAGAGAGAGAGAGAGAGAGAGAGAGAGGGGGAGGGAGGGGGAGAGGGGGAGGGGGGAGAGGGGGAGGGAGGGGGAGAAGGAGAGGGAGAGAGGGGGAGAGGGGGAGAGAGAGAGAGAGAGAGAGAGAGAGAGAGAGAGAGAGAGAGAGAGAGAGAGAGAGAGAGAGAGAGAGAGAGAGAGAGAGAGAGAGAGAGAGAGAGAGAGAGAGAGAGAGAGAGAGAGAGAGAGAGAGAGAGAGAGACTAAACTAGGGGTGGCAGTGTTACAGAAGTCTTCAACTTCTCACTACTAGGACCCGAGGTATGGTTTGATTTGGTTTAGTTTAGTTTAGATTAGTGGAAACAGGCCCTTCGGCCTAACGAGTCCACACCAGCCAGCGATCCCCGCACACTAACACTATCCTACACACACTAGAGACAATTTACATTTTGTACCAAGCTAATTAATCTACCAACGTGTACGTCTTTGGAGTTGTGGGAGGAAGCCGGGGAAAACCCACACAGATCACGCGGAGAGCATACAAACTTGATACGGACAGCACCCGTGGTCAGGGTGGAACCCGGGTCTCTGGCGCTGTAATGCAGGAACTCTACCGCTGTGCCACCATACCACACCGTGTTAGTTGAATGCACACTGTCTTTTGTCTACTATTCATGTTCAGTCTTCAGTCCTTTAGTTGTAATTCCATAGTTTCTTTGTTTTGGTAATTATGGTGTGTTGATTTTTTTTAGCTAGGGTCTGCAGATATTTTAATGCTTTGCCCTGATGCCATACAACCATTTGTACCTGAATACAAGGTTTAAAATGCTACTTCTGCCCCCATTGAGAATTCAGTGATCCTACGTTGACCTTGGCACTCAACCTGACGAAGGAAAAGGAAGAACTTCACGTGGAAGAACTTCGACTTCAGTCTGAAGAAGGGTCTCGACCCGAAACGTCACCCATTCCTTCTCTCCAGAGATGCTGCCTGACCCACTGAGTTACTCCAGCTTTCTTCGGTTTAAACCTGCATCTGCCGTTCCTTCCTACAAACTTCATGTGGAGTCGGGCGATCTGGCAGATGAAATTTCTGCATTGCGACAAACCCCATTTGGCAAGGAGAAGCGTCGAGTTGAGATAAAGCAGAAGATGCGCATTACCCCGCTGAATCTTCCTTCGTGTGCCAACCACAACAATCAAAAGTGGCAATTGGTGCTTCAGAGGACCATAGTTGACGCTTTGCTGCCAATTTTGCCAGTTCTGTGGAACTGCCCAGGGTGGACTACGAGGACTTAAAACAGCTCCCACCCCACCCCACTGAATGAAATAAAACATAACTTAAGCAAAAGCTGCCGTGATATGCAGAGTTCTGTGATACTTTCTAATCCTTTGAAGAGCGGGTGGAAACCACTGTCAGCATTCCGAAGGAAAAGTTGCTGATGTACCTGCAACGTAGGTTTCAGAGATGCGTTGAATACTGCTGCTAATGTCAGCGTTCAGGAATCAAGTCTCTGTTATCGGCAGACTGAAGACTTTGGAGCATTTGAAATGTTTCCCATAATAGAGAAATTTGAAAGTCTACTTTCTGGTGTTGCGAGATTTTGTTTAATATTCACTCATCTCTCTATCCTGAGTAAATTCAGGAAGGAACCTATAAATACTTAATACTGGAGCTGCTCAACTGTACATTGAATTATTCATCAAAAACAGCAGGAACCTTTCTACATTTTATTTGTTAAGGACTCAGTCTAAGTTTTATAGTTGCTTTACAACAGAATCTGAGTTTCACATCAACCTCGTTGACCAAAACCTGTTATAAGGGCTCAATGTCAAGTACAAAGGCTGTCATAGAGGCATAGAGCACTGAAACAGGCCCTTCAGCCCAACTTGCCCATGCCGACCAAGATGCCCCAACTACACTAGTCCCACCTGCCCACGTTTGGCCCATATCCCTCTCAGATAGAGCTCTTAAGGATAGCGGAGTCAGGGGGTATGGGGAGAAGGCAGGAACGGGGTACTGATTGAGAATGATCAGCCATGATCACATTGAATGGCGGTGCTGGCTCGAAGGGCCGAAGGGCCGAATGGCCGAAGGGCCGAATGGCCTCCTCCTGCACCGATTGTCTATTGTCTATTGTCTATTGTACACCTTTCCTATCCATGTACCTGTCCAAATGTCTTTTAAATGTTGTAGTCCCTGCCTCAACTCGCCCCTCTGGCAGCTCGTTCCAGACACCCACTCCCCTTTGTGTGACAAAGTTGCCCCTCAGGTTTCTATTGAATTTTCCCCCTCTCACCTTAATGTCCAGATACCCAGGGTTTTGACTTCATGAACATTATAGATTCCAAAAATTGTTAAATAGAGCAATGAATGTAAGGAAGAATCTGGTGTGTTGCCATAATCTGGCATTCCACGAAGATTGCTTATGCATTTCGAATCCAGCATGTGCAATAACATCAGTTGTGTCAATGTGAAATGGGTGCTTGCAGGTCAGTGTGGCTTCTGAGCAGTTGCTTTGTTGTAGAAGATTAATGATAAAAACTTTACATGTAGAATCGTGTATGCACGATTCAAGGCTTCCCGCCGGGCCTCGGCTGCAGACTGGGAATGTATGTGAGGCGGCGTGGTTTCACAGAAACATAGAAAATAGGTGCAGGAGTAGGCCATTCCGGCCCTTCAAGCCAGCACCGCCATTCAATATGATCATGGCTGATCATCCAAAATCAGTGCCCAGTTCTTGCTTTCTCCCCTTGATTCTTTTAGCCCTTAGAGCCACATCCAACTATATCTTGAATACATCCAGTGAATTGGCCTCCACTGCCTTCTGTGGCAGAGAATTCCACAGATTCACAATTTTCTGGGTGAAAAAGTTTTTTCTCATCTCAGTCCTAAATGGCCTACCCCTTATTCTTAAACTGTGACCCCTGGTTCTGGACTCCCCCAACATGGGGAACAATTTTCCTGCATCTAGCCTGTCCAAACCCTTAAGAATTTTATATGTTTCTATAAAATCCCCTCTCATCCTAAATCCCAGTGAATACAAGCCCAGCCGACCCATTATTTCATCCTACGTCGGTCCATAATAGAGAAATTTGAAAGTCTACTTTCTGGTGTTGCGAGATTTTGTTTAAAATTCACTCATCACACCAGGTTAATTCCCATCCCGGGCTCAGTCGACCGGTTCATCGAGCCGGGCTCCGATCCGCAACCCAGGCTTCCCATCCCGGGAATTAACCTGGTGCACCTGGAGTCTCGATGCCTCCCAGATGGCTGTGGGGAAGCCTGGGTTGCGGATCGGAGCCCGGCTCGATGAACCGGTCGACTGAGCCCGTGGCACGGGCCCGGCTCGGCACCACAGAGGCTTCAGGAGAGGACCCGGCCGGCAGCGTTGTGGAGAGGTCAGTACGGCGGCCGATGATGGCGCAGACCGACGGATGAGGCAGACATGTGAAGTAAGGACGTCGCTGCCGAGGGAAGGAGCGAAGGAGGACCTGGTGTGGGGGGGACCGCCGTTAAGGGGGGGGAGGGGAGGGGAGAATGGGGGACAATGGGGACCTGGTGTGGGGGGGGCTGGCATGAGGGGGGGAGGGGAGGAGAGAACGAGGAGAGAACGAGGGCCAATGGGGACCTGGTGTGGGGGGGGACCAGCGTGAGGGGGGGGGGGGAGGGGAGAACGAGGGACAATGGGGACCTGGTGTGGGGGGGACCGGCGTGAGGGGGGGGGGAGGGGAAGAACAAAGGGGGAACTGGCGCGGGGGGAGGATTTGTAACTTCATGGGAGACTTGGCAAGGTATGCAAGCAAAGAATTGCACTGTGACGTGTCACATGTGACAATAATGTTTTCATTAAGTTTTCATTCATTCATTCATTCATTCATATGTGCAGACCTTCACAGTGAATGGCAGGGCCCTGGGGAGTGTTGTAGAGCAGAGCGATCTAGGAGTACAGGTACATAGTTCCCTGAAAATGGTGTCACAAGCAGATAGGGTGGTAAAGAAGGCTTTTGGTACATTGGTCTTCATCTGTCAAAGGTATTAATTATAGAAGAAGACGCAGAGTAATGGAGTAGCTTACGGGCAAAATCTCAGGAGAACATGAAGAGGCAATGGTCTGAAGAATCGGACTGAAGAAGGGTCTCGACCCGAAATGTCACCCATTCCTTCTCTCCAGAGATGCTGCCTGTCCCATTGAGTTACTCCAGCATTTTGTGTTTATCTTCGGTGTTAACTGGCATCTGCAGTTCCTTCTTACACGTGAATCGATAACGTTTCGGGTCGGGAGGCTTCTTCAGATTCAGTACTGAAGTTGGGACGCTATGTTGCGGTCGTACAAGAGGTTGCTGAGGCACCATTTGAAGTACATCATTCTTTTAAAGATCACATTATAATCGCCACTGTGTTGATGGCCTTGTATCACCACTGTTGGAGTCGTGCAATCACTCTGTGCCCAATTAGTTCCCGATATTCTCAGAGACTCACCAGAAATAGCTATCATCTTTAAACATGCTTCTTGCTAATGGAAAATTCCTCAATTCTTGTTTATTGGCATCCGATTTCAAGGTGGAGCAGTCTGCATTGTGTCATATTGACATATTGACATATAGATTATAAGTCTTAAATCATAATTTCAAATTGCTGTTCATTTTTATAAGTACGGGTTAATTGGCAACTACTAGTGTTCGTGCTATTTTGTGATTTTGATTTCATTTGGCAAGCTGAAAGTTAAATGATCAAGTTAATACTGGTGCCGTAAATTTAAGAAAATCAAATGGAGTCATTGTGGGTAAGAAGATGTAAGAGCAAATGCCGATGCCCAAGACCGCAAGAAATTGCAGAGAGCTGCAGATATAGCCCAGTCCATCACACAGGCCAAACTCCCCACCATTGACTCCATCTACACTTCACGCTGCCTCAGAAAAGCAGCCAACATAATCAAAGGCTTGTCCCACCCTGGTCATTCTTTCTTCTCCCTACTCCCATCCGGCAGAAGGTACAGAAACTTGAAAGCGCGCACCACCAGACTCAAGAACAGCTTCTTCCCCGCTGTTATCAGGCTTCTGAACGGTCCTTCCATAAGATAGGGTACTGTCCAATTCACCTCCACCCCATTACGGACATCGGACTTTGCCTAT
Source organism: Rhinoraja longicauda (assembly GCF_053455715.1). Lineage (NCBI taxonomy): Eukaryota > Metazoa > Chordata > Chondrichthyes > Rajiformes > Arhynchobatidae > Rhinoraja > Rhinoraja longicauda. Next base: position 24,035,755 of record NC_135977.1, on the reverse strand, counting down.
GGAACTGATGTGCTACAATGCTAAGAACTATATTCTGCATTCTGTGCCTTGTATTTTACCCCACCTGTAGCCCTTGAGTTTGACAGTTGTATTTATGTACAGGCATGGAGTCATACTGCATGGAAACAGGCCCTTCGGCTTTCCACAACCCCCTTTTTCTTGACCCTGGTGCAGACCCATTCTCCCACTGTCCCACCACACCCCTCCAACCATCCCCTTCCACCCTTATCTCTCCCTCTGGCTTTACATTTCATAGAGTCATAGAGTCGTACAGCGTGGAAACAGTTCCTCCGGCCCAACTTGCCCAAACAGCCCAATCTCTGTCTGCACTAGTTCCACCTGCCTGCATTTTGCCCTGATCCCTCTAAACCCACCCTGTCCATGTACCTGTGTAAATGATTCTTAAACATTGCAACAGTCCCTGCCTCAACTACATCCTCCAGCAGCTCGAAGGTATCACAAAATGCTGGAGTAACTCAGCGGGTCAGGCAGCATCTCAGGAGAGAAGGAATGGGTGGATGTTTCGGGTCGAGACAGAAAGACCCGAAGGGTCTTGACCCGAAACATCACCCATTCCTTCTCTCCTGAGATGCTGCCAGACCCGCTGAGTTACTCCAGCATTTTGTGATACCTTCGATTTGTACCAGCATCTGCAGTTATTTTTCTACACAACTCCTCCAGCGGCTCGTTCCATACACCCACTGCCCTTTGTGTAAACGAAGCAATCTCGTTCACTACTTTATGCACCTCTTTCAAACCTCTCTCCTTATCAATACGCCCGTTGTCTTCTTGTCTTCTTTTTGTCTCCTTTAATCACCTTTTGTCTCGTTCTCATCTCTGGCCATTGTCCACCCATCTGCTATTCAACCCACCCCCCTCTCACAGTATACCCACCTATCACTTGCCAGTCTTTGACCCCACCCCCGCCTTGTTTCTTCCTTTCTGCCTCACCCCTATTACAATCAGTCTGAAGAAATGTTCCAACCCAAAATGTCACCTGTCCATGTCCTCCAGAGATGCTGAAGTTCGAGACAAAATGCTGGAGTAACTCAGTGGGACAGGCAGCATCTCTGGAGGGAAGGAATGGGTGACATTTCGGGTCGAGACCCTTCTTCAGACTGCCTGACCAGCTGCGTGACTCCAGTACTTTGTGTTCTCCAAAAGATTCCAGCATCTGCTGTTCCTTGTGTACAAACCATAAACATTGGTAGTCTTTCCACCATTAGCACTGCCTGCACTTTTGATCTGTCTGCTCTCCACTGTACTTCAGGCAGGGGGAAAATAATGACCTTTAAGAAGGTGATATTGATTGTTAACTTACTCTTGGGCCTGCTTTGCTCCTTATAAAACTGGTGGCGGTAATGATTATAGATTTATCATCCACACTCTTATTGGTGCTTCGGGAAGTTCCAGGTCCCCAGCCCATTTTCAGCCTTCGGATTATGCATGAAACGTCTCTGTGCTTTTTCTAAATACAGTCCAAAGTAGGTGAAATCTGTTGCTATTTATTGTTAAGATCCATTTGACAAATAATCCCAAGTTAATAGTCTAATGACCATATTACCCGGGCAGTAATGGGATTTTATGCTGCGTATTGAAACAAAAAATGTAATTTGTTCTCAGCTAGTTCAACTGCTTGCCCGGCAACGGTTGCAATGAGATGTTTTAATACAACATATATCACATCTTAAATAAGCTACAAAATGCTGGAGTAACTCTAGTCAGAAGGGTCTTGACCCAAAATGCCACCTATCCATGTTCTCCATAGATGCTGCATGACCCGCTGAGTTACTCCAGCACTTTGTGTCTTTTTTTGCAAACCAGCATCTCCAGTTCCTTGTGTCTATTAACTAAGTTTCTTAGTCGAAGAGAAATTGGAAGATATGCCTGTTTTTGTGCTTCACATTTCCGATTTACCACTGCGAAGCTGACAGTTGTCACCAAAGTTAATCTGGCCTTGGGAAGGATGATTAAGATTTGGGCTGGAGTCAAAGGTAAGTGAAACATTGAAGTGGAACATCGCAAGCAGGTTCGAGCCATGTATGAGGAAGGATGTGCTGGCATTGGACAGGGTCCGGAAGGGGATCATGAGAATGATCCCAGGGATGATTGGTTTAGCATATGAGGAGTGTTTGATGGCTCTGGGCCTGTATTCGCTGGAGTCTTGAAGGATGAGGGGGGATTTCTCATGTGCCAGAGACCCGGGTTCGATCCTGACTACGGGTGCTGTCTGTACGGAGATTGTACTTGTGACCGCGTGGGTTTTCTCCGGGTGCTCTGATTTGCTCCCACACTCCAAAGAAGTGCAGGTTTGTAGGTTAATCGGCTTGGGTAAACCTGTAAATTGTCCCAAATGTGCAGTGTAGTGCCAGTGTGCGGGGATCGCTGGTGGGCGCGGGCTCGGTGGGCCGAGGGGCCTGCTTCCATGCTGTATCGCTAAAGTAAACTAAAACAAAATCCTTTTCAAACAAGTGTCCACTTCTCACATGTGAAAAGAGATCATTTAATTGACTACATGTCAAACCATCTTTTTGATGCATGAAATAATATTATATACAATACTCTAAGGGCCAATGCGGTAGACTGCCTCTTAAAATGAAATATATCTGTGCCTTGCCAAGCCCCATTGATCCCCCACAAACAATCACATTGTGATTCAGTGTTCTCTCAGGTGGGAACATCCGACTTATTGTTAACGGAATAACGGGATTGCATTTTACGCTGAAATGAGCAAAAACATTCGGATGCTGAATTGTTAGGAGAGGATTTTCGAAGTGGACTGAAGCTGGAGGGTCCTGCCTTGTCATTGATCCCTTGCAATAAGCACCGTTGTTGGTCTAAATTGCCCCTAGTGTGTGTGTAGGGAAGTGTTAATGTACAGGGATTGCTGGTCGGCACGGACCCGGTGGGCCGAAGGGCCTGTTTCCGCACCATATCTGTATCTCTAAACTAAACTAAACTAAACACAAAGCACTGGGGGAAATCAGCAGGTCAGGCAGCATCTGAAGAGGGAATGGGCGGGGGACGTTTTGGGTCAGGACCCTTCCTCAGACAGGGGCTGTTGATTTTCTTGAATTCAGGCTGCGGATAAACAAATAAGCTGTTGGCAGAGAGAGATGGCAGTGACTTGCCTTGAACCTAATCGGTTGACAACACTGTCATGGTGTGAACATTTAGAGAGCTGGAAAGCAGCAACAGATACAACAAAACTCAGTTGCCTTGGAGCATTAAATATCCAGGGATACTTGAACTGAAATGGAGCAGCTGACTTGAGAGGAATGCATTTGATAAATGATAGGAATAGCAATGGTTAAAGTAAATGAACCTGATTTTGATCCATGACGTGAGATTAGAGAGGCTTGGAATCATTCTGGGAAAACAGCCTTGTTCTAATGGTATTCCTTACAAGGGAAATTAGTGTTTCAGTATTTAATGTAATTTAAAGATTGCGCGAAGAAATCACATTTTTCTTCGAGCGGCAGAATGGAATTAAGCGTTCGGTTCTCGCGGTGTCAACTGTTCTAAGCATTTACATTTATATGATCCCCGTTGCAGACTGGCGTGAAGCGATAAGGCCGATACAACAGGGCTCCCCTTCACTGTTCTGCAAGTTAGACAGGCACAAAAGGCTGGAGTTACTCAGCGGGTCAGGCAGCATCTCTGGAGAAAAGGTATAAGTGACCTTTCGGGTTGGTGAAGGTGAAAAGATTTAATAGGAATCTGAGGGGGTAACTTTTTCACACAAAGGGTGGTGGGTGTATGGAATGAGCTGCCAGAGGAGGTAGTTGAGGCTGGGACTATCCCAACGTTTAAGAAACAGTTAGACAGGTACATGGATAGGACAGGTTTGGAGGGATATGGACCAAATGCAGGCAGTGGCACTAGTGTAGCTGGGACATGTTGGCCGGTGTGGGCAAGGTGGGCCGAAGGGCCTGTTTCCATGCTGTATCACTCCATGACTCTATGACTTTTCTTTAGACTGAGAGTCAGGGGAGGGGGAAACAAGAGGCATGAACAGGTACAAAGAACAAAGGAATGAAAGGTTTGCAAAAGGACAAATCAAAGCCAGCAACGATGATCAAGGAAAGGTGGAGCCCACAATGGTCCATTGTTGGCTGTGGAGAAGGTGATAACATTGTTGGTTGTGGAGAAGGTGATAACAAGTGAATACAAACGGTCTATCTTCAGTTCCTTCCTACACATTTTGACAGTTCTGCAAGGTTAAGGTATCTCTAACTAAATTTCAGTTGATCTTCCAAGTTAGTTATTTTTGGTCACAAATTTAGACTTTAGAGATACGGCCCAAAGAGTCCAAGCCAACCCGTGATCACCCCGTACACTAGCACTATCCCACACACTATAATAATAATAATAATAATATATTTATTTTATATAGCGCCTTAACACATGCACAAAGCGCTTTACAAATACAATTAACATAGAAACAAACAGACAAACAGACAAACTATCCTGACGGAAAAGCGGCGAATACTCAACGCCAGCGTCCTCTCACGTCAGGGTCCGGCAGTAGACATTAAAGAACACAAGACACACAGATACAATTTTTTACACAAAACAGCCATCACAGTGATTGCTCTAGGCATACCCTCACTGTGATGGAAGGCAAAGTCTTATCTCCTCCTCGTTCTTCTCCCGTGGCGCCACGAGGCGATCGAGGCTCCCAACCCCTTGAAGCCCCCACCGGGCGATGGAAAGTCCCAGGGTCGAGCCGAGCAGGCCGATGAAAGTCCTGAGCCCCCACCGGGCGATGGAAAATGCCGCGGCCGAGCCACGCAGGGCGATGAGAGTCCTGAGCCCCCACCGGGCGATGTAAAGTGCTGCGGCCGAGCCACGCAGGGCGATGAAGGGCCTGCGGGCGGGTTGATCGTGCCTCGTGCTTCGGGGCGGTCGAAGCTGCTACGGCTGGAGCTCCCAAAAGCCGGTCGCCAGCCAGGGACCTGCGAGCTCCCGATGTTGCGGTCTGCAGGGCCCACGGCCGAAGCCTCCGAGATGGTAAGTCCAGGCCCTGCGACCGGAGTCTTCGAGGTCGATCCCAGCTGGAGGCCGCCGACTCCACGATGTTAGGCCGTTGCGCGAACGGAGATACGACACGGTAAAGGTCGCATCTCCGTTGAGGAGGAGATTTAAAAAAAGGTTTCCCCCAACCCCCCACCACCCCCCTACATACACAGAATTAAAAATAAAACAAAACGTACATTTAACATCAACAATGACAAAAAAACACAACAAAAAAAAAACGGAGACTGCCGGTGAGCCGCAGCTGCAGAACACAGCCACGCCCCACTAGGGACAATTTACAATTTTTCCCAAAACCAATTATCCTACAAATCTGTACATCTTTGGCGTGTGGGAGGAAACTGGAGGAAAGCTAGGTGGTCACAAGGAGAACGTACAAACTCCGTACAGACAGCACCCGTAGTCAGGGTCGAACCCGGGTCTCTGGCGCTGTAAGGCAGCAACTCTACCGCTGCACCACCGTGCCGCCCTTAATGCTCTGAGGCAGCAGCTCAATTGAGGTCAGGTGGCATTTGCGGATGCTTCAGGTCAGGACACTTCTTCAGAGAATGAAGAAGGTGTCCCAACCCAAAACGTCACCTGTCCATTCTGAGTACACTGATCAATGGTTTCAGATATCTGCCATCGATTGGGCCAGGATTGGCAACACATTGTTTAGTCAATCAGTACACATGTGCCCCAAGGCACCAGTCTACAAGCTTTGGTGGTTTCTGGATTGTACGAGCTTTTGCTATAAACTTTTCTTCGTGATTTGAGGAGACAGAGTGGATCTTAATTAACATCTTTGTTTTTTTTTGTTGTTCATCCTATTGCAAGTACAGCTTGATTTTTGGCAATCCTGCCCATGAGGTTCACAACAGTTTACTGAATATGAGTTTTCGTTCAGCTACAACATTGATCAAAGAAGACGGATAATACAATATTACAACTAGAAATACCTTCTCCAGTGAATAACGTAGATGGAGAAGCGCGAGGACCAATGTTCAATTATTTATCTCTGTGGTTTTTGTGGACATTTAAGAACTTGTAAATAGAAATTATAAACAATAAATGGAAGCACAGCAGGCCAGTCAACATCCACAGAGAAAGAAACATTAATTATTTATGGGAAGGAACTGCAGATGCGGGTTTATACCGAAGATAGACACAAAATCCTGGAGCAACTCAGGGAAAAAATTGGTGATGTCTGAAGAAGGGTCCTGACCCAAAATGTCACCTATTCTTTTTCTCCAGAGATGCTGCCCGACCCGCTGAGTTACTGCATCATTTTGTGTGTGAGAAACATTAATCGTCAGGCGGCACAGTGGCACAGCTGGTAGAGCTGGTGCCCCACAGCGTCGGAGACCTGAGTTCGATCCTGACGTCGGATGCTGTCTGCGTGGAGTTTCCATGTTCTGCTTGTCACCCCGTGGGTTTCCTCCGGGTGCTCCGGTTTACTCCCACATTCCGAAAACATGCGGGTTTGCCGGTTAATTCGCCTCCGTAAAACGCCACTAATATGTAGGGAATGTGGGATGACATGGAACTGATGTGAATGTTTCACCAAAGGTTGGCGTGGGATTGTTGGGCCAAAGGGCCTGCTTCCATGCTGTATTTCTGAACTAAACTAAATTAAAATGAATAGGACCTTTTATTGGAGTGTTTCTATTCATTTGAATTTTTCTCAACGTATCTCCATATTCTGACAGAAATCCGATCCGCTCTGATGTGTACAGGGATGTAATGCTGAGGCTTTATAAGTGGACTGCATTTGGAGTGTTGTGAGTATTCGGGCCCTATTTCTGAGGAGGGATGTGCTGGCGTTGGAGAGGGTCCGGAGGAGGTTTACGAGAATGATCCTGAGGATGATTGGTTTAACATATGATGAGCATTCGACAGCACTGGGCCTGTGCTCGCTGGACTTTAGAAGGATGAGGAGGGACCAAAGAAAACCTCCTTGTTTCAGATGCCGCTAATTCCTCTTGGCCTTAGGACAGCACAGTGGCGCAGTGTTAGAGCTTCTGCCTTACAGCACCAGAGACCTGGGTTTGATCCTGACCACAGGTGCTGTCTGTGCAGAGTTTGTAAATTCTCCCTGTGACCATGTGGGTTTTCTCCGGGTGCTCTGGTTTCTACCCACACTCCAAGGTTGTGCAGGTTTGTAGGTTAATTGGCTTTGGTAAGTTGGAAATAAAAACCCTGTTGCTGGAGTGTAGGATAGTGTGAGTGTACGGGGTGATCGCTGGTCGGCGGGGACTCGGTGGGCCGCAGGGCCTGTTTCCGCACTGTATCTCTAAAGTACTAAAGGCTGCAGGCAGCATCACAGGCCATTGACATGCTCAGCTTGTCGTCATTTCCCACTGCTGCATGAACCACTTAATATTCAGGTGTGAAACGGACTCACCACTGACAAAAAACCCCAGCACTGAATCCCCTGCTACTGTCCAGCAGACAATGTCTTCCAAATCTCTGCCTAATTTATCAAAGGAGAATAAAATTGTCCGCGTGATTCCTCCAAAGGTTCCGGATCCATGGCCCTCTTCCCCAGAATGAAGTGGGGCTCGGCTAGTTATCCCTGCACCGTGTCAGCTCTCTGCTATTCCCCCATCAGTCTCAATGAAGAAAGTGATCCATTACCACAATTGAAATTCAGCGCCTGTACTCGCTAACTATTTAAGCCTGGGCTTTGCTGCAAGGGGGCATTCTCCTGAGAGGCTATAAAGAAAATTGTCACCGCACCACGTGGATGTGTCATGTTTGAAGAGTTCTCTCTCTCTCTCGGTGAAGAAAGGAAAACTGGATTATTATAACTGGCCCGACGTACGTGAGTAGCATGGGAATGGCTGGCACAAGATGCAATGAGGCTCCTGGTAAACTGCTTGAGTTACGACCACTTCACCACTGGAGAAACGAACAGTATTTTGTTTGAGCTTCTATCAACCTGTTAAAAATCTTTAGTGCAGTCTTGTGTAAGTTTAGATTAGCTTAGCTTAGCTTACTTTAGTTTAGTTTAGTCTAGTTTAGTTTAGTCTAGTTTAGTTTAGTTTAGTTTAGTTTAGTTTAGTTTAGTCTAGTTTAGTTAAGTCAAGTTTAGTCTAGTTTAGTTTAGTCTAGTTTAGTTAAGTCAAGTTTAGTTTAGTTTAGTTTAGTTTAGTTTAGTCTAGTTTAGTTCAGTCAAGTTTAGTCTAGTTTAGTTTAGTTTAGTCTAGTCTAGTTTAGTTTAGTTAAGTCAAGTTTAGTCTAGTTTAGTTTAGTTTAGTTTAGTTTAGTTTAATTTAGTTTAGTTTAGTTTAGTCTAGTCTAGTCTAGTCTAGTCTAGTCTAGTCTAGTTTAGTTTAGTTTAGTTTAGTTTAGTTTAGTTTAGTCTAGTCTAGTCTAGTTTAGTTTAGTTTAGTTTAGTTTAGTTTAGTTTAGTCTAGTCTAGTCTAGTCTAGTTTAGTTTAGTTTAGTTTAGTTTAGTTTAGTTTAGTTTAGTTTAGTTTAGTTTAGTTTAGTTTAGTTTAGTTTAGTTTAGTTTAGTTTAGTTTAGAGATGCAGTGCAGAAACATGCACTTCAGCCCACCGAGTCCTCACTGACAAGTGTTCGGCGATCAGAGTCCTCGCCGACCAGCGAATGCACTAGCACTATTCTCGACTAGTACAGGTGTCATGGTTTATGAAGCAAAGGCAGGAGAATGGAGATGAGAGGGAAAGATAGATCAGCCATGATTGAATGGCAGAGTAGACTTGATGGGCTAAATGGCCTCATTCAGCTCCTAGAACTTATGAACTTTCCTACACATTAGCGACAATTTATCAAAGCCAATTAGGCTACAAACCTACTTACCAAAGCCATTTAGGCTACAATTCGTCTGTAAACCTGCACGTCATTGGAGTGTGGGAGGAAAACGGAGCACCCAGAGAAAACCCACGTGGTCACGGGGAGAATCTACAAACTCCGTAAAGACAGCACCCATAGTCAGGATCAAACCTGGGGCTCTAGCGCTGTAAGGGAGCAAATCTACTGCTACTCCACTGTGCCATTCCCCCCCCCCCCCCCCCCCCACAACCCCCACCCCTATGTGTGCATAAGAAAGGGTAAAAGACAAAGTGCTTCAGAACGTCAGCAGATTAGGCACCATTTGTGAAGGGAGATACAAAGGGACATAAAGATAAGCTAAAGTCCTCTGTTTGCACATACCTCCATTCCCTGCAAACACACATGCCTATCTGAAAGTCCCAAATCCCATTATGGTATCTACCTCCACCACCAACCCCTGGCATCAGTGCGTTCCAGACACCCACCACCATTAAAACACATCTCCTTAACATTTTTGCCCCTCTAACCTTAAAGCTGTGCCTTCTAGTCTTTGACATGTCCACCATGGGAATAGTTTCTGACAGTCTACCCTATCAATGCCTCTCATAATTTTGGATATATATCTCAGATCTTCCCTCAAACTCCAGCATTTCAGGGAAAGATCATATCATTAGTTTTAGATAATTTGTTGAGATTGGCTGCTGTGTGACCTGTAGATATGGTTGATGTTTCTTGGTGCCATTAAATGAGGGACACTGTAGCCTGAAGAAGGGTCTCGACCCAAAACGTCACCCATTCCTTCTCTCCTGAGATGCTGCCTGACCTGCTGAGTTACTCCAGCACTTTGTGAATAAATACCTTCGATTTGTACCAGCATCTGCAGTTATTTTCTTACACTACAAATAGGCACATCTTTGAGTGTAACAGTCACAGGGGGAACGTGCAAACTCCACACAGAAAGCACCCGAGGTCAGGATCAAACCCGGGTCTCTGGTGCCCTGAGGCAGCGGCTCTATCAGCTGCCCATTTTCGAAAAATTTAATTTATCAATCTTTTCTGGGAACTAACCCAACAGGCAATTAAATTGTGCTCTGCAATAAATCGTCAGCATTTTCCTTTTCTTTCCTCATTCAGTCCAGTAAATTCTGGCTGCTTTTAAGACTGTTCTGTAAATCCTAGTCTTCAGTCAAAATGACAAGGAAAAGCCCTGGCGGTCCAGATTTTTTATTTCAGCGAGATTTCTAAAGCTCTCGGTTGTTGTAGCATCACTACAAAAAATAACAATGAATGCATTAGACTTCCTCCTACTCTGACAGTAACAGACTCTGCTTGTGTATTCTCCCTCAAAGACATTCACTTCTTACATCTACAGCTTGAGAAGCAAGAGGTCAAACTTCATCACTAAGTAACTGTGACCACTGTGTGGCTAAAGATGTTGGCAGTGACTTTCAGCTGAATAATTGAGCAGAAGACCATCACAGCCCCTTCAATGGCCAGAATAAGACCACGGGTAAGATTGTCCTTTTTTAACTCGTAGGTATTGAGCCCAGTCGTAGGATAGTGGGAGGGAGTTGGAGACGTGGGACGCGAAGAGCAAGGGCCGGCTGGAGGGTGAACCGGGGTAATGACTCCAGGGCCTTCAAGGCCCCCGGGATACAAAGATGGCCGGGCGAGGAGAGGAGAGGAGAGGAGAGGGAAGTAGGCTCGCCGAAGCTGCTCTCGTACATCAAGCGCGCGAGCCGACTGGACTTTGGGCTGAACGGTGGCACCAACACATGGTGGCTCCTGCATTTGTTATATATGCAAAAATAATTTCACTGTGCATATGTGACAAATAAACACCACTGAGAATTTATTGCTTGGAATGCATGAGGCTCAGAGGTGAACTTATAGAGGGCACGAGGGGAAAATCATGAGGGAAGTTGATAGTCAGGCAGCATATAAAATATTCTTGTACAATTTAGATCATTGCCTGAAATTGTCGGAATTAAATATTCAGTCCTTAAGGCTGAATCCTTAAGATGTTAAACTGAAGGAGCTGCCTGTGTGGAGTTTGCACGTTCTCTCTGTGACCACGTGGGTTTCTTCCGGGTGCTCTGGTTTCCTCCCACATACCAGAGGTGTGCGGGTTTGCAGCTTAATTGGCCTCTGTAAACGGGTGGTCGATGGTCAGCCTGGACTCGGTGGGCTGAAGGGCCATGCTGTATTTTTCCATCAATCTTTTAGTTTAGTTTTGAGATACAGCACAGACACAGGCCCTTTGGCTCACCGTGTGCACATTGACCAGCGATCTCCGTTCACTATCCTACACACTAGGGATCATTTACAATTTTACCGAAGCCAATTAACCTAAAAACCTGAACGTCTTTAGATTGTGGGAGGAAACCGGAGCACACAGAGAAATCCCACGCGGTCACAGGGAGAACGTACAAACTCCGTACAGACAGCACCGTAGTCAGGGTCGACCCTGGGTCCCTGGCGCTGTAAGGCAGCAACTCTACCGCTGTGCCACCCCTTCTTCAGATTGATTCCATGAATCAAATTCAAGAAATAATGAGGTACTTGAAAGGAAGAGAAAGTGTTGTTGAGGATCACAAGTGCAAATAATTGCTAATGGGTAATAATTGCTGTTATCTTAAACATATGTTTCTTGCACTTTAATGGAACATTAACTTTCCAGATGTCAGGATTATTTGTTGTCACCAGATGCACAACATAGCAATTAGCAGTTCAGCATTTACTCAGGACCAGAGGAATAGTCCTCTGTTAAATACTGTACGTATGTAAACAGGAGCATTGCACAGGCGGGTACTCGAAGTACTATGATTTCTTTTCATTCCTGTCTAATTATTGAGGTTATTATTATGCACGTATTATATTATTTATCTCATTAGTACAATGCACCTCTTTGCCAACATACAATTATTTAGGAAATTATCTTTCCTCTGACCAGGTCCTACGTTGCTGAAGAGAAATAATCCTCAGAACCCCAAGGGTAACAGGTAACTACCTCATGAATTTCACTGTTGACAAATAATATGGAAGCATTTTCTCAATCTACATCAATCCGATTCAGATTAATTAGTCAATCCTGCAAATGATGGTTTGATCGTGATGACTCTTTTTTCCCACGAGTGGTAGTTCTACTCAATAACCAAAGTCTGGAGTCTCTTTTTTGCTCTGGTTTATTTTCACCCACATGTTTAGACCGTAATGTTGTATCCTTATTGTTTTGATGTGGTTATGCTTTATTCTTAATTGTTCACTGTATGTTTGTGTTGTCATTTGTGAGCGGAGCACCAAGGCACATTCCTTGTATATGCACATACTTGGCCAATAAACTTATTCATTCATTCATTCGTGACATTTTGTAGGTTTGTAGATTAATCAGCCTCAGTAAATTTGTGTGGGGAGTGGATGAGAAAGTGAGATATCATAGCGTGATCATGTGATCGCAGGTCGATGTGGAATCAGTGGGATGAAGGACCTGTTTCCATGCTCTATTTCTAAATTAAACTAAACTAAACTAAACTAAACTAAACTACACAGTGGCACAGCGGTAGAGTTACTGCCTAATAGCCACAGAGACCCGGGTTCGATCCTGACTATAGGTACTGTCTGTATGGAGTTTGTACCTTCTCCCTGTAAGATACAGCATGGAAACAGGCCCTTCAGCCCACCGAGTCCGTGTCAACCAGTAATTGCCCTGTACACTAGTTCTATCTTGTACAATAGGGATAATTTACTATTTTTACCAAAGCCAATTAACCTTCAAACTCGCACGTCTTTGGAATGTGGGAGGAAACCAGAGCACCAAGAGAAAACCCATGCAATCACAGGGAGAACGTGCAAACTCCGTACAGACAGCACCCATAGTCAGGATCGAACCTGGGTCTCTGGTGCTTTAAGGCAGCAACTCTACCGCTGTGTCACTGTACCGCCACAGTTTTGGGCCCCACAGTTGAGGAGGGATGTGCTGGGATTGGGATGGGTCCAGAGAATGATCTCGGGGATGATTGGTTAATGTATGATGAATGTTTGACAGATCTAGGCCAGTACTCGTTGGAGATTAGAAGGATGAGGGGGGACCTCATTGAACCTTACCAAATAATGAAAGGCCTGGATACAGTGAATGTGGAGAGAATGTTTCCACGAGAGGGAGAGTCTAGGACCAGAGGGCATAGCCTCAGAATAAAAGGACACACCTTTAGAAAGGAGTTAAGGAGGAATTTCTTTAGTCAGAGGGTGGTGAATCTGTGGAATTCATCACCACAGGAGATTGTGGAGGCCTTCAATGGATATTTTTAAGACACAGATTGACAGATTCTTGATTAGTCCGGGTGTCAGGGGTTCTGGGGAGAAAGCAGGAGAATGGAGTTGAGAGGGAAATAGATCAGCCATGATTGAATGGCGGAGTAGACTTGATGGGCCGAATGGCCTAATTTTGTTCTCATGACTTATGAACTTAGAGTAGTTGAGGAGAGGAATCGTTGAGAGGTAGTGGGATAGGTTCATGAGAAGCAACAAACAGAAAAGCAGGTTGACAGGGATGGATCAAGCTAATTGTTAGTAGGAGGTTATGTTGAGCACAAGCACTATGACAGGTAGGCTGTTCACTCAGTGTTACGCCATGCAAGGTCTCAATGTGGTGAGGAGTTTCAGAATGATATAGTATTCTCTCTTGAGCCAAGTTTACAGCCATCCTACAAATACATGGCAGTTCTAAAAATACCACGGCAGCTGAGGCAGTTTTCTTCTCAGCTCAGCTTCTGTGGATTTCAATTTGAATTGATGCACATTGATGCAAAAATCATCAACTTATCTTACCGTCAAAAATGTCTACCAGACTCTTCGCTGGTTGCAGTGACCAGAATCGCCCACTGTTGGGGTCCCATTATGTATGGAATATAAAGTATTCACAGTAGATCCATCAGCTCAATACAGTTACAATAGTTACAATCTGCTTTCCTGTGTTTAGTTCAGTTTAGTTTCACATCACAGAGGTTATTTAATTGTCTCCGTACAAAAGTGTGTTTAGGTTCAATTGCCCATTAATTTCTTTAGTTTAGTTTAGTTTGGTTTGGTTTGGTTTGGTTTGGTTTGGTTTGGTTTGGTTTGGTTTGGTTTGGTTTGGTTTAGTTTAGTTTAGTTTAGTTTAGTTTAGTTTAGTTTAGTTTAGTCTAGTCTAGTCTAGTCTGGTCTGGTCTGGTCTGGTCTGGTCTGGTCTGGTCTGGTCTGGTCTGGTCTGGTCTGGTCTGGTCTGGTCTGGTCTGGTCTGGTCTGGTGATACAGCATGGAAACAAGCCCTTCGGCCCACCGAATCCACGCCGACCATCGATCACCCATTCGCACTAGTTCTATGTTATCCCACTTTCGCACCCACTCTCTACACACGAGGGGCAATTTTACCGAGGGCCAATTAACCTACAAACCTGTATGTCTTTGGTATGTGGGAGGAAACCGGAGCACCCGGAGGAAACCCACGCGGTCACAGGGAGAATGTGCAAACTCCACACAGACAGCACCCGAGGTCAGGATCGAACCCGAGGCAGCGGCTCTTCCCGCTGTGTGACTGTGCTTATTTTTTTTTTTAACTGGATCTCAGGTTTCTCATTAGTTCTGCAAACTATTAGATCAAAAGAGGATGGGCTATTTGAAATAATGTACATCGGAGGAAAATGATCAGTGACAATATTTTTCAGGAAGGTGTTAGTGCCCGAGGTTGTGGGTGGAGGGGAGCATTGCCCCATCACTAGTGAGAGACTTGGTCTTCCTCTCTTCAGTGGTCTTCATCAGCCTCACATTGAGCAGACTGATGTTTAAGGATTTTTGTTCCAATACTACATCGTTCACAAATGAACGAAGCTTAGAGATTGGGCCCAGTAACCAGGCATCACATTTAAGTTTAGGTTCATTATTGTCTTGTGTGCCACGGTACAGTCAAAACCTTTGACTCCCAAAATTACAAGAGCGCACTTGAAATCCCCCCCCCCCCAGAAGTCCCGCCGAGAATGTGGTGCCTCGGTGAGGTGGCCGATAGAATGTGGCGAGTCGGCCGATCTCCACCTCATCGGGACTTCTGCGGCCGATCGGAGGGTCGAATCTGCCCCCTGCGGCCGGGGCTCTGGAACTCCGGACCGGCCGGAGCCGGCAGACCCGTTCCCATAGCCGAGCTCCGCAGCCGACTTTGCGGGCCGGTGTCTCGGCCCTCCCCAAGGCCGAGACCTCTGTTGATCCGGCAAAAGTGACGCTGCGGACCTTTCACCGTCCGGCGCGGCCTGGAACGTGGCAACTTCAACAGCCTGACCGTGGGAGAAGACGGCAGGGGAAGAGTAAAGACATTCTGGTCTTCCATCACAGTGACTGGAGGAGACTCACTGTGATGGATGTTTCTTTTTGTTTGTTTTGTGTTGGTTGTGATTGTGTGTGTTATTGTTTATTTTTATTGCTCTATTGCTGGACTGTGGGTGACTTTTCATTTCACTGCACATCTTGTATGTGTATGTGATAAATAAACTTGACTTGGCTCTGGAAACAAGGGTGCCGGGAAACTGGTGGAGGACCTGTAATAATTCATCGCCACATCACAGCGGTGATTTCATTTTCTCCTTACCAAATGGTGTTCAGGTTCAATTGCCTGTTCATTTTAAGAGAATAAACATTTTCATGAATTTTATCCACAGGTTACAGCATGGAAACAAGCCTTTCGGCCCACCGAATCCACACCGACCATCGATCACAGAGGAACTTTGATTGGAACTCAGCTGGTAAATGGAAGAGTTGCTGAAAGTAAATTAATTTCCCACCTATCCTTATCGCTAGGTTTACAAAATGAATTCAGCTTGGCAATTTACTGACGGAAATGGCCCCGGCAGCAACTGATCCTCAGGTACGGGGACAGGTATTAATACTTTCATCTTTATGTTTATTCATTTGGCGGAGAGCTATGATTAGTTTTCAGCAATAAGTGGAATACTTAACAATACATAATCGACTCGGTCTGAAGGAGCTCAGAGGTACAATTTAGAAGTGGCTCTTCATTTAATATGAATTCATCTGAAAAAATGTAGGTTAAATTATCCTCGGGCATTTCAAAAAGGTTGTTACTTCAGTGCCAACTCTTCGTTCATCAGTTCATAAGTTGTAGGAACAGAATTAGTCCATCCGGCCCATCAGGTCCACTCTGTCATTCAATCATGTCTGATCTATCTTTCCCTCTCAACCCCATTCTCCTGCCTTCTCCCCATAACCCCTGACACCTATCATGAAACTTAGAATGTTATGGTTGCTTGCTGGTAATTTAGGCAAGTAGAACATAGTGGAGGTGAGGTTATCAACTGTAATATGATTATTATTATTAAATATTTCCTCACAAAAAAAAGGTCATGATTTCAATGAGGTCTTTCAGGATCAAGTGGCCCGGTCAGAAACTGAAACACTGATAAGATATTCATTGACCACAATGAAACACCCCAGCCGTATAACAGAAGAGTTTCCAATGTGTAGCCAGATTTCACACACCTTCAATAGTAAAAACATCTTAAAGCTTGAGTGAAGTAATAGTTAGAGTTTAGAGTTTAGAGATAGGGGAGCACAGTGGGGCAGTGGTAGAGTTGCTGCCTCACAGCCCCAGAGACCCGGGTTCAATTCTGACTGCGGGTGCTGTCTGTACGGAGTTTGTACGTTCTCCCCGTGACCCGTGTGGGTTTACTCCGGGTGCTCCGGTTTCCTCCCACACTCCAAAGACGTGCAGGTTTGTAGGATACGTGGCCTCTGTAAATAGCTGCTGGTGTGTAGGAGGAGGTGGACTGGAGGAGACTCACTGTGATGGATGTTTCTTCTTTTTTGTTTTGTGTGTTGGTTTGTGGTTGTGTAATTGCTTATTTTATTGCTCTTGCTGTTGGACTGTGGGTGACGAAATCTCGTCCAAAAGACTTGTTTTTTGGATGACAAATAAAGGTAATTCTGATTCTGAATTCTGATTCTGATTCTAGGATACTGTTGGTGTACGGGGTGATCGCTGGTCGGCGCGGACTCGGTGGGCCGGGGGTCCTGTTTCCACGCTGTATCGCCAGAGTCAAAAGTCAGAGGGGTGAGGGTCGGGAGGGAGGAGGGGGTCTCCCTGTCCTGGGCCCGGCCAAGATGGCCGCTCGCGGGTCCAGGCAGCGGGTAGTCGACCGGGTCAGCTGCCTGCCCCTCTTCCGGGGTTACGTCAATGCTCGCGTGTCCCTGGAGAGGGAACACGCGGTGTCGACGGGGACGCTGGAGACCTTCCGTGAACGCTGGTCGCTGCGGGAGGTCGAATGTATTATTGACAAAGTTGGCGGAATTTTACCCATTCCTTCTCTCCCGAGATGCTGCCTGACCTGCTGAGTTACTCCAGCATTTTGTGAATAATATGGCGGAATTTTAATCTGATAACTGTTGCTTGTAAACTGCCGATACAGGCAGCTTTTTGATTTGATCGTGTTACTGCATTGTATGTTTGGTTTTGTTTTTGGAATAAAGTATTTCTAAAAAAAAAAGTCTAAAGTCTCAAATGAAGTCTAGTCTAAAGATCCAGCATGTAAACAGGCCCTTCCACCCACTGAGTCCATGCTGACCTGCAATAAGTATAAAATTATAGATGAAAAGTCTTTCCAAAATCTGGCCTTACTTTTAAAGCTAGAAGTGATTTTTTTGTTTTTTAACTACTTTGTAGAATATAAGGATTACCATTAATCTTGAAGGCATTATGCTGGTATTGTAATTAGTGTTTTATTCTGCCATTTTCAGAGCAGCTTTCTACCTGACACTGCCTGCTGCTTAATTGAGATGTCAAATTGACAGGCGTTCACAGATATATTCCCAACCAGCTTCGTCTCAGTGGCTGAGATATTGCCGATTCTCCCCTCAGCGTTGATATATGCTGCAGTAACTCGGCAGGGAGATTCCACCTCTGTGTAAACCACACATTTATTCTGAGCTTTGGATTTCTCAGCACTGAAGATTCAAAAATTCATAAATTATATGAGCAGAATTAGGCCATTCGGCCCATCAAGTCTACTCTGGCCATTCAATCCTGACTGATCTATCTTTCCCTCTCAACCCCATTCTCCTGCCTTCTCCCCATTACCCCTGATACCCGGACTAATCAAGAATCTGTCAATCTGCGTCTTAAAAATATCCCTTGTCTTGGCCTCCACTGTCTTCTGTGGCAATGAATTCCACAGATTCACCACCCTCTGACTAAAAGAAATTCCTCCTCATCTCCTTTCTCAAGGTACATCCTTTTATTCTGCGGCTACGCCCTCCGGTCCTAGACTCTCCCACTCTCCCAACATCATCTCCACATCTATTCTATCCAGGCCTTTCACTATTCAGTAAGTAACAATGAGGTTCCTCCCTCATCCTTCTAAACTCCAGCGAGTACAGGCCCAGTGCCATCAAATGCTCATCATATGTTAACCCAATCATTCCTGGCATCATTCTCGTAAACCTCCTCTGGACCCTCTCCAATGTCAGCACATCCTTCCTCAATAATGGAGCCCATAACAGCTCACATTATTCCAAATGTGATGAATCAAAAGTCAAGTCAAGTCAAGTCAAGTCAATTTTATTCGTATAGCACATTTAAAAACAACCCACGTTGACCAAAGTTCTGTACATCAGTTCAGGTACTAAGAAACGAACATACAATGGCACACAAACATAACAGCACATACATAAACAGTTCACAGCGCCCCCTCAGAGGGCCTCAAATGCTAAAGACCACCAACAAAGCACATGTCCAGTCTGCAAGTGAGGGAATATTACCGTAACCCTTTCATCTTGACCTTAATGTAGAATGACTTACTTTAGTTTATTTAGTTTAGAAATATAGCATGGAAACAGGCCCTTCGGCCCACAGAGTCCACGCTGACTAGTGATCGCCCATTCATTGTAGTTCTATCCTAGACAATAGAAACAATTTACATAAGCCAATTAACCTACAAACCTGCACGTCTTTGGAGTGTGGGAGGAAATGGGGACACCCAGAGAAAACCCACCTGGTCACCGGGAGAACGTGAATACTCCGTACAGACAGCACCTGTAGTCAGGATTGAACCCGGGACTCTGGCGCTGTGAGGCAGCAACTCTACCACTGTGCCACCTTGCCCGCACTCGGTACTATAACAGCATTTAGCTACTCCAACAGCATTTAAACGACACTTGGACATGTACATGGATAGGAAAGGTCGAGAGTGATATAGGGCAAATGGGACTAACTCAGACAGGGCATGGACAAATTGGGCTGAAGGGCCTGGTTCCATCTCGCATGTCTACAACTCCATGATTCTAATGTCGTTTCCACACATCTTAGACTCTGCTTACATCAATGCCACATTGCTCCAGGCTAGTTGATCTGGTTATGACAGGTGAAAATGAGTGATTATTCTTTAATTGATTGGGAAGCACTGTGCTCCTGTGAATTAAAAGGCAAGGTTTGCAAGTCTGATAACTGCATCGATGTCCTTGCTAAAGATGCTGTACTTTGATTAATCATACTGCCAAGATATGTGAATTTATTGACTTCCTGTTCTCCGAGTTCGGTTTTGACATTTGTGTGGCTTTTACCTTTAATTGCTTTGTGTTTTTGTTTTTCTTCTTCGTCTCGATACCAAAAAGAGAATTTTAAAATAACATTGGTTAATATTTAATGTGATCCCTCAAATTCTCCAGTGCAGTGGTATACACCAATAGGTATACAATTGGTAATTGTATAACAATATACAATTGGTATATTTGTATACCAATTGATGCAAATATCATTGATATTTGTTTGGAGGTACAGCCCAGAAGCAGGCCCTTCGGCCCACCAAGTTCATGCTGACCATCGATCACTCGTTCACACCAGTTCTATGTTATCCCACATTCTCGTCCACTCTCCACACACCGGGGCCAAATTTCAGGAGCCAATTAACCTGCAAACCTGCACGTCTTTGGCCTGTGGGAGGAAACCGGAGCACCCGGAGGAATCCCATTCGGTCACAGGGAGTTTGTGCATGTCCACACAGACAGCACCCGTGGTCAGGGTCGGACCCGGATCTTAGGCGCTGTGAGGCAGCAGCACTACCAGCTGCACAACCGTGCCGTCCTCCTTCGAGATGGCTAGTCGCTTCCCATGATTCCTTGTGGCAAAGACATAATAGCTGGTGACTTGAGATAGACACAAAAGGCTGGGGTACTCAGCGGGTTAGGCAGCATCTCTGGAGAGAAGGAATAGGTGATGTTTCGGGTCGAGACCCTTCCCTTCCTACACAGCTGTTGACTTGTCAGGCATTGTTACTGTTGCCAGGCGCTGTTGCCCTCCTTTGTTAAGTATAATATAACCCCAAAGCATTGTTTAGTAAGCAGCCAATTATTAAAGGTACTTCATCTTTCTAATCTTCAACCAACAACACTATTTCTATGTTATCCCACTTTCCCATCCACTCCCTTCACACTCACGGCAATGTACAGAGGATAATTGACCTAGAAATCCTCACATCTTTGGGATAGAAACATAGAAAATAGGTGCAGGAGGAGGCCATTTGGCCCTTCGAGCCAGCACCGCCATTCATTGTGATCATGGCTGATCATCCGCAATCAGTAACCTGTGCCTGCCTTCTCCCCATATCCCTGGATTCCACCAGCCCGTAGAGCTCTATGTGGGAGGAAACCGGGGCACCGAGGGGAAACCCACGTGGTCACAGCGAGAACGTGCAAACTCCGCACAGACAACACCGGAGGTCAGGATCGAACCCGGGACTCTGGCGCGCTGAGGCAGCAGCTCCACCCGCTGCACCACCGTGCCACTATCTGCATCGATCAGCACGTTCCTCTTAATGCCATTCCTCGTTGAGACCACTTCTAATTCCTGGGTGGCATAAAACAGGACTGTTTTCATAAAATAGATCAGAAATAGTGAGAGTGCTCATGTAAGACTCCAACTGTGCTGTAAAATCCTCTGTCTAATTGCAGCCATGTACATCTGAAGCAACGTCGTGCTAATAATTATTATGTGGAGCGCACCGTAGTGATTCAGTTTGGAACAAAGTCACTCAGGCTGGCTTCAGTCTGAACAGGCAATCAGATTTGTTGTGTGCCTGTGGATTCCCCTGCAGCCTGCCCACAAGGCAGTCACTAGCCAGGGTGTTCATTTGTGTCAGCTTTGATATGATGGGAACTTCCCCTGCGCTGAAATGCAACCAGCTTGCTGAGGAAGGATGTCTCCTGACACCCACAGAATACATCCCTGCTGCACTCACTATTGCTGCCGAGGTACTGAGAGAAACGAGGAATGTTGCCCCCCACAAACACACCCTAAAACCTACCCACAATGTTTAAGTTCAGTTTAGTTTAGTTTATTATTGTCACACCTGCTCAAGCTATGGGCAAAAGCTTTCTGTTTGCGTGGTATCCAGTCAAAGGGCGGACTACACATCCTCTTCTGGTCGTTCACCTTGTCGTGGTGAAGAGGCGTGCGTGCCCCCATTGTGATGTAATTAAAGTAAAGGGGGAGATGTGATGTATATGTAATATAAATGCCAGTGCCCCCTTGAGGCCAAGAGCAGAAGCTGGCCAATGGGCTTGTGCCTTGTGACTGAGGTCAGGTGACCTTCTAGAAGTTTCCTGGTGAAGGATCAGTAATAAAATCTTCTTACAAGATGTCGGGCGTATATTCGTTGTGCTAGCCACAACAGGGTCTTACAGAGGACATTACACCCATGATTCCCAGAGCGGTGCCGTCAGAAGCACTAACTTCTGGTGGGGCCACCCATGGTGGTAAGGTCGAGCTCGAGGGTCCAGACTAAGAACGATCCGACCTAAAAGACCTACAAGGGCGGACCAGGCGGACAAAGTTATCTTGAACTCAACGGCTGTGAAGGCGGATGAAGGTTGCAACAGATCGGCCTCCGAAACGTATAAGATTATTAAGGGGTTGGACACGTTAGAGGCAGGAGACATGTTCCCAATGTTGGGGGAGTCCAGAACAAGGGGCCACAGTTTAAGAATAAGGGGTGGGCCATTTAGAACTGAGATGAGGAAAAACATTTTCAGTCAGAGAGTTGTGAATCTGTGGAATTCTCTGCCTCAGAAGGCAGTGGAGGCCAATTCTCTGAATGCATTCAAGAGAGAGCTAGATAGAGCTCTTAAGGATAGCGGAGTCAGGGGGTATGGGGAGAAGGCAGGAACGGGGTACTGATTGAGAATGATCAGCCATGATCACATTGAATGGCGGTGCTGGCTCGAAGGGCCGAATGGCCTCCTCCTGCACCTATTGTCTATTGTCTATCTATCAGCTCCAATCATCTTGGCTCCCTTGCCATTGGAATTGGTTGATTGATTTGTGAAGGACCGTGTGCTTCTTGGAGTGCAACATCAAGTACCCGTTAAACAAACACACGCACAGGCGTCTTCGTTCTGACATCGGAACGTAGGCCATCATCCTCGACGATGACTATACACGAATCCAATCAAACCGTCCACAGTGCACAGATATATTATACAACATTAAGTGCAATGGTATAACACTGAAGACAGACACAAAAATGCAGGAGTAACTCAGCGGGACAGGCAGTATCTCTGGAAAGAAGGAACGGGTGACGTTTCAGATCGAGACCCCTCTTCAGACTGGGGACATGCAAAGCTGGAGTAACTCACCAGGACAGACAGCAGACACAAAAAGCTGGAGTAACTGAAGTCCGGTAAAGTCCGATTAAGATGTTCAGAGGACTCCAATAAAGCAAATGGAAGCACTCTAGCTGGTGAGAGGTTTCCAAACATTTTTCATTCAAATTCATGGGCCCTGCCATTTTATCGGCTGCAAACTAATGATGGAAATTTTAGTCGTGACATTTTTCCACCAGCGGTTTGATTGATTAGGTTTATTTTTAGGTTTACTATTGTCACGTGTACTGAGTACAGTAAAATAGCTGAATGTAATTCTCAGCATTGTCGTGCATCCGATCCATAGACAAAGTCCAATGTCCGCAATGGAGTAAAGGTGAGTCGGACAGTACCCTAGCTCATGGAAGGACTGTTTAGAAGCCTGATAACAGAGGGGGAAGAAGCTGTTTGCTGTGTCTGCTAGTACGTGCTTTCAAGCTTCTGTACCTCCTGCCTAATGGGAACGATGAAAAGGAATGACTGGGACGGGACAAGTCTTTGATTATGTTGGTTGCTTTCCCCATGCCTCGTGAAGTGCAAGTGGAGTCAATAGTGGCGAGTCTGGTCTGTGTATAGACACAAAAAGCTGGAGTAACTCAGCGGGACAGGCAGCATCTGTGGAGAGAAGGAATGTCTGGTCTATGTGATGGACTGGGCTACATCTACGATTCTCTGCAATGTCTTGAGGCAGAGCTGTTCCCAAACCAAGCTGCGATGCAACCCGACAGTACTTCTTATGTCTTCCTTCGTAAAATGTCTTTAGTCAGAGGGTGGTGAATCTGTGGAATTCTTTACCACAGAAGGCTGCGGAGGCCGCCAGTGGATATATTTAAGGCGGAAATAGATAGATTCTTGATTAGTACGGGTGTCAGAGGTTATGGGGAGAAGGAAGGAGAATGGGGTGAGGAGGGAGAGATAGATCAGCTATGATTGAATGGCAGAGTAGACTTGATGGGCCGAATGGCCTAATTCTACTCCTATCACTTATGACCTTATGTCAGTGTGGTGTATCTGTAGAGGTTTGCAAGAGACATTGGAGACATACCAAATTTCCTCAGTCTCCTCGGCCAGTAGAGGCATTGGTGTTCATAAGTCCATAAATTATAGGAGCAGAATTAAGCCATTCGGCCCATCAAGTCTACTACGCCATTCAATCATGGCTGATCTATCTTTCCCTCTCAACCCCATTCTCCTGCCTTCTCCCCATAACCCCTGGCACCCGTACTAATCAAGAATCTGTCAATCTCCACCTTAAAAATATTCATTGACTTGGCCTCCACTGCCTTCTGTGGCAATGAATTCCACAGATTCACCACCTTCTGACTAAAGAAATTCCTCCTTTCTAAAAGTGCGTCCTTTTATACTGAGGCTATGGCCTCTGGTCTTAGACTCTCCCACTAATGGAAACACTCTCTCCACATCCACTCGATCCAGGCCTTTCACTATTCAGTAAGTTTCAATGTCAAGAGTCAAGAGTATTTTATTGTCATGTGTCCCAGATAGAACAATGAATTCCTTACTTGCTGCAGCACAACAGAAGATGTAAACATAGTACACTGTAAATAATAATAACAATAATAATAATAATAATAATAATAATAATAATAATAATAATAATAATAATAATAATAATAATAATAATAATAATAATAATAATAATAATAATAATAATAATAATAATAATAATAATAATAATAATAATAATAATAATAATAATAATAATAATAATAACAACAACAACAACAACAACAACAATAACAACAACAACAACAACAACAACAACAACAACAATAATAATAATAATAATAATAATAATAATAATAATAATAATAATAATAATAATAATAATAATAACAACAACAACAACAACAACAACAACAACAACAACAACAATAATAATAATAATAATAATAATAATAATAATAATAATAATAATAATAATAATAACAACAACAACAACAACAACAACAACAATAATAATAATAATAATAATAATAATAATAATAATAACAACAACAACAACAACAACAACAACAACAACAACAACAACAACAACAACAATAATAATAATAATAATAATAATAATAATAATAATAATAATAATAATAATAATAATAATAATAATAATAATAATAATAATAATAATAGTCTATTGTAGCTCAGAGCTTATTTGAGGTTGTAGTGTTTGATAGCCTGATGGTTGTAGGGAAGAGGCTGTTCCTGAACCTGGACGTTACAGTTTTCAGGCTCCTGTACCTTCCTCCCGATGGCAGTGATGAAATGAGCGTGTGGCCAGGGTGGTGTGGGTCTCTGATGATGCTGGCTGCCTTTTTGAGGCAGCGAGTCCGATAAATCCCTTCGATGGTGGGGAGGTCAGAGCCGGTGATGGAGTCTTGTCCGCTCCTGAATGTTCAAGTTGCCGAACCAGGCCGTGATGCAACCAGTCCATATGCTCTCTACTGCACACCTGTAGAAGTTCAAGAGAGTCCCCCTCATCCTTCTAAACCCCAGTGAGTACAGGCCCAGTGCCATCAAAAGCTCATCATTTGTTAACCCAATCATTACTGGGATCATTCTCGTAAACCTCCTCTGGACTCTCTCCTGCGCCAGCACATCCTTCCTCAGATATGGGGCCCAAAACTGCTCACAATACTCCAAATGCATTCTGACCAGTGCCCTGTATAGCCTCAGCATTACATCCCTATTTTTTATATTTTTGTCCTCTCAAAATAAATGCTAGCATTGCATTTGCCGTCATTACTACCAGTGTTCATAAGTTCATAAGTGATGGGAGCAGAATTAGGCCATTCGGCCCAACAAGCCTACTCTGCCATTCAATCGCGGCATTTGATCTCTCCCTCCTAACCCCATTCTCCTGCCTTCTCCCCATAACTCCTGATAATACCCTTGTTAGAGGGAGGCTGAGGTGCTAGGTTCGAAGACGCTAGGATTTTTTTTTTTTTTTAGAGATTTGTCCAGAAATCCCATGTCCCCAGATACAAGTCGTGAAGGGGGCAATCTTAAGCCCTTTCCCTGATGTCCTTTTGTTCGTTCAGTTGTTTCGTCGTGCAATAGTGGTGCACAAAGTTTGCTGAGCTGGTTAAGTGACACTCTGTGCGGGTTGATTCTGATTAAAATGCTGGTCATAGCAATCCATCCATCCTTGGCTTAGTCTGTCAATGTCATTGATAGTGTTGTCCTTCTCATCCTTCATCCCAGCTATTTTCCGTGTTTACATTTCAGTTAAGTCTCTCTCCGTCAGCCTCAGCAACTATCAGTTTTGTCCATTGATTTTCACTGTCCATTCGTGTGTTGGCAATCTATTAACTCTTTTATCTGTGCCTGCCCTATCTTTCTTTCAATATCTACTTTGAAACATTTGTCATCTCACCTTCCACCTTTCGAAGACACCCTTCCAAAAAGTCCTTGAAATAATCCCTGAGACAACATGGGCAGATTATGTTGCATATTCATGCTCCTTTTTAGTTTATTTAATGCAGAGATGCAGTGCGGAAACAGGACATTCGGTTTACAAACAGAGCAGGCAAACAGAGACAAAAAGCAATCGGGGCAGTCAGACTGTTCGGAGAATCGGGAAGGGGAGGGAGGGGGAGGGAGGGGGAGGGAGGGGGAGGGATGGAGAGGGAGGGAAAGCAAGGGTAGCTTGAAGTTAGAGAAGTCAATGTTCATACCGCTCTGGTCTGGGCTACCCAAGCGAAATATGAGGTGCTGTTCCTCCAATTTGCGCTGGGCCTCACTCTGACAGTGGAGGAGGCCCAGGACAGAAAGGTCAGTGTGAGAATGGGAGGAGGAGTTAAAGTGTTTTGCAACCGGGAGATCAGGCAGGTTTAGGCAGACTGAGCAGAGGTGTTCAGCGAAACAATCGCCGAGCCTGCGCTTGGTCTCACTGATGTACAGTATAGGAGTCCACACCTGGGCCCAGCAAGTCTGCACCGACCAGTGATTCCAATACACCAGCACTATCCTACACACTAGGGACATTTTACAACTTTTACCACATTAACCTACAAACCTGTACGTCTTTGGAGTGTGGGAGGAAACCGGAGCACCCGGGGAAAACCTATATGATCAGGGGGAAAACATAAAAACTCTGTACAGCCAGCACCCAGTGGTCAGGGCCGAACCGGGGTCTCTGGCGCTGCAAGGCAGCAACTCTACCGCTGCGCCACTGTGCCGCATTTTTGACAAGAAACTTGTTATGAACCTTGAGAAAAATAATTAGTGACAGAAATATTTATCCCTTTGAAAACAACTTGCATGAGTTGCAATAAACATGAAGGCTGATGATCTCATCTTGGTTTGTCCTGAATATTTCCTGGAGAAATGACTACAGTTCCAATCTCCACCTTGTTAGAAGGATGATTTGCATTGGAAAGGGAGCAGGGAAGCCTTACCAGGAGTGTGCTGCCAGGTGTGGTGGTGGAGGGCCATTATGATGGTGGCACTGAAGAGGCATTTGGAAAGAATGTGCAGGGAGTGGAAGGATATGGATCATCGGAAGCCACTGACATTGTGGGCCGAAGGGCCTATTATCATGCCACACTCTTTTATGCTCTATGTTCAAAACGTATAAGACTGGGAAAGTGCAGCTATGAAGAATGGCTGAATAGATGGTGGTGGAGGTAGAGGAGGGCCTTAACTGAGGTGTGCAACTCCATTAGATGCCTACCTTTAGTAAAGAGGAAAGGCCTATTTCTTTTAGCAGAAGTATCAAAGACCAATAAGTATATTAACTTAAAAAGGACAGAAAGTGGTGGAGAAACTCAGCAGGTCAGGCAGCATCTCTGGAGAACATGGATCGGTGACATTTAGGGTCAAGGCCATTCCCCTTAGGGAAAGGAAGTGTAGGGAACGGTCGTCCCAAAACGTCAGCTATTCATGTTCTCCAAGATGTTACCTGACCTACAGTGTTACTCCAGCACTTTGGGTCCATTTGTGCATTAATCAGCACCTGCAGTTCCTCGTTTCTGCAAGCATTTATTTAAGCTACATGGTGGAAGGATTAAATGGGTCATGAAGAGATAGTTTGTCACACAGAGGGTTAAATAGCGCATGGATGTGTGGTGCAAGAACTCTCATCTTCAGAGTTACAGACCAGACTGGGCAACACCTCGCTGGCTGACATGGACATGATGGGCCGAATGTCTCAAATATCCGCTAATTTCTGTGATTTAATTAAAGTACTCTCCGTTCTCCAATCCGTCTGAAGATAGACACAAAATACTGGAGTAACTCAACGGGTCAAGCAGCCTCTCTGGAGAAAAAGAATGAGATGTTTTGGGTCAGACTGAAAGATAGACTGAAAGATAGAGAAGGCCAGAACAAACCAGGGCCGACAACAGATGACCTCAGGAAGGGTGGAGCCCACAATGGCCCATTGTTGGCTGGGGAAGATGTGCTAACGACAGGGATACAAGGATGCGAACAGTGGAACTAGTAGGATGACTAGGGTGGGGGAGGGTGGGGGAGAGAGGAGGCGAAAAGGAATGCAGGAGTTTGAAGAAGGGTCCCGCCCCAAAACCTCACCTATCCATGTTCTCCAGGGATGCTGTCTGACCCGCTGAGTTACTCCAGCACTTCAATATGCTTAGCGGGAGATGCAATCCTAGAAGGGGGAAGAAATGACACACCAACAACTCTACTTCTTTAAGAAGGCTCAGGAGGTTCAGCACGTTGCCAACAACTCTCACCAACTTCTACAGATGCGCCGTAGAAGGCATTCTATCAGGATGCATCATGACAGCGTTTGGGATCAGCTCCATTCAAGACCGCAAAAAGAGAGTTGTGGAAATAGCCCAGACCGTCTTGCAAACAGACCTCTCTTTCATAGACTCCATCTAAACATCACGCTGCCTCGGCAAGGCCACCAGCATTCTCAAGGTCCAGTCTCATCTCGGTCACTCCCTCTTCTCCCCTCTCCCATCAGACAAGTGGTATAGGAGTTTGAAAACGCACACCTCCAGATTCCCAGCTATTATCGGGCAACTGAGCCATCCACTCACCAGCTAGAGAGCGGTCCTGACCTCCCATCTACTTCATTGGGGACCTTTAAACTACCTTTAACAGACTTTATCGGACTTTATCTTGCACTAAATGTTATGCCCTGTATCCTGTGCATTGTGGAGGGCTTGATTGAAATCATGCAGTCTTTCAGTTGACTGGACAGCACGCAACAAAAACCTTATCGCTGCAACTCGGTACACGTGACTAAACTAAACTAAAACTTGCAGTGAAAAATAACTTTTGTGTCTGAAACCAAATCTCAGCTATTCGGAAATACAGGTGGGGAATTTTTGGGTTTTTGGGAGGTTTCCAGAGATCAGAATCAGGACGAGGGAATCAAACTATTGTTCTCTCACACCCACACAGCAAGTAGGAATCCAAATGTCGTCTGCCTATTATCTTGCAGACACTTCACATTTTCATCTTCCTGTTGTGTGTGCTTCTCAATTGTCAGCCATTTGGACAGGCACCTGGTTGCCTTGCAGGCTGCTACTCAAGGGTGACAATTACACGTACCTCTCCCAGCTCCAATCCTTCATGTCCTACACCAATGCAATGCTGAAGTCTGTGGAGTTTTCAGTGCTACGTGACATTAGAATATTCCTGAGGCAGCTCTCCTAAGGTTGCTGCGAAACCCGTTGTAGAAATGTCAACACGTGTGTGAGAGAAATGCACCAGAAATTGCTGGATCATCTATAGACACACAATGCTGGAGTAACTCAGCAGGACAGGCAGCATCTCTGGAGAGAAGGAATGGGTGACGTTTCGGGTCGAGACCCTTCTTCAGTCCTTCATTGCTTGATTATCCGTTTGGTATCCACCAGCCCCGTGCTCTCTTTGGGAGTAGGCTTGTTGTGAAATGTAGCTGTTCCTTGCACTTTCTTGTAAGAAGATAACTGCAGATGCTGGTACAAATCGAAGGTATTTATTCACAAAATGCTGGAGTAACTCAGCAGGTCAGGCAGCATCTCAGGAGAGAAGGAATGGGCGACGTTTCGGGTCGAGACCCTTCTTCAGACTGATGTCAGGGGGGCGGGACAAAGGAAGGCTATAGATGGAGACAGGAAGACAGTGGGAGATCTAGGAAGGGGAGGGGAAGAGAGGGACAGAGGAACTATCTAAAGTTAATCATCACCAGTTAATCATCCGTTGTTCATGAGCATCCATGAATGGAAACACATTCAGGCGCTTATCTCCAAACCATATCTAACTAATTCGTTTGAAAGAAAGAAAAGAAGCCCTGGTAGTCTTGCAACATCTTTTAGTTTAGAGATACAGTGTAGAAATAGACCCTTCGGCTCACCGGGTCCACGCCGACCAGCGATCACCTGCACGCTAGTTCCATCCTCCACACAGTGGGCAATTAAATGACGTCTTTGGAATGTGGGGGGGAAGCCAGAGCACCAGGAGAAACCCCACGCGGTCACAGGGAAGAACGTACAAATTCCGTGCAAACAGCACCCGTAGTCAGGATATAACGGGGGTCACTGGCACTGTACAGCAGCAACTCTACCGCCGTGCTGCCCATTTTCTGGCTTCAGAATGATCCTGAGCGCATTACAGCCTTTAGTACTATAAAAAAAGCTCGTAATAATTTTTTTAATAAGCTATGAAATCTTCTTTTAAGCTTCCCTGTTCTTCTGGAAATGATCCCAGTGCCTTGATGGTTGATCTCCACTCAATTGCCTGGGAAAGGGGGTGCAAAATTGCCACTAGAACCCTGGTCATATTTTTGACTGTCATTGCAAGTTTTTATGATCTATTTTGTGTGTGTGTTACATAACTTATTACATATGTATTTTATCCCATATAATTTATGCTTTTGAGTTGCTTTCACTGTTGTTATGTTGGTTTCCCAATTACCATTCTCTACATACTGAGATCCCACAGACGGCAATCAGGAAATTATATAAGAACATCACTTCCTTTTTAATACTGATTTCGAGATAAATATTTACAAGGGCTCGAGAGAGAGTACCTTTTCTCTCGTCCTCAGAGTAATATGTTAGGATCTTTTGTATATGGGAGGTGCAAGATATAGTCATTAAGAAGAGAAAGATTAGATATTCTAATGGGAGCATGTAATTGGATGGTTAATTTGGTAACTCATTAAAATAAATAAATGTGCATAGATTAATAAATGATAGAGAAAATTTGTATAAAAGATTAATTAATGAATGTAAGTTAAATGTTCCTTGTGGTTTGGAAGGTCGTAAATAATTGAGGTTTGTGATGACAGTCTTGCAGCTGGTGGAGTTGCTGTCCAACAGCGCCAGAGACCCTAGTTTGATTCTGACCTCAGGTGCTGTCCGTGTGGAGTTTGTATGTCCTTTCTGAGACCGCGTGGGTTTCCTCCGGGTGCTCCGGTTTCCTTCACCCATCCCAAAGACGTGTGGGTTTGTAGGTTAATTGTCCCTCTGCAAATTGTCCCTATTGTGTAGGGAGTGGATGGGAAAGTGAGATAATATAGAACTAGTGTGAACGGGTGACCGACAGTCGGCGTGGACTTGGTGGCTCAAAGACCATGTATCCATGCTCTATCTTTCAATCAATGAATCAATTGCAAAGGTAGACACAAAATGCTGGAGTAACTCAGCGGGTCAGGCAGCATCTCGGGAGGGAAGGAGGGTCTCGACCCGAAACGTCACCCATTCCTTCTCTCCCAAGATGCTGCCTGACCCGCTGAGTTACTCCAGCATTTTGTGACTACCTTCGATCTAAAACAGCATCTGCAGTTTTTTTTCCTAATCAATTACAAAGAATGGGAGTTAAATAAATATACATGAAATCTGTGAAACAGTGTATTAAACTGTGTTTATGAAACGAGCATAGAATGGAACAGTAGTGTTGCAATCATACCCTAAATAATGATGACAATTCCAGGAGGCACAGCACAAATTCACTTGCACCACACAAGGGAAATTTTCAGAAAAATGGGGAAGATTAAAAGAAAGTATGCCAGCTAGCTTTTAAAATGATAAAAGTTCTTTCTTGTGATAAAATGCTACACTGTATAGGGATTCAGTGATGAAGGGTTGTCAAATAAAAGTGGTCTCTAAGATAATAAGGAGTAGGTGACTGTGGTGGTTTTCTGGACAAGTACAGCGAGCTGACACAAGCATTATCTGCCAAATGGCCTCTTCGGTAAACTCTATATTTGATTTAACCTTGTGATCTGCTCCAAATAAATTAAACCCTGCTGTTTTTTCCCAGGAAACTAATTTCATTGACAAAGTCTTTCCAGTGACGTTTTTAATATATTTTGCTGAAAAATAATAAAATTTACCAAATAACATGGAGCTTGCTGCCAGAGGACTAATGCTGTTCCCTTAATTCAGCCTT
The DNA here is from genome assembly GCF_053455715.1 of Rhinoraja longicauda. Taxonomy (NCBI): domain Eukaryota; kingdom Metazoa; phylum Chordata; class Chondrichthyes; order Rajiformes; family Arhynchobatidae; genus Rhinoraja; species Rhinoraja longicauda. The sequence goes on along the minus strand of NC_135977.1, from coordinate 24,003,903 downwards.
TCCAGGCTGTATTTGCCCCTGGGTTTAGTGGATTAAAATCACCAGGTACCATCGCAACGTTTAAGAAACATTTAGATAGGTACATGGATCGGACACGTTCAGATACGGGCCAAACGCAGACAGATGGGCATGTTGGTCGGCGTGGGCAAGTTGGGCCGAAGGGCCTGTTTCCACACTGTGTGACTCCGTGACTCTATGACTCCATAAACAGCTTCTTCCTCTCTGTTGGTACCCCTAGTCCTGATCTTCCAACCTACCCTGTTGTAAACATTGGATTTTCTCTCTGAACAGTAACACTACAATGCTGAAAAACTACATTCTACACTCTGGTGTTTTTTCTATTCACTCTACCTGGTGTTTATATTCATGCATGGTATTCTCTGATTTGACTGTATAGCACACAAACAGAAGCTTTTCACTGCACCTCGTTATACATGACAATAAACCAAAACCAATATCATTAAAACAAGTGACAATGTACAGAAACATTGAACTGCTCACAATTGCTACATAGCTGAAGTTTTCAATTGCTGGACTATCCTCTTGTTCTTCCACTGGTCTTAATGATAAACTCCGTGTGAATATAAAATGGAGCATCTCACACAGTATTCTTTCAACATCATCCACAAAAAGAAGGAAAGATAGAAGTACGTAAAATTACGAGAGGCATGGATAGAGCAGACAGTCAAAACCTTCTCCCAGGGTAGAAATGTTTTGTTTAGCTTAGTTTTGTTTAGTTCAGTTTGGTTTAGGTTGTTAATTTAGTATAGTTTAGTTTAGTTTAGTTTGGTTCAGGTTAAGTTAGTTTACTCTAGTTTAGTTTAGTTTGGTTTAAGTTAAGTTAGTAGGAAAAAAACTGCAGATGGTTGTTTAAATCGAAGGTAGGCACAAAATGCTGGAGTAACTCAGTGGGTCGGGCAGCATCTCAGGAGAGGAATGGGTGACATTTCGGGTCGAGACCCTTCTTCAGAAGTTTTCAAAGTTGTTAGTTTAGTTTAGTGTAGTGTAGTGTAGTGTAGTGTAGTGTAGTGTAGTGTAGTGTAGGGTAGTGTAGTGTAGTGTAGTGTAGTTTAGTTTAATGTAGTGTAGTTTAGTTTAATGTAGTGTAGTGTAGTGTAGTGTAGTGTAGTGTAGTGTAGTGTAGTTTAGTTTAGTGTAGTGTAGTGTAGTGTAGTTTAGTTTAGTGTAGTGTAGTGTAGTGTAGTGTAGTGTAGTGTAGTTTAGTTTAGTGTAGTGTAGTGTAGTGTAGTGTAGTGTAGTGTAGTTTAGTTTAGTGTAGTGTAGTGTAGTTTAGTTTAGTGTAGTGTAGTGTAGTGTAGTGTAGTTTAGTTTAGTGTAGTGTAGTGTAGTATAGTGTAGTGTAGTGTAGTGTAGTGTAGTGTAGTGTAGTGTAGTGTAGTTTAGTTTAGTGTAGTGTAGTGTAGTGGTGTGGTGTGGTGTGGTGTGGTGTGGTGTGGTGTGGTGTGGTGTAGTGTAGTGTAGTGTAGTGTAGTGTAGTGTAGTGTAGTGTAGTGTAGTGTAGTGTAGTTTAGTGTAGTGTAGTGTAGTGTAGTGTAGTGTAGTGTAGTGTAGTGTAGTGTAGTGTAGTGTAGTGTAGTGTAGTGTAGTGTAGTGTAGTTTAGTGTAGTGTAGTGTAGTGTAGTGTAGTGTAGTGTAGTGTAGTGTAGTGTAGTGTAGTGTAGTGTAGTGTAGTGTAGTGTAGTGTAGTGTAGTGTAGTGTAGTGTAGTGTAGTTTAGTTTATTGTCACGTGTACTGAGGTAAAGTGAAAAGCTTTTTTTTGGTGAGAGGTGTAATGTTAAAAGGAGGTGTTGGGGCCAGTCTTTTTACACAGAGTGGTGGGTGCGTGGAAAGTGCTGCCAGGAATGGTGGTGGAGGCAGATACGATAGTGATGTTTAAGAGGTTTCTTGATGGGCCCATAGATATGCAAGGAATGGAGGGATATGGAACACGTGCAGGCAGAGATTAGTTGAACTTACGTTACCTCTCTCCCCATCCCTCCCCATCCTAGTTCTCCGACCAGTCTGACTGTTTTCCTAATTAAATGTTATATTTGTATGTTTCGTTGTCACCTTCCCCGACCTAACAATAATCTATTCTACATTTTCCTTGACCTTCGTCCCCCTTGATGTCTTGTTTTCACACCTTACCCTTCCATATCTCTGTGTCTCTCTCTCCCCTGACTCTCAGTCTGAAGAAGGGTCTCGACCCGAAACGTGACCCATTCCTTCTATCCGGAGAGGCTGCCTGTCCCGTTGAGTTACTCCAGCATTTTGTGTCTATCTTCAGTAGAGCCCAGAGCAATCTACCTAGTCAACAGCAGCTGGCTCATTTCCGTCCCGGATAGAGTTCCTGTGTGTGTCCCGAACGCTTGTAGTCAGACCCTCACGTAACACACATAGACAATACAGCGGGTCAGGCAGCATCTCTGGAGAAAAGGAATAGGTGACATTTCAGGTCGAGACCCTTTGCTTTCCCTCTCTCTCCATCCCTCCCCAACCCAGTTCCCTGAGTAGTTTCACTGTCCTCCTGATTAACTTTTACTGATTGTATGCCTCATTGCCAGGTTCCCCTTAGCTAACAATGATCCATTCTACATTTTCCTTTATCTGCATCTCCTTTGACCTCTCGCTTTCACACCTTACCCTTCCATATCTTTATGTCTCCCTGACTCTCAGTCTGAGGAAACGTCACCCTTTCATTCCCTTCAGAGATGCTGCCTGACCCGCTGAGTTACTCCAGCATTTTGTGTCTATCTTCAGTGTAAACCAGCATCTGCAGTTCCTTCCTACACACATAGATAATATATAATAAACAAACATGGACTGGGTGAAGCATCTACCCTTTCTTCAGTCTGAAGAAGGTCACTGACCCAAAATGTCACCGATCCATGGTCACCAGAGATGCTGCCTGACCTGCTGAGATACTCCAGCTCTTTGTGGCAAAAGTATAAAGTACATCATGTCAACTGCACTAGCTTCATCAATCTAGTATATTATTTCTGTTCTTGACACTAAACATTGTTACAGCATACACAGAACAGCCGTTCACACAGCACAATTCTGAAAGTGGTGAAGTGTTAAAACAGCAATGATGATCAACAGCCAATATCCCACCTAACACAAGTGTTACAGAGGAAGGGAGAGGAAATTGCATCTTGGGTAAGGTGTGAAACAGATGTTCGAGCTCTGGCAGCCTACATTACGTGATGACGTTAGACTATAAAGATGCAGCATGGAAACAGGCCCTTCGGCCCACCGAGTCCATGCCGACCAACGATCACCCCCTACACTAAGTGTAAGAAAATAACTGCAGATGCTGGTACAAATCGCAGGTATTTATTCACAAAATGCTGGAGTAACTCAGCAGGTCAGGCAGCATCTCAGGAGAGAAGGAATGGGTGACGTTTTGGGTCGAGATCCTTCTTCAGACTGACTACACAAACATTATCCTACATCCTAGGGACAATTTACAAATTTTTCCAAAGCCAATTCCCCTACAAACTTGTCTTTGGAGTGTGGGAGGAAACCGGAGCACGCTGGGCAAACTCCCGCGGTCACAGGGAGAACATGCAAACTCCGCACAGACAGCGCCCGTAGTCAGGATTGAACCTGGTTCTCTGGCGTTGTAAAGGAGCAAATCTACCGCTGCAACACCGTGCCACCCTATCCTTGGTCCTTTTGCATGGGTGGAATATTCAGTACTTTATGCCCAGATATTCAGTACTTTTGTGTATTATTTGTTTGAATTAACGTAACATTCATAGATTAATGGGAGCAAGTCTGCTCAAATACACTGTTCCTTGCAGGCCATCGGGGCCAGATAGGGTAAGGAAGTGCAGGTGGACTAGGTGATCAGGCAGCTCCAATATCATTGTTACAAATACCAGCTTTAAATTTCAGATTTCACCCACCATCAGAATCCACTGATAACTTTTCTGCCTCATAACTTTTCAGCCATGATCATATTGAATGGCGGTGCTGGCCCGAAGGGCCGAATGGCCTCCTCCTGCACCTATTGTCTATTGTCTATTGTCTATAACCTTTTTGAGCCTTGAAGCATTATTGTGGAATTTCATGAATACAGTGTGGTTGTAAAATGGTACTCAAACATGTAACATTTCATGTTCATAAGTTCTAGGAGCAGAATTGGGCCATTTGGCCCATTCAATCATGGCTGATTTATCTTTCTCTCTCAACCCCCATTCTCCTGCCTTCTCCCCGTAACCCCTGACACCCGCACTAATCAAGAATCTGTCAATCTCCGCCTTAAAAATATCCACGGATTCGGCCTCTGCAGCCTTCTGTGGCAATGAATTCCACAGATTCACCACCCTCTAACTAAAGAATTTCCTTCTCATCTCCTTTCCAAAGGTACATCCTTTTATTCTGAGGCTGTGCCCTCTGGTCCTAGAATCTCCCACTAGCGGAAACATCCTCTCCACATCCACTCTGTGCAGGCCTTTCAGTAGTCGGTAAGTTGCAATGAGGTCCCCCCTCATCCTTATGAACCCCAGCGAGTACAGTGCCGTAAAAAACGCTCACACAGCAATGTCCCTGTTCTCCAATCTCTGCGCCTGCTTTGAGATGGAATTGTTATCAAAGTGATCAGAGGATTTTCCTTCCTTAAAAAGACAACTGTTTGAAAATTAACCCTCAAGTGAATCGACATACCGCCTTTTATTTGCATAAATGACACTATTAACTCATAGATCTTGCAGACTTTCATGCTGCTTTCCAAGGTCATTACAGGTTAAGATGTCGAATCATTGCTGGGAATATTTTGCATGATGACCTCCAGTTTGGACATTCTCATGCAGAAAAGCAGCTGCTGCTAAATCACAATGGTAAAACGGGATGGGGGATTAACAATGAGGCGAGAAGGAACTTTTTCACCCAGAGAGTTGTGAATTTGTGGAATTCTCTGTCACAGAGGGCAGTGGAGGCCAAATCACTGGATGAATTTAAGAGAGAGTTAGATAGAGCTCTGGGGCCTAGTGGAATCAAGGGATATGGGGAGAAATTGGGCACAGGTTACTGATTGTAGATGATCAGCCATGATCACAATGAATGGTGGTGCTGGCTCGAAGGGCCGAATGGCCTCCTCCTGCACCTATTTTCTATATTTCTATGTTTCTCTGAGCTTCCCATGGAGTTGCCTTGCATTCAAAATCCACCACGTCTGGATAAAACAACGCTCAACACATCGAGTGTTCTATTTGGTACAAAGAGTCCTAGAGTCATAGGCTCATAAGGTCATAAGTGATAGGAGTAGAATTAGGCCATTTGGCCCATCGTCTACTCCGCCATTCAATCATGGCTACTTTGTTTCTCCCTCCTAACCCCATTCTCCTGCCTTCTCCCCATAACCTCTGACTCCTGTACTAATCAAGAATTTATCTATCTCTGCCTTTAAAATATCCACTGACGGCCTCCACAGCCTTCTGTGGCAAAGAATTCCACAGATTCACCACCCTCTGACTAAAGACATTTCTCCTCATCTCCTTCCTAAAAGAATGTCCTTTAATTCTGAGGCTGTGACCTTTATCCCTAGACTCTCCCACTAGTGGAAACATCCTCTCCACATCCACTCTATCCAAGCCTTTCACTATTCTGTATGCTTCAATGAGGTCATATAGCACGGAAACAAGACCCTTCGGCCCAAATTGCCCGTGCCGACCAAGATGCCTCATTTACTTTAGTCCCACTTGCCTGCCAAGTCCCTGTACATGTCCAATTCGTACCTTTTAAATAGTGTTATAGTACCTGCCTCAACAATCTCCTCTGGCAGCTCAAAATATAATAAAATGTTTATACCAAAGGTGCAGCGGTAGAGTTGCTGCCTTACAGCGAATGCAGCGCCAGAGACTCAGGTTCGATCCTGACTACGGGTGCTGTACTGTACGGAGTTTGTACGTTCTCCCTGTGACCTGCGTGGGTTTTCTCCGAGATCTTCGGTTTCCTCCCACACTCCAAAGACGTACAGGTTTGTAGGTTAATTGGCTGGGCAAATGTAAAAATTGTCCCTAGTGGGTGTAGGATAGTGTTAATGTGTGGGGATCGCTGGGCGGCGCGGACCCGGTGGGCCGAAGGGCCTGTTTCTGCGCTGTATCTCCAAAAAAAAATCTAAAAAAGACAAACACAAAATACTGGGGTGACTCAGCTGGACAGGCAGCATCTCTGGATGGAAGGAATGGATGACGTTTCAGGTCTAGACCAGCATCTACAGTTCCTTCCGACACATTTTGTCTGCTCCACTGTGAAATCTCTTCAAGGTATGCCCACTTTGAAGAGTTTCTCCTTGTCCAGAGATGCCGCCTGCCCTGCTGACTATCCTCAGCATTTTGTGTCTATCTTCAGTGTAAACCAGCATGTGCAATTCCCCCGTACACAGCATCTCTGGAGAAAATGGATAGGCCGCTGCGTTTTGGGTCAGGATCCTTATTCGGACTTATTGTAATCAATTGTACAATCGTTCTGAAGAAGGGTCCTGAGCTGAAACGTCACCTATCCATTTTCTCCAGAGATGTTGCCTGGTCCGCTGAGTTGGTCCAGGATTATGTGTCTATCTTCAGGCACACCACCCTCTGATTGGAAAAGCAGCTCCTTAGGGCGGCACAGTGGCGCAGCGGTAGAGCTGCTGCCTTACAGCGAATGCAGTGCCTGAGACTCAGGTTCGATCCTGACTATGGGTGCTGTACTGTATGGAGTTTGTACGTTCTCCCCGTGATTTGCGTGGGTTTTCTCCGAGATCTTCGGTTTCCTCCCACACTCCAAAGACGTACAGGTATGTAGGTTAATTGACTGGGTAAATGTAAAAATTGTCCCTAGTGTGTGTAGGATAGTGTTAATGTGCGGGGATCGCTGGGCGGCGCGGACTCGGTGGGCCGAAGGGCCTGTTTCTGCGCTGTATCTCTAAATCTAAATAAATCTTCCACCTCTCACCTTAAACCTATGCCCTCTGGTGCTTGATTTCCCTCTCCTGGGTAAAAACCCTGTGCCTTCACCCTATCTGTCCCCCTCATGATTTTAGACATCTCTATAAGCCTCCTGCTTCCAAGGAAGCGCTCCATACTTCTGAGAAAATAGAAGAATATTATATCGCAGCTCTGAAATTTGTGATCATTTTTTTTTTACAAAACATATATTCTTCCCAGCGGTGGTGCTTTGAGCATTTGAGCTTATTGAATTGCATGAGATTTATGATTGAGGTCACACTGAACAGATAGAACATATCAAGCCCTCAGCTAATGTTGTAAATCAATAAACAGGTCAATAAAGCTTTTATGATGTTTCTCCTGAAGAGGTTGTCTGTCCCTACATCTAATGGATATTTTTGGTGTGCTATTTTTTTTTAACAACATTGAAAAGAAAGCAGGAATGGGATGCCACTCGGCCCGTCGTGAGTGCCCTGTTGTCCCACATTTCATATGATGAGCATTTGAAGGCTCTGGGCCGGTACTCGCTGGGGTTTAGAAGGATTGAGGGGGGGGGGGCTCTTTGAAACTTACCGAATAGTGAAAGGTCTGGATAGAGTGGATGTGGAGAGGATGTTTCCACTGGAGGGAGAGTCTAGGACCAGAGGCCATTGCCTCAGAATAAAAGGATGCACCTTTGAAAAGGAAATGAGAAGGAATTTCTTTAGTCAGAGGGTGGTGAATCGGTGGAATTCATTGCCACAGACGGCTGTGGAGGCCAAGTCAGTGGATATTTTTGAGGCTGAGATTGACAGATTTTTGATTAGTACGGGTGTCAGTGGCTATGGGGAAAAGGCAGGAGAATGAGGTTGGGAGGGAGAGGTGGATCAGCCATGATTGAATGGCGGATTAGACTTGATGGGCCGAATGGCCTAATTCTGCTGCTAAAACTTATGAACTTATTTCCAGCGATGCGGGTTTGATCCGGGAACTACTACTTGTGTGGAGTTTGCACGCTTTCCATGAGGGTTTCCATCGGATGTCCTGACTTCCTCCTGCATTCCGAATTTGTGCTGCAAAGTTAATTGGCTGCTGTAAGTTGCCCATTAATGTAGATAAAAATGGCAAAGTTGGTCGACATGTGAAAAGGAATAAATTGCAAGGCTCAAAATATGGTTAATGGAATTGTTCTGCTTGGTGCTGGCATGTACCTGATGGACCAAATGGCCTCTTGTGTCTTAGCGGCACAGTCATAGAGTCATTCAGCAGGGAAACATTCCTTTCAGCCCAATCGTCCAATGCTGACCAAAATGCCCCATCTATCCTAGGATAGGCATATGGATATGCAGATAACAGAGGGATATGGATTATGTGCAGGCATATAGGAATTGGTCTTGGCATCATGTTTCACACAGACATTGTGGGCCGAAGTTCCTGTGCTGTACTGCTTTATGTTCTATGCTTTAATGCTGAAAAACGTTTAGTGTAAACGTTTCATCCAATTTATTTTTGGAAGTAACAACATAACTAGTATTGCAAGTCATTACTAAATACTTGCTAATTGAGGCTGCACTGTGGTGCAGCGGTAGAGTTGCAGCCTTACAGTGCCGAGATCCAGGGTCGATTTCTTCTCAACCCCATTCTCCTGCCTTCTCCCCCAGAACCCCTGACACCCTTACTAATCAAAAATCGAGTGCTGTCCGTGTGGAGATTGTACGTTCTCCCCATGACCACGTGGGCTTTCTCCAGGTGCTCCAGCTTCTTCCCACACTCCAAAGACGTGCATGTTTGTAGATTAATTGGCCTCTGTAAATTGTCACTAGTGTGTAGGATAGTCACTAGTGTGTAGGATAGAACAGGCGATCGTTGGTCGGCACAGACTCGGTGGACCAAATGGTCTATCTTTAAACTAAACTAATCTCTTTTAAAAGTACATTTACTAAGACTTCCAACACATTGGATTCATTGTCTGAAGAAACGTCACCCATTCCTTCTCTCCTGAGGTGCTGCCCGACCCAGCATTTTGTGTCTACATTGGATTCATTGATGTACAAGGTAATACCAAAGCTGTTAATTCCCATAATCTACGTGTATCTTATTAAAAGAATAATTTTAATAATCAATTACATCAGAATACTCATGCTTTTTCCAATTTCTCTCTGAAACAATTTTCCACGTTGGAGACTTGCAAAACCTTTCTGTGAGTTTGGGAATTAGATGGACAAATAGTTTGGGTGTAAGACTGATTATTTCAATTGAAGACCAGATAATGAATTGAAAAAGGGATACAAGGCAGCTTTCAAGATACTATATAATACCAAATGCTGGAGTAATTCAGCGGGACAGTCTGCATCTCTGGATAAAAGGAATGTGTGATGTCTCGGGTCGAGACCCTTCTTCAGACTGAGAGTCAGGGGAGAGGGAGACAGAGTCTGAAGAAGGGTCTCGACCCGAAACGTCACCCATTCCTTTTCTCCAGAGATGCAGCCTGCCCCGCAGAGTTGCTCCAGCATTTTGTGTCCATCTTCGGTTTAAACCAGCATCTGCAATTTTCTTCCTACAACTGTACAACACCAATATATATACTAGTATAATAATTCACAGAAGTGAAATCCATGTAACCCGGGGATTTATAAAGGGAGATCAGAAGCGGTGGTGTCCTCACTAAAAGGTGGTAGAACTTTTGCAGTGTAGTGTGAGTTGAAAGTCGCTGCATGTGCTGAGCTGGCAGCTGCCGACTGACTGCTGGAAAGACGGTCGGATGGAATCAGTCATGAGTTTTATATTAAATATTGTTTGGACAGTCTCAAGAGTGGTATCCTCATAAAGGAACATTCATATGAACATCACTCATTTAAAGCTGTCTGAAATGTCAACCATAATGAGATGTGGAAAATATGGATGACAGACCTGCAAGCTGGGCATTCTTGATTGAAAAGTGAGTGGCAGCAAGGAGGATTGGTCAGTTTGTCGCTCTGTGCGGACCCCTGCACCATGGAGCCCGATCGTCTGGTCACCGACTGTCGGCGATGTTCCCTGCAACTCACACCTGCAGCTCTCCTCCCTCGCCCTCCTGCACGAGTTTGAAGATCAAGAATAGCAAAGTTGGGATGACCACCTGAGCTATGTGCTAGCTGGCAAAGCCGCAAGCAGGTCAGGGGAGTATCAAGAGCCAGACGGGAAAAGGTGTACCGTGCACCATTACTGGACTTCCCAGGTTATGAACTCCCAACTTCAGGTTGCCCCCAATGCAGGAAGGATGTGGAGGCCTTGGTGTGGGTGCAGAGGAGGCACAGTGGCACAGCGGTAGAGTTGCTGCCTTACAACGCCAGAGACCCGGGTTCGATCCCGACAACCGGTGCTGTCTGTATGGAGTTTGTACGTTCTCCCTGTGACTGTGTGGGTTTTCTCTGGGTGCTCTGCTTTCCTCCCACATTCCAAAGACAAACAGGTTTATAGGTTAATTGCCTTTGGTAATATTGGTAATATTGTAAATTATCCCTGTTGACTCACCTATTCCTTCTCTCCAGAGATGCTGCCTGACCCGCTGCGTTACTCCAACTTTTTACGGTTAGGTTTATTATTGTCACCTACTGAGGTACAGTGAAAAGCTGCTTTCTTTGGTGTCTATCTTCGGTATAAACCAGCAGTTCGGCAGTCCCTTCCTACACATATCCTGGACTTCAAGTTGTCAATCCGTCAATGTTATTTGATCCTGGTTACTTGCATTCCTCTAATTTACTCTATCTTAATACCAGCCAGTAAAACATTTACGGATATATCACATGGGTTTTTAATCATCGAGCAAAGGGAAAACCATTTTTATTAATTTCCGTATTTTCTTTTAATCCAGTTCCACTTTTAAAAGCATGCAGCAAAATAGCATCAATTCTGTTTTTCCGGAGGGACTTTTTCAATATATCTACAACTCAGTGGGAAAGAAGAATGTTTCTAATCTCTAACCTTGCTTGAGGCACAATAATATTGTAGTTACACTCTTCCCTTTCATTCCTCGAAGCACGGTCTTAAATTAAATAAATGTTCCCCTCAGAATTTTCGTGATCAGGATAATGTCCTTTTTCAAATCTTTTTTCAATGAAAACACGTTAAATTCCACTTCATTGAACCCCTTGCCAGTTCTCGGAACAATTAGAGGGGAGTTGTCTCAGACAATTCTCATACAATTCCTTGCAAAAGCAGTAATTACAGAAGCCTTAGAAACAGTTTGCAACCAGGCATGGCGGAATATCTTCACCCTGAGACCATGGAGTATGTATACTTCCAAATATTGAGCTTAATGGTTGTGCAAGTGTTATTAAATGTACACGTGCAACAAAATATAATCAGAAAGGCTGTGAGCTCCAAAGTGACAGAGCAGTAGTAGAGTTGCCGCCTTACAGCGCTAGGGACCCCGGGTTCGATCCTGACCACGGGTGCTGTATGTACGGAGTTTCTACGTTCTCGCTGTGATCATGTGGGGTTTTCTCCGGATGTTCCAGTTTCCCCCCCCCACCCATATTCCAAAGACATGTGGATTTGTAGGTTAATTAGCTTTGGTAAAATTGTAAAATGTCCATAGTGTGTTAGGGATAGTGCTAGTGTAAGGGATGATCTCCGGAGAAAACCCCACGTGATCACAGCGAGAGAGTAGAAACTCCATACATACAGCACCCGTGGTCAGGATCGAACCCGGGGTCCCTAGCGGTGGGCTGAAGGGCCTGTTGCCGCGTTGTATCTCTAAAGTCAAAAGTATAGCCTTCCTTTTCCCCTAACCATTCCTTTTCCTTACTGCTGTTAAACGGTTTGCTTGACGCCAGCCTTACGGAGACTTGGAGCTTTTGCATCCTCTTGCTTTTTGTCAATATTGGTGACATTTCCCTCGAGAGTGTGAGTGATTCCATTTGCCCACGCAAGATTTCCAAGAGTAGTAACAGAATACAGGGCAAACCCCGCCAGCGGAATTGGGAATAGAAAGGCAGACGTGCATTTCTTGCCAAATAGAAAGGAATTCAATGAAAGTAAAATTAGACCGCAGTAAATTCGGCCACAAAATGTCTAAACAAAGCAAGCTGCATGGATGCAAACCTTGGTACTATTTGTGAAGGAGCCCATCAGTGCACAGATTACTGGAGCACAGCAGTTTCTGACGAATAGTGGAGAGAAGATAGACACAAAATACTGGAGTAACTCAGCGAGTCAGGCAGCATCTCTGGAGTCATAGTCATAGAGTGATACAGGCCCCTTGGTCCAACTTATCTACATCGGCCAACATGTCCCAGCTACGCTAGTCCCACCTGCCACTGTTTGGCCCATATCCCTCCAAACCTGTCCTATTCATATACCTGTCTAACTGCTTCTTAAAAGTTGGGATAGTCCCTGCCTCAAATACCTTCCCTGGCAGCTTGCTCCGTACACCCACCACGCTTTGTGTGAAAAAGTTACCCCTCAGATTCCTATTAAATCTTTTCCCCTTCATCTTAAATCTATGTCCACTGGTCATCGATTCACCAACTCTCGGCAAGATTCTCTGTACACCTACCCGATCTATTCCTCTCATGATCTTATAGACCTCTCTAAGATCACCCCTCATCCTCCTGCACTCCAAGCAATAGAGTCCCAACCTATCCAACGTTTGCCTAAAGCTCAGACACTCTAGTCCTTGTAAACAAAGAAAAAAGATGGGTGACGTTTGAGGTCGGGAGCCTTCTTCAGACCAACCTTCTTCTAACCTGCATCTGCAGTTGCTTTCTGCAGGATAGTGTGAGAGAGCTGGGTAAACATCAGTGGAGATACAGTCTACCCTCTAGAAAGAATAAACACAACATTTAAAAGACTTCTGGATAGGCACGTGGATTGCAAGGAATGGAGGGATATGGATCATGTGCAGGCAGAGGAGATTAGTTTAACTTAGCATCATGTTTGGTGTGGACTTTGTGGGCCAAAGGGCCTTGACCTGTGCTGAACTATTCTATATTATACGTTCTGAATTCTAAATTTCAAGAAGTACGTGCAGATAAAATGGTCAACTTTGGTACACAGACAGGTCTTAGTGTGGAGGTTCATGAAACTGTCAATTACAAGAGGCAATCAGGAAGAGAAATGGTAGAACGGCCTTAATCACAGAGATCAGCGTCAAAAGTAAAAGTCTTGCTGAGGTTACGCAGGTCTTTGATGGGACCACAGTGAGAACTATCAGCAGTTTGGGCCTGGAAGGAAGGATCGATGCTTGCTTTGAAGTTCGTGTAACTGGAATGGAGCGCAGGAGGATGAGGGGTGATCTTAGAGAGGTCTATAAGATCATGAGAGGAATAGATCGGGTAGATGTACAGAGAATCTTGCCGAGAATAGGTGAATCGATGACCAGTGGACATAGATTTAAGGTGAAGGGGAAAAGATTTAACAGGAATCTGAGGGGTAACTGGGATCAGGTCATCTAATGAAGAGGAATTATGTAACAGCGGCCTATGTTCACTGAAGTTTAGAAAGACGAGGGTCATCTCACGGAGAAGTACAAGATTCTGAGGATGGTCAGGCATTTGCACCGATATTGTACAGGTTGGACAATATTCATTGTGTAGAGACGTGGATACGAACGATTGAGAGAGACATTGGCCAAATGCAGGCAAATGGCTAGGTCATGAACCGGATGCACATGGTTTGGTTTCCAAACACAAGGAAAGTCAATGATGTTAAAAGTCCAATTGGCCGATCAAAGTGCACCCTTGGAACTTGAAATCCTAAAATATAATCACATGAATGAAATACTTATATTTTTATACACTAATTTACACCAAATGATTCACTAATTCATACACTAAACTAAAATAATCTAAACTAAACTAAACCTATATTTCCCAAAAAGCATGCGAGCAGCTTACACAAGGTTAAAATCTTCCCAACGATATGAACGTTGAATTCTCCAATTCTAATTTTTTTTTTTTAGATTTTTGAGATACAGCGCGGAAACAGGCCCTTCGGCCCAGCGATCCCCGCACATTAACATTATCCTACACACACAAGCGACAATCTTTACATTTACCCAGTCAATTAACCTACATACCTGTACGTCTTTGGCTGCCAAGGAGCCAAGATACCCGACCGCAAAATTTCCCTCGGAAGTCAGCAATGGGAATGGATCTGCCAACTCCGGCAGGGCCGGACTTCCAGAGCCCCAGCCGCAGAGCGCAAATCGGACCCCCAGATCGGCCACGGAAGTCCCGATGAGGTGGAGATTGGTCGCCTCACCAGGCCTGGGCGCCATATTTTCGGGGGGGAGTTCCCGGGGGGGGGGGGGGGGGGGGGGGGCAGATTTCAAATGCTTTCTCGTAATTTAGTCCGGATTAAAAGAGGTGCCAGACCACCAGTTGCCGGAAAATCGGTGGTGAACCTGTACTGACGTTTAACCACGAGATCCAAAATTTATTGTGAGGAGCTCAAAAATAAAACCTTCACTTGCCTTTGATCTGCACTGGGGGAGATGTGAAAACATATCAGTCCCGTCAGGAACAATTCCAATTGTGTTTTTCATTATAAAATAAGTAAGTGGTTATTAGACATTGAAATCCGTTTTGGAGGGTCATGTTATATTTGTAAATGCTCTGCATAGAAGCCTTTGCCAATTGACATCAATGCGCCACAGGCAAGCTAAAGTGTGTGCAGGGATTAGTTTATGTAAGGCCTGTATCTTAAATTTACTGCTTAGTTCTTTCATGGCAAAATACCAAATGAGGTCTAAAATTGGAATGTTAAAGTTGGAAATTTTAAGCAATGAAGCAGCCCTGATTTATAGATTAACCTGCTACCACATCCCAGGCCACTGAGCTCATCGATCACCATGCTCTGTGCAACTGCCTTTCCTAACCAAATAGGAATAATTTATGAGCACAAGTGTGACAAAATTAGACTCCAGTTGGAGAGATCTACAATTTTCATGTAATTTGCATTTTTTTTAAAAAATCATAGCAAGAAGCCACAGATACACAAGCACCAATATAGTCTTTACACCAATAGGCACAAACTGCTGGGGTAACTAGGCGGGTCAGGCAGCATCTCTGGAGAAAAAGGATGGGTGACGTTTTGGGTCGGGTCCCTTCTTCAGACTGAAAGTAGGGGATGGGGGGAGAGGGGTGGGGGGGGGGGGGGAGATGAAGAGGTGAGAAAAGCCCAGGGATTAAAAGTACCATTAGCAAATTTGCAGATGATACAAAGCTGGGTGGTAGTGTGAACTGTGAGGAAGATGCTATGAGGTTGCAGGGTGACTTGGACAGGTTGTGTGAGTGGGCGGATGCATGGCAGATGCAGTTTAATGTGGATAAGTGTGAGGTTATCCACTTTGGTGGGAAGAATAGGAAGGCAGAGTATTATCTGAATGGTGTCAAGTTAAGAAAAGGGGACGTACAACGAGATCTGGGTGTCCTAGTGCATCAGTCACTGAAAGGAAGCATGCAGGTACAGCAGGCAGTGAAGAAAGCCAATGGAATGTTGGCCTTCATAACAAGGGGAGTTGAGTATAGGAGCAAAGAGGTCCTTCTGCAGTTGTACAGGACCCTAGTGAGACTGCACCTGGAGTACTGTGTGCAGTTTTGGTCTCTAAATTTGAGGAAGGATATTCTTGCTATTGAGGGCGTGCAGCATAGGTTTACTAGGTTAATTCCCGGAATGGGGGGACTGTCGTATGTTGAAAGACTGGAGCGACTAGGCTTATATACACTGGAATTTAGAAGGATGAGAGGGGATCTTATCGAAACGTATAAGATTATTAAGGGGTCGGACACGTTAGAGGCAGGAAACATGTTCCCAATGTTGGCGGAGTCCAGAACAAGGGGTCACAGTTTAAGAATAAGGGGTAGGCCATTCAGAACTTAGATGAGGAAAAACCTTTTCAGTCAGAGAGTTGTGAATCTGTGGAATTCTCTGCCTCAGAAGGCAGTGGAGGCCATTTCTCTGAATGCATTCAAGAGAGAGCTAGATAGAGCTCTTAAGGATAGCGGAGTCAGGGGGTATGGGGAGAAGGCAGGAACGGGGTGCTGATCGAGAATGATCAGCCATGATCACATTGAATGGCGGTGCTGGCTCGAAGGGCCGAATGGCCTCCTCCTGCACCTATTGTCTATTGTCTATTGACTAGTTAGGGCTCCTTCAGTCTTATCCCAGTGGAGAACTGGGGAACTGGTAAAACGACTAGGGAGGAGGAAGGTGGCGAGGAGGCAGACGGGAGGGGAGGGAAATGTGAGGTGAAGTTACGTAAAATGAGAGAATTCAATGTTCATACCGCTGGGTTGCAAACTACCCAAGCACAATGACGTCCATCAGTGTGAAGAAGGGTCTCGACCCGAAACGTCATCCATTCCTTCTCTCCAGAGATGCTGCCTGACCTGCTGAGTTACTCCAGCATTTTGCGTCTACCTTCAAGCAAAATATGAGGTGCTCTTCCTCCAATTTGTGTGTGGTCGCACTCTGACAGTGGAGGATGTACAGGAGCACATATTGGGAACAGTAGATGTGGTAGATTTAGTTTTTTAGTTTAGAGATACAGCGCGAGAACAGGCCCTTCGGCCCACCGAGTTCACACCGACTAACGATCCCCGCACATTAACACTATCCTACACATACTAGGGACAATTTGCACATACACCAAGCCACTTAACCTACAAACATGTACGCCTTTGGAGTGTGGGAGGAAACCGAAGATCTCGGGGAAAACCCACGCAGTCAAACTCCGTACAGACAGCACCCGTAGTCAAGATCAAACGCAGGTTTCTGGCACTGTTCTCAAAAAATCATGAATAAAATTGCATGTCACGGAGCCAATACAGCACGGAAACAGGCCCAACGTCCATGCCGACCAAAATACTCCATCTGTACTAGTCCCACCTGCCCACGTTTGGCCCATAGCCCTCTAAACCTATCTCATCTTGTCCAAATACCTTTTAAATGCTGTTATAGGACCTGCCTCAACTACCTCCTCTGGCAGCTGGTTCCATACACCCACCACCCTCTGTGTGAAAAAGCATCATCAGTGGATAATACAATATCAAACTATTTTAACTGTTTGATGGGTAAGCAGATGAAACAATTGTCAATTAGATTCAATACTCTGAGACCTGAGTGTGCCTTTTGCAACATAACATGCCACTTTAGTCTTGGTAGTAAATTAATGGCAAAATCCCCTCTAAGGCACAGTTTGACTCCTCCACACAGTTAACATTATAAATATTCCAACCACGCTCGGAGTTCTTTGAACAAACAGCTTTATACTGGAAATATCAACTACTCCAGGGCATAGCTTTAAGGGGAGAGGGGCAAAATTTAAAGGGAGATGTGCGAGTAGGGTTGCCAACTGTCCCATATTAGCCGGGACATCCTATATATTGAGCTAAATTGGTTTGTCCCATACTTGTCCCGTATTAGGCCCCGGGCGCTGTAGGCCCAGACAGTCTAGGTCCGGACAGTGTAAGCCCAGACAGTGTAGGCCCGGACACTGTAGGCCCGGGGGCCGCTGAAGGCCCGGACAGTGTAGGCCCGGATGCCCAGGCACCGCCTGATGGAGGTTGCAAAGCAACCCGCCTCACGGCCTGGGCGGCCGCCATTGGTGGAGCGGGAGCACATGGCCGCTGGCTGGGTGAAGTCACGTGGGGCGCGGGTGGTGATGTCACCTTCTGTCCCTTATTTGGGAGTGAGAAAGTTGGTAACCCTATGTACAAGGCAAGTTTTTTACACAGAGGGCGGGGCGTGCCTGGAACATGCTGCCAGAGGTGGTGGTGAAGCCATTTACTATATGGCGCTTAAGAGGCTTTTGGATAGACACATAAATATACAGTGAACGAAGGGATATGGATTATGTGCAGGCAGATAATTGTCTTGGTGTCATGTTTAGCTCAGACATTGTGGGCTGAAAGGCCTGTTCCTGTGCGATGCTGTTCTGTCATCTATTTCTAAGTGTCCTGACCTGAAACATTGCCTATCCATGTCTTGCACAGATGCTGTCTGACCTGCTGAGTTATTCTAGCAGTTTGTTTTCTATTCCAGTTTCGAGCATCTGCAGTTCCTTTTGTCTCCAGCTTTACTACTGGTGTGTCTTTGCCTGGGTGAATATTATCATTTACTGGATATGGTGGATGCACCTTCAAGATGGCGGCGGCAGCGGATGGAGGAACGGTGAGTTTCACCTCCCACACTCTCGGGGGCGCTCTGGTGTTCTGTGCCGGCTGTGGGAGGTGCCCTGGGACATGGAGGCTGAGCGGTGGCCATGTGGGGTGAGGGATGACACACTCACATATTGATGTGATCGGATTAAGGTGCTGGTGAAGTGGGCCGCTGGAGGCCCTGCAGCCGTCTGAGCCTCAATGAGATCAGGTGCCGCTTCGAGGCCGGAGGGGTAGAGGAGGGCATCAACAACATCGCCTGGCCGGGCCGACCACTGCTACTACAAACCAGTGCCGTCACCAGGACCACGGGCCTTCATGGCCAAGTTAAGACTAATATTGTTTAAAACTCAGTAATGGAAGGATAACAATCGTCACTGGAAACATGGCGACTGTTGTGTACTGCCTCAGTGTAATGTACTGTTCTTACACTCTTGTACTTAAGTATGATTGTTTTAGTTTAGTTTAGAGATACAGTGCGGAACAGGCCCTTCGGCCCACCGACTCCGCGCTAGGGACAATTTACACATACACCAAGCCAATTTACCTACATACCTGTGTGTCTTTGGAGTGTTGGAGGAAACCGAAGAACTCGGGAGAAAACCCGACCGTGCGGTCAAGGGGCGAACGTACAAACTCCGTACAGACAGCACCCGTAGCCAGGATCGAACCCAGGTCTCTGCTGCTGCAAGCACTGTAAGGCAGCAACTCTACCGCTGCGCCACCGTGTCACCCAGTACAGTAAGATTTTTACTGAACTCTATGCAAAGAAGGAATTTCACTGTGTCTAGGTAATGTGACAGTGAACTATCATTGAACACGTACAACTGCTACACTCCAGCAATTCAGAGCTCCACCTATTCACTGAATATCATATCATCATATCATATATATACAGCCGGAAACAGGCCTTTTCGGCCCTCCAAGTCCATGCCGCCCAGCAATCCCCATACATTAACACTATCCTACACCCACTAGGGACAAAAAAAATTTTTAAACATTTTACCCAGCCAATTAACCTACATACCTGTATTTATTTATAATGCTGATACACAGCAAGAGATGCTTCAGGATCCCCTCTCTGTATTTTTCCTTTCCAGCTTGTTATTCAGCATTGAGTTACTCATTTTTTCCCTCTGCCTACTAAAGGTGCAGAACAAAGAGGATTTGAAGACCCATTTGATGGAAACTTCACGATGAAGAATATTTTATAAAATGCTTTGGCTGTTCTGTTATTGAATTTTATTTTAGCAATGAATTCGCCACAGGCCAGTTTTCCCATCAAAGGATTGATATCCCATTATATATCGGACAAAGTATTAAACACGATGAAAGAAACTCGAACGGCTATTTGCATAAGATGAAAAAACTTGTTTTCCTGTTTGATGAAACAGTGCAATAATTGAGCCACATCTTGAAAGGAAAGGCTATTTTCGTAAATGGAGAAATTTGGTTTTTGGTCCATTGTTTGACTTCATGACCAATAGCTACAAAGTTGCATGAATTTCAACCAGGAGGCTGGAAATGGTCTCCTCGGAGTTATTTCAAGTTGAATCAAGTCTCATATATTGTCATATGCACAAGATTTAGCTTAGTTCAGTTTAGTATATCATTATGAAGTGTACAGTGAAAAGCTTCCTGTCATATGCTTTCCAGTCGGAAAAGACAACACGAGATTACAATCAAACTGTGCACAGTGTACAGATACAGAATAAAGGGAGTAAAGGTTTTGTGTAAGATAAAGTCCAATAAAGTCTGATTAAAGTTAGTGCAAAGGTCTCCGATGAAATAGATGGGAGGCCAGGACTGCTCTCTAGTTGGTGAGAGGGTGGTTCAGTTGCCTGATAACATCTGGAAAGAATCGTCCTTGAATTTGTGGTTTATCATGGTGGCATGTGCTGCTGCAAGTAAGGATTTCATTGTTCCGTTTCGGGACATAAAACGCCTTTGACTCTTGAATAGTTAATTTTCCTCCTTCCACCCTCATTACCATCAAAGGACACCCATGGATCTGTGGAGCTGTTGATACTGAGATCAAGACTGGCTTTTGGACGATTAAGGAATGGTATTGATGGGTTTAAAAATGATTAAGGTAGCAACAAGGGCTATCAGGCTGCACAAAATGTGCAGCTATTGCAAAGAAAACAAGAGTTTGTTTCCCATCTCGACCTCTCCCAGTGGTTAATTACATAATTAACATTTGCAAATGCTATTAACTCTCATTTATATTTCATTGCTTGCAACTGGGGAACCAACCCATCTTTGGCTATTACCATACCGAAGAATGAATATTTAAGATTGAGTGTAATAAATTTGGAAACAAAGTGGTGCAGTAATAATAATACTTACATTAGAAGGGAAAGCACTAATGTTCGCAATAATACATTCGCTGTTTTTGCAAAGTTTTCATTTCTATTTATATTAATCACCCAGCGGAATGAAATGACT